>NC_072740.1:47513468-47885968 GCF_026930045.1 Uloborus diversus | reverse complement strand
TATAATTTGGAAAACTCCAAATGAGTTGAAAAGTATTTTCTCATAGTATATAGTACTAAAATATGTGTATGCAAAAATTTTGCCAATTTGCAGCTATAACAACTTTAATTTTATGCTTTATTAGAAACTAAAGTAAAAAAAAAGGGGTTTGACGCGCCCGAAAGAAGATATATCATTCATCCTATGCCACGTGTCTTTAAGCTTCTTTCAGACTTGAGCCTGAGCATAATGATAAATACATCACGAAGTCAAAAATAATTTTTTGGCTTATCCTGAGTCAACAGAGAGACTCACAAAGCAACTGCTTCAGAGAGCTACGTTCTGTGACTATAATCGTTCATGATTTAATACTAAAATTTTAGGTAAATTTGCACTGATAAGATTATGTTAATCAGACTCGTTCCGTTTACATGCAAGTTGAAGACCTTCCTAGTGTCAAGTGAAAATTTAATTTCCAATTTTTTGGCAAACAGTAACAAAGAAGGTTGATTTGGCCCTGTTAGTAACATACGTACCCAAACGGTCAACTCTATACCTCAACTAGAATTACCTCTCGAAGTTTAAAAAAAAAGTTCTACTAAACAAAAAAAGGTGAAATTTTTTTAAATGTCAATATACAAACATATTATAACACATTTGGAAAACTGAGAAACACTATCGAAAATGTTATGTTTACTTCAATGGAAAGGAAAAAGATCAATCATTACTTTAAATACCTCGTTATTTTCTGTTTTTACTGTGCACAACTAGTGCACATATGGGCAGCGTATGCAGCACAGAATCATATGCACAACCCGATACTCCGGCATGCTAATAAGGACATCAGAGTGCTCATACGACAAATGGTGCCTTTATTCTAACACAATCTACTTTTCTAGGTTATCAAATCACAGGAAAAAATGACAGTACACAACGACATTTTCCATTCTGAATTCGTTAATTACTTAAATTTGGCTTAATGAGCAATAAACAACGTTTCTTATTCTAGAAAACTGCAGTGAACCCTGAAGGAACAAAACTAAGTGTTAAATAAGACCAGGTACACTTGACATTACTCTTGTGTGATAACTTTTGCTAGTATTACCTGGTGATTAAAAACTGCTTGTTGTTACCCTTTATTATTAATGACGTGGTTTCAGATAACGATGAAGTCGAGATCTAATGAACTTTTGCTATATTTCATTAAAAAAATGATACATGACTTTATTGGTTCTACATGACCTTATTTGGTACCCTCACCTTATAATTCCTCATAAAATGAATTAGTTTAGAGGATGGTTAGTAGAGACATTCATAAAATTTGATAGGTTACTTTCAAAAGTATCTTTCTATAGCATTTTTCAGAGCTTTTACATTTTAGTACTTCATAAAATGATGAATGCAATTTGTGAGCTCTTTATTTTTCAGCTGAAATTTTGACAAACAAGTTTTTTTCATCATTGTTGTAAAACGAAAGAAAAAAAAAATCTTAGATTCAATTCTTTCGTCCTTCTTGACAGTGCCCGCTGAAATATGCTTTTAGACTTACTTTTGTTCTTTAATATATTTCTGTGGCAGAAATATTCTATAGCATTATAAATTCTTCTGTTTTATTAGAAAGCGATATTGAAGAAGTATTTGTTCAAAATAAGTTTCAAGGGGGCACAATATAACTTTCCTTGGAGAGAATTTTCGACCATTATGAAAGATGCCAACCCTATTTATCTTAATAATGGACGTTCTATTTCCCTCTTACGTCACTTTGGACTATTGAAATATGAGTCGTGGAAGATGTCATTTTCTTATGAAATATTTTGAAAGATCCTTTATATTATTAATGCTCTTCTATTTTAGGAAAAGGAAAATAATTTTAGCTGAAATACAAAAACACGATTACTAACTGAACCAAGTGACATCAGTTTTACTGCTAACATAACTTTAATGTCACACACAAGTCTGTCAAGTTGTTTTAAAAATGCCTGAAATGAACAACGCAAAAAGAAACTTGTCATTAGTTTTTCAAGATTTTTTAAAAGTTTTTTTTATTTATCGTCTTGAGGAATTTATTAAAAAAAACATTCCTCAAGATACTTCTTACTTTTCAGTTCATGCATTAACAGAAGCATGTTTTCATTCAAATTTATACGTTTATAATTCAACCTCTGAAATATGCTTACATAGTTAGTCTCAGGAGCGTGAACAGGGGGGGGGAGGAGAAGGGACACCTGTTGGCCCGGGCCCGAGCCTGAAGGGGGCCCAATATTTTTAAAACTAGGCGTGAAATATAGGGGTAAACAATATAGAGGGGGCCGGAAAAGTCATTTGTGACGGACCACAAAATTTCTGTGCACTCCCAGGTCAGTCTAAACATTTTATACAACATAGCATAATTTCTAAGTTTTGCCATTTTAGAAAGTGTAGCTCTTAGCAAATTTCTTTTTTAAAAGTAAGATGTCTTTTAGTTTTATGGTTTCGAGACTATTCTCTCACTATTCATAAGTAGTCAGTTTATCACATTAAAAGCACATAGAGCATACCACGTCAGCTACTTTGGGAGTTTAAATGGAAAATGATAAAATTATTCATACTTTTTTTAAGGATGAATTGCGATAAATGTATATAAAGAGAAAAACTACATTAATGGTACGCGTTTGAAAAAAAGTGACTGAAGAAGACTAAATGAGTTTCAAATCCAGCGGTGGACGAAATATGAAATCAGAAGGGAATATAAGATACTGAGTCTGTGTGCTCGCGAAAGACGAAAGTTTCGCTACATCATGACCACTGGCAAAATTTTGGAACTGTGACAAAGGCATGCAGTATTTTCTATACAGACGGAAGAGGGTTACCGATCTGGACCCCACCTATATGTTACAAAACGATACTTTACATGATTAAATATGAACTGTTATGTACTTGCTCTGACGGACATTCATTATGGGACTGCTCTAAATATATTTCCTTGGTATGGTCTTATGTCTTTCTACGTTACAACAACTCATACGCCGTTCTATGCAAATTAGAAACTTGCTGTTTCGGTAGAAAAAACCCCCATCTGATTTGAAAGTTCGGCATCTGGGACCTCCATCACCATGTCTCCGGGTTATATTACCTCTGTTTTATTACTTTTGTGAGAAAAACCACTGTTCAAAAATGACTTCGAGAGCTTCAAATTCAACTTTTATGTATGCGAAAAGCGGAGAAGAAACATATTTTCCTGATTTTACTCTTATTTGTGATTTGAAGGACCATCCCCTGTCTGCTAACTTTTCGAATAAGTAGGGCTATCCTTTAGCCTAAATAGTCGAGAGCTTAGTGCATCTTTATTACTTATTCATTCAAAATTTGTTTGCTAAGCTCTCATTACACGGATAAGTTGTTTCAAGCAACTTTAAGTTTGTTCTACGAAGACATGTTACTCTTGAGATGGTTTCGGGTCAACAGAAAATAATTGCTCCTTATTGCCGTTTCAGAAAAGGGGAGTATTTGATAGCCCATGTCGTAAGTCTTTCGATTATCATGAAAATATCCTACAACGTAGTTCACACAGATGAAATCACTTTTGATTCAATTACTGTAAGAAAAAAAAGAAAAGAAAAGAACATACACACGCATGCGCGAATATTGAAGATTTACAAACACAAAAAGGCTATAAAAAATTATTTCTCAAAGTTGTACAAAGTTGGAAAAAATTATACAAAAGCAGGTGATACCATAAAAATGACTTGCCCACACTTCGCAAATCTATATACAGCCCCGATTGATAATACCATTTTTATTTTCAATTTTAATATTTTCAATATATATATATATATATATATATATATATATATATATATATATAAAATGTTTTTTCTATTTTAGGTTTTAAAAGTGCTATTTTTCAATGTTCAGTGTATTCATAGGGGTCGTACTAATTTGGTGACAACTTTTATCGCGAATCAGAATCGATTTCCATTTTAGTAAAGAATGTTTTCATTTCACGAATTAGGTCTTGAGTTTAAAACAATTATCTTGCTTTTCCTTCATGTTAATGAACTTTTTATTTAAGACAATATAATATGAATGCTTTAAATGTCTGATATTGCCATTTGTGCATTTCATTGTAGCTTACTGCAACCTGAAATTCTCTTGGTTAATAAAAGCAGTGAGAAATGGAAATGTAGAATGCTAAAAATGTCTCTACTAAATATTGAAGTTTTACTCATCATTTCATCAGCCTTAGTCATATCCAATAACATAAATAAAATGGTTCACCGTAAAGTTATTGGCTATTTCGCGACTTTTATTTTTAATGCATTTTACGTTAGTAAGTGTCAAACGTTAACATGATTTAAAAAGTTCGTACTTTTATATTTTTACAAAACGCCTGCTTTTAACAGTTTTATCTTTTAAAATGAAATACATTCAATAGCAATCAGTCCATCTCGTTAATTTGGTGCTTAAATGTGACTGTATTTGTAATTTGTATGGTTTACCTTAAATAATTGCACATAAAAACTAAATAACATGAATTTCTTATGACGTAGTTACAGCAATTGCAAGCTGTGAGATAAAAAATATTTTTTTCTCTCAAAAAAATTATTTTTTGAAATTTTGCAGGCAAGTATGATAACTTCCTTCTTTAATTTTTCTCATACACTACTGTTTGTATTTATTCATTTCTTCTTTGATTCCTTTTTTTCAGTATCTCGAAGACTTTTCCTTAGTTTTTTCTTTTCTTTTTTGAGCAAACGGGATAAACTGAAACCGAAAATGAATTTCCCAAGAGGAAAGAGTATGTGGGGAAATGCAAGTTTGATAAATGCCTTATCTAAACATTGTTTTATATTAGCATTACACTTTGCTTAGTGTGAGAGGTAGAGTCCGAAAACTTTCAAGCTTTAATTTTACTAAGTGCATTGAGGGGCTTTTAATTTCTTAAATATCAAAGGTGCTTCCTAAAAACGATACTACTTGCCCACTGACTAGCTTTAATGCTATATTATATGATGATATAATGAGATTTAAAATTATTTTTGTTTAAAAGAACACTCCACAAATTTGATTTTGTAGCAGAATACGTTGTCTTTTACTTAAAGTAGAAACTATGAATAATGATAATAGATGAGTAAAAAAACGGCAAAATAATGTGTAAAAGTATATTTTTCCATACTTGTATAGAAAGTTTTTATAACACCTAATATATTTTCTATGCAGCATATTTTAAAATCCGAATTTTCTTTTTGTTTTTTCAAAAAGTTCTGCATAAAAAAAAGGAAAAACATTGCTGCCATTGTTTTTTTTTTTTTTTTTTTTTGAAAGCAGTTGTTTTCACATTGATTTCAAATTAAAAAAGTCTCGCTCTAACGTTTTTTGTGTGGCTGTAAAACGTTCGAGACAAAGTTCCAGAAACACAACCTCGAAGATAACACAAAATTTTGCAATCCGCTAGTACACGAAGAAAACATACAGAAGGAAATTATCTCGTAATTGCTCAAATTGACTAAGATTCCTGTGTAACATGACCTTTGTTACGACCTACGTAAGCTGTTATTCTAGAGCGTGTATAAATTTTTGCCAATTACAAACGTATTTTATTATTTTCATTTTTATAATGTTCCAATGTTATTTATAATACTATGGAGCTCGACTCCCTTCTCGTTTCGTTTGCTAACTCGCGTTCGTCGTTTCCGTGGGCTGTAACTTCGCGATATGCCACCAAATTTCGTGGTAACCCAGATGGCAATTAATGGTTTTGATGGTATAGTCATGCAGGAGTGACTTCCTTAACGTCCTGCATCCGACGATATCCTCCACGTGGGATACATTGACAGTTCGGAGGAGATAGGGCTCTCACATACACCCAGATGTGCACAGATTTGAATATTGATTTCTGTTTTCCTTATTGAAAAATTTATTTTTAGTAATTGAGGTTGCTTTTAGAATACTTTTTACTTGATTTCTTTGATTACAACAGGTTTAGAGCAAGTTTTTGCTAATCTGAATTTATATGGGCATCGAATGATTCATAATATAGTATATTTACATTACTCATTTTTTAAGTTTAATTCATGAACTAAAGTATACATTGAGCTTGATTCCTTTCTTGAACTGCTTTGAAGTATGCATATTTTTCCAAAAAATTGAGCTCTATTCTAATTATAAATTATATATTTTAACTTCATTATTGACACTTAATCAAAAAACCAAAGAACAAAAACTTCATCACAAATCCTTATTTCTTTAGGCGGAGTTGCAGTATTTTAATTCAAACCATATATACACTTTATATAAAGAAGTATAAAGATATTCCTTAGATGTATTTTGCAACTCTGAGTATTCAATCATAAGAGTGTTATGTTGCATAACCTCCTGTTTTCGCAAAATTATTTCCTTTACAAAAAATAAAAATCAGCAGTAGGATATCTTATTGTTGTTCCTGGGATTAGATGTCTTACTCTTGCTCTGAGGCGAATATATATTTCGTTAATACTTTTCTTTCAAACCATCAATCTTAAAACTGAAAATTTGCTGACAGTTTTCCTGCCGGGTAGTTTCAATAAAAGGGAAAAAGAAGCAATCTCTTAAAATGTACCCTAATTTAAAATTATGTATATATATTTATATACAGTCGGACCCCGATTTAACGAATTCAACGGAACTGACATTTTATGCGTTAAATAGGGGTTATTCGTAATATCGGGGTGCGAAAAAAGTATGTAGAAAATTGCACTTACCTTACCTAAAAGTCTTAATAAGCAACTGCTCAAACATATTCATAATTAGAAGGTACAGTAGACCCTCGTTTTACGCGGGGGTTACGTTCCACGGAAATGCCGCGTAAATCGAAACCGCGTAAATTGAGACCTAATAGTAGTGTTAAAATAGGGGTTAGGTTCCTTAGATAAAAAAAATACTTCATTCTAGTGATGCCTAATTGTATAATAAGTTTAATGTGTAATATCGATTTTTATGCACAACATGCATGAAGGAAACAAACTAATTTCGTGTTTTGTTTATAAAGAAGAGCTGGCTATGATAATCTTTTGGCAGTCATTTAGAATTTTTCTCTGTAATTCTTTGCAGAGCATTAACCCATCCATGATCACTTGCGTCGCTTCCATGATAGAATTTTCCTTCACGAACAAATCAGAAAGATCATTTCTGTTGTCTAGAAATGGCTCAAAATTTTCAATGTGAACGTTTTTGGTTGTTTGTCGCCAAAGTCAGTATCTTCGTTGATTTTGGCCTCCTTTTTGTCACTGCTGAAAGCTCTTCTTCCAGTAAGTTCTGAACTATTTGAGTTTAATAACTCTACTTCTGGAACCAATCGCATAAAATGTTTCCAGGGGCCCAAGTTCGGTTATTAGCACACCAAAATGCAGTTCATTACGTGTAATCTGCAATCTTTAGGAGTTTGGATTTTGAAAGAGAGGAAAATGTTATCTGTTTGCATTGCCGCATCAGCGAGAAACCGAAACTCATTCGCGTAAAATAAAATAAAGGTGTCAAATCTGAAACCGCGTAAAATAAACCCGTGTGAAACGAGGGTCTACTGTACAGACTAGTTAATTTGAAATTTTAAAGTACTGAGCAATAATACAGGTTTGACAATTTCCTTGGTACCTGCCTCAAATTAGTTCTCTTGCGCTTTTATGGAGAGAAGACAATACTGTCATTTACAGCCTCCTGCACGATAGATGTTTTTAGTTTCCAGGTCATGTAAAGCATTAAAAAATATAAATTTTAATGGGAGTTCAATATTGCTTTCTGCATCAGAATCCCTATTCATTAATTGCTCCTTCGCCCGTCAAAAATTGCTGATTCCAAAAGTAAGTCTTTCTCTGCTTCAGACAAGATCGATATATCCTTTAGGAAACAATCCAATATTTACAACTCATGTCAAAAAAAAAAAAAAAAAAAAAAAATCGGCTGTGAAAATAATTCGTTAATTCGGGGTTTATTAGTCGGTAAGATCCGTTAAATCGGGTCCGACTGTATATATATATATATATATATATATATATATATATATATATATATATATATATATACACACACAATCAAGCCCACATGCGCATACATACGCGCTTACCACAGAAATCACACATGGAAACATTTATTTATTTAGAGGGTAAAGGAGCAAATTACAAATATTTCCCTTGTTACTTTCTTCAACTTTATATCAATTTAACCATTTATTGCAGCAATGAAAAAAACTAGAACGAAAATGCAGCACCTTTTATTAACCTAGTTAAAGTAACTACTGCTAAAAAGAAAAACAAAGCAAATGAACTGAGACATGGATCGATTTAATTACAATAAAGTATGTGTAGAAGATTTTCACTTTTCATCTCCATAAAATTCGTTAAATTTGTAAAAGCAAAATAATAGCGATTCATTTAACATTTGTGCAATTGAAAAGTTAAATGAAGAAGAAATGAAGAATACTTACATCACAACGATGTTACGCCTAAGCTCTTACTATGTTCTTCACAGAAAATCAAAGTTAATTCTCTCGGCTTGTACTTATTTGGGGGAAGTTGTTCAACAGAGATTCTTCTTAAAATTCCAAAAACTAAAAAAAAAAAAAACTAGTTATAATTAGTTTCTAAAATACTGAAATAACAAAGAAAAAGAAATATAACACACAAAAATGGATCTGTTTAGAGAAACCCCCTACAGGTTTGGCAAAAGATTACTTTTATTTTCTTTCCCAGTGTTTTTAAACATAAAATAAGAGATACAATTGTAACAAATATTGTCAATACCTACTTTTTGACAGCAGAAAATGTCTCCTTTTATCAATATAAATTAAACTACGGAGAAATCCTATTTTTTGTTATAACTTCATTTATGTGTAACAAGTATTCTTTCAATTAAACTTATTGTTATACTCTACTTTCAGTTTACCATACCTTAAATGTGCATTTCTCCCCTTATTTTCCTCAATTTCATTCTTTGAAATTTTCAATTTCCAGAAGAACTATTCAATGAAAATAGTATAAAAGTGTATATTATCTGTTTAAATAAAACAGAAAAGTAAGCACAAAACAACAATACAAAAACTGCATTTTCGTACTGCTGTTTTGAGCTTTTGAATGCTGTTTTTTACTTTATATTTAACACAAAGGTTAAGCCTTCTACTCCTCAGCTTCTATTGTTTAAAACATCCCATTTCATCTTTTTAAATTTATAAAGTTACTTCCTATTTAATCATGGAAACTTACTTCTTATTACCCGTCTTAGTAACAAAAGAATTTGAAATTACTTATTTTAATTAACTCCAAGTTTTACGACATAAAAAGAAACCAATCAATTTTAAAACGCTTTACGATTTCCCATCATATAATTCAGTTATAGGAATATTAGTAAAGAAATGTAATTAGTCCAACTTAACTATTGAACTTTTATGAAGTTGAACAAAAATCGATTTTCTGAATGCAAAACTTTAAAACAGTTATTAATATTGAGGTTAATAACTAGAACTAGCGTCTAAAACCGAATAGAAAAGCATATATGGTCATTTGTTAAAGGAAAAATTTCCTTTTTGCGGAAGAAGAAACATTTTAACTTCCTAATTACATTATCATTAAATGAAAAAAAAAATCTTGACGCTGCAAACGTTTTGTTATAGAAATCGCCTTTAGATAAATTGCGTAAGAGGTTATGTTTATTACCTTTTGTAGTTCAAATATGTCAAAAGGAAATTTGCATGTGTTTTAATTATAATAACTAGTCTCTACGTTTTATGTACAGCCTTGTACAGCAACAGCTGCAATCCTTGCTTCATTTTCATCTATTGAGAGTCTTAAACTAATGCTTTTTAAGTTGTCACAATATATGTTTTGCAGCCGTCAAAGGCAAAATGTAATAATGACTTGAGAACAGAAAAAGTGGTTTTGACCACAAATTCACCGTTTAATACAATTTAACACCATTTATTCTAGTTAATTTAATTAATGCTGGTGCCATGGAGACAACAAAATAAGCTAACTTATAGACTAAGATGCTTTATTCCAGGAATTCTGAACATAAATAATTACAATATCAACTCAGCACTCAATTCACAGTTACATTTAAACACCCTTCCCCTCCTTTTCTTCAAGTTATAGTAATACAGACATAGAGAACAGATAAAATGGAGGGAGTGAAGACTTTCATTCATGAAACCAAGTCACGTGATATACTTTAAAGCAAAGTATTAGAAGAAATCAGGCTTATTTCGCTTGTTTCACTCAAAACGTGCTAACCATTCGTCGTTGTTGAGTCAGGTGACTTGGACCCTTTGGGTCAGCTTTTGCTTATTCAATGATTGGACTTGCTCCCTCCATTTTAATCCCTGCTCTTAGAATGCAGATAGTAAAATTTTACAAAACAATGAAACATACTGAATTTAACTAACGCAAATATAACGAAATCAGTATCTGTTCAATCACAGCTGATTTAGTTTTATTAACTTTATGAAGATAGAAACTTATCAGTCATCAGTAAAAATACATAACTTAACTTATAGACTTCGCTCAGAGCAGCCTGTATTCACATTGGTGGCTCTCATCAGCTGATCTTGAACTTCTGTGCGCATGCATGATTTTTTTTTTACTGTCTGTCAATCTATGTAAGACTCTCATCAGATTTTTCAAATTTCAAAAATGTAGGGAACAATTGGATATGCTCAACTGCATTGAATTTTCCAGAAACTGGGGCAAAGGCAAAAGGGAAACCATTCAAGAGATACATGCAACTTTCGGTTATGATTTCTCTCAGCATATTTCTCGCACTTGATTTCAATGTTTTTGGTGAATAATTAGACTGCTGTAGTTTAACAGAGTTGTAAAGGATACTATGTTTGTTATTCGTTTGAGTCAAATTTGCATATATCGTTCGTTTGGAAGAAGAGTGCCACAACACGAAATTTTAAATTTTTTTTTCACTTAAAGGGCTTTAAATGACGTTATTTTCTTCGGAACATAATGACAGATTTTTTTGTTCTAATATTAACCACTGAAGAGCACAATAAATCTACTTTCTTATAGCAAATTTCCTGAAGAGTTATTGTTCAAACGCTTGTCCTGTAAAATTTTGTGACTTTGTATTGTGGCACCCTTCTTCCAAATGAGCGATATGTTTACTTTTGTAAAAGTTTATCCATCGAAGTGTGTTGCAGCGGAAACGTTTAAAAACGAGTCGATTAATCACTCGCTCTCTTACTTATCTGCCGTTAGCGGCAATGTGCCACTTTTATTCATGAGAGTTTCTTTTGTTTTATATGTAGTTAATAAATACGTTATTTATTTTAAAATGTTCAATATATCCAAGTTATTTCCGATATGTTCAAGATCAGCAGAAATGCACGACAGACTCCTTGCTATCCTGATCCCTTGAGACTTCTGTCTGTTTTCCATACTCAGGAGGCGATTGAAAGGTCAATGCTGCTCCAGTCGTTTTATCTTTTTAGGTAAAATTAAAATCTGTGGCGAGGGGTACAGCAATTTATGTCAGTCAAACTATGTGAGCTAGCGACATACGGTATTGACAGACAGGAAGTTTTTTCTTTAGAAAAGTTCAAAGTCGGTCCCTGCAAGCACAGCTGCTTCATATCCACCAGGTTTTCCCACAAAAAAATAATTTTGGATACTTTTCTAACAGCCCTTATATTAATTTTCTGTCAACAAAATCAATCTTTCATCGACCAGTCTTTCCGAAAAAACTTTTGCTTCAAGGGATTAATGATAATTTTCATCCGTACATAACATTACTACCAGTGTTCCGTTTTATATTTTACTCTACGTTTAGTTTCAAAAATAAGACCTCATTTTAAACATTTTTCAAAACAATTTTGGAAAAGACAAAAATAAGAATGCAGTAGTTAATTGTAAATTGGTAGCAATTAACTATAAAACTGAACGTGACTATTCTATAATTTGCAGTTTTTTCATCTTTTAACGCTGAATTATTGATTTTTTTGGAAGCGTGACTGATGACGTTTTATTGACAGGGTCTGATTGAAATCAGTTGGCTCAAAGGTTTAGTAAATATTGCTATAAAATTAATGCATTTCTTAGCACGAATCGGACTGCGATCTTTCCAGTTAAAAAGCATCTTCAAGCCTATCGAAAACCATCGCCAAACAAACTTGCCAACTCTTTAGGTTGTGGCGGGAGACTCAAGCGTTTCATCTGCTTTATAGTTTATTTCTCCCATTTTTTAAATTATGTTTAATAAATTTATCAATTTTTTAAAAAGCTTAATTTTTGTGATATTTCAGTAGTACTTTTGGCAATTTATCTTATTGCTCTGTGCTTATTTCTTGCGGTACTTAACTGTGTATTTATGAGATTTTCATCTTGTTGTCAAGAGCGTATTTTTTGTAGTTCGCCTGATAGTTGAATAAGATATTGTTAAGTATGATCGGTGGTCACAAAGTCCACCAAGTGAGACGATACCTCTAAGGGTACTGGAGCAGAGATTGCTCGGTTTCTGGGCTGGATCAAAAAATCAGAGCTGTACCCGGGTTCCATTTAACTGGTTAAACCATAAATAATGGTAGGTAAGGGAGACCCTGGAGATAAAAGTGATAAGTGAATAAGAAATAAATAAACTACCACAATTTTTTAATGATAAATTCATAGCATTATTTCAGTACTTTCAAAATTAGAAGTACAATTTTTTAATGCAGGTTGATTTTGAAAAACCATATATTTCGTCTTAAAAATTTGCCAGATTTTTACTTTTTTGAAATTGACAAGTCCACCACATTATTTAACAAGGAAAGCATAAATTATAATAAGCGATTCATGGCGCATTTTTAAGAGGTGGTAGCATTATATCTGTACTGTCAGTAATCCTGACGGACATTAAAATGATGCCTGTGTTTTCAGTGTGAGTTATAACAATGCAACGAATATTGATAAAAAAAACTAACCTTAATCTGACGGGCGATTTATGTTAAATGAGTGAAAAAAAAGTACCGGATAAAGTCTGAAATTAGTTTATTTAGGCCGAATAAAATGATTTCGAGTTTAGGCCGTATAAAATGATTTCGAGTTTAGGCCGTATAAAATGATTTCGAAGCTACACTCATATAATTTTTATGTAGCAATAGAGAAAAATCTCCCATTTACGAAATCGCCGCCAGGGGCACTGTTAATCAAAATGATGCCGTTTCAGGCGGGAGAAAGGAGAAAAAGTGCGCTACGTTTTTAGATACGCCGAACCATCTTCGTTTATTGGTGTTCAAAGATCTTTTAGGATGAAATTTGGGAAAGCACCAGTGCATAGTCACAGCACTGCTCGCTAGTGGATCATTTTCAGATCAATAGCGTAACCCTCTCGCCAGATTGGTCGTGCTGGGTCAAACAACAGGTTATAGCTGTGTTGACCACCGATATTTCCAAATGTAAGCCCTTGGGACTTTGTTAAAGAATAAATGTTTAAGTTTCCATTTTTCTAAGATTTACATCTGTAAGTCCTCGGAGCGTAGAGGTAACATCCTGAGTCAGGAGATAAATGAAGTACTTGGATTTATGAACAAAATCTGTTTCATCACCGTATATCCATAGCAGGATCTAGAATACTGTATAAATATCTGTCGTGTTATCGGAGGGTCATACAAACAGCATCTATAGAAACGTGGATGACTATAGTTTCATTTTAAGTTTTATTTCTTAAAATAAAGTAGATACAACATTCACAACAATTGTCCTATTCAATTTGATACGCATTGTTGATTCATAAAGCAATTTTAGAGGTAAAGAGCAATCTGACGTAACTGATACTGGGATGTTGATGCGTTATGTTGATGCGAATGTTGACTTTGTAAAAGATAAAATGTTTAAGTTTCTATTTTCCTTAAGACTTGCACTGTAAGTCCTCGGAAGGTAGAGATTACATCCTGAATCAGGAGATACAGTGATGGTTAGAATTAAGGACAGCAAAAATATTGCACAAAAAAAATTTCTAAAACAATTCAGTGAACTTTATACACAAAATGCCTTTTAGTGCTAGAAATCATTGTGGAATGCAGAACGTCTGAAAATACAAAGCATACATATTTTGCTGCAATTAATAAAAACATGTCATATGTCCTGTCAAAATTATAAGGACAATGAGTGTTTTGACCTGAAAAACCCAAATAATCAATAATATTCCCTTTTTTTTCAATCACTTTTATCAGTCTTGATGTCATGGAAGTTGAATAACATTCTTGGAATTTTTTATCCCTATTTTTTTGATGAAGAAAATGAGTTGTTGCGTGTTTCGATATTGAATACCATTTTTTCGTACTTCTAGGGTCAGAATGCCACACAAAGTTTCCATTAAACTCAGATTAAGCCTTTTGTCTGGTCAGTACAGTAATTTCACGAAATAAGCATCAAGCAATGGTTTTGAGGTTTGAGAAACATGTCATTAGGATGGAACAAATTGTTTAAACTTGTAATTAACTGGGTTTTTGGTTTAAAAAATATTGCTCAGTACATCAATATTACTTTCGGAATTCATTCTGCTCTGCACAAAAAATATTGGTATAGAGTCCGTCCGTTGCGAAACTTCGGCAAACCATTACTGAGCTGCCTCCAAATGTACGCTTTGAGATTTTTTTTCCTTCACAGAGGTCGTACCAGAAGAAGCAAAAACCTTCTAGTCCATCCTAATTAAACTTTTCTCATTGGAAAACATTACATAATCCCATTTTTGGCACGCACAGTCATTGGTCTCTTATGATTATTTTTAAGAGTCTGGCATGACATTAGTTTCCCAAGATGAAACTTTTTCTCTTTTTCTAAAACATGTTGAACAGTTCGAGAGCTGCATCGTTACTTGAATTCCCATCTAGTATCTCTTGATTCTTGTTTTAGGGAGCAGGTTCGTATTATCATCATTAATTTTACAAACAGAGAAACAGAAGGTTTCCTACTTTTTCGTCTTTGTCGACCTTATTTGCCGGAATTTCTGAGAAATCTTTAAATGGCCAATCTCTATCTATTCAAATTTGTTGCAATTTGACCTGCAGTTTGTAGTAAAATTTTTCAAGCAATCACTTTCTCACATACTTTAAGTTCTGTACCTAGCGAGATGACTGTAAAAATGGAATGTGAGTTACCCAATCGCCATTTAAGCATTTATAACGTTATTTAGTCCAGATTTCAGAACAAAAAACATGCAATTTTGCTTTTTAGAACACCCAAATCTAACAGTCCTAATAGTTTTGTCCATATCAAACGGATGTCTAAACTCAAATTTTATTTTAAAAATAAAAAATTCCTTTTTATTTCCGGTAAAAGATGAAAAAATAGTTTAATTTTCTTTTAGTTACTATTCATAAAATTTGCATAACTTTCCGACCAAATGAAGCGAAAATGTGGTGGTTTTTCCCTTTTGTCCTTATAATTTGTACCTCCACTGTAACTGAAGCACTTGGATTTAATAAAAAAAAATTAACACCGGATATTCATAGCAGGATATAAAAAAACCACATAAATATCTGTCATTACCGGAGAGAATGACAGATATTTATGTGGTCATTACCGGAGAGACACGCATACAGCATCTATAGAAACTTAATGACGATAAATTCCCTGTAATTTTTATTTCTTAAAATAACTGCATTACAACATTCACAGAAATTGTCCTATTCAATATGATACACCCTGTTGATTAATAAAGCATTTTCTGAGGTAAGGAGCAATCTGACTTAACTGATACTTTATTGTTGATGCGTTCACATTGTTAATTTTTGCAAAGAACAGCATAGGGAATATACAATTATATATATTCCATTAAATAAAAGAAAACTAATGAAGATTATTAATTTTTTTCATGTCGTAATAAAGGAACGTTTTTTGCCTAACTAAATCTTTAAAACTTCTATAACCATACAGAATGAGAAACAATCATTGCTAACGTAAAAGTTGAGCTGGTTTTTATCTTACGTATCTCATTGTTTTAGATCTTTCAGCCATCGTTTGGTTAAAAGATGGCCCATAGATAGAACAGAAGCTATTACTATCCGTATTTCTTATCTTTCTTTCTTAAGCCCTTTTTAGTCTAGATCTTTCTAGTTTTCCTTTAAAATATATATAAACGCAAAACACACATATTGAAAATACTTTTCCATTCTTTTTCAGTCAAATGCCTTAAATAAAATCAATAAAACTTTATGGGAAACAGTGGAACGTTTTTGGATTGATTCTAATATTTTTTCAGTATGTATGTTAATTAGTAAAATTAAGACGATATATTGTTGTTCGTAATAATAAAGTTTCGTTTCGATTATTTTTTAGTCACAACTTTTTTTTTTTTTTTTGAATTCCATGAATTTATATAGTACATGGGACAGCGCAATAGGACAAAAGAAGCAAAACATGTTTATCAAGAATTGAGATTTAAACACAATGTTACGTTATTCGCTTAGATTGCAATTTCTAAGCAATCAGATAGAGTTAAGGCTTATTTTTTCGAGCATGAAATTCGTGAATGTGATTAATATGATTGTTGTTTACATCGTTTTTTTAAAAATTTGTTTTTGTTTGCGGTTTAAGTAGGAATGCTACTAGAAATGAAATTTTAAAACAATTGAAAGAAAATATAAAAAAAAAAAAATCTTTTCTAATAATAAAGTTGAAAGTCTCTCTGTCTGAATATCTGTATCTCTCTCTGTCTGGATGTTTGGATCTCTGTCTGTCAGAATCTCTGTGACGAGCATAGCGTCTAGACTGTTCGACCGATTGTCATGAAATCTGTCACAGAATTAGTTTGTAGCATGGGGGTGTGCACCTCGAAGAAGCGATTTTTCGAAAACTCGATTTTGTTCTTTTTCTATTCCAATTTTAAGAACATTTTACCGAGCAAATTTAAATAACGCGGACGATTAAATTACCAAATTATCATAATGTTGAACCGTAACATGGCCGAGCAAATTGGCGAGAAATTCACCATCCATTATTTGTAAATATACAGACGAACCAAATGACCTTTTAATTTTCTACTACGCGCAAAGCCGTGCGGGTACCACTAGTGTACAAATATGTGAAGCCATTGAGGTGCATCCCTCTTGAGTAAATCTCCCTCCACCCCCATAGGTGTGGGGTCCCATTGAGTTTCCTCAGACGAGGGTGATTATTGTGATGTTTTTAAAAAATCCTACATATTATTTATCAAGGGGTCATTTCAGGCTAAACCTATCACTGGATAAACTAATAGCCAGTTAAAAATGAAAAAAATGAGCAAATGGTTCTTTTTCTATTTTTTAAGAAACTCAGTTATGTTGAGATTTTTCAACAAATTCCCGTTATATGACCCTTGAATCGTGTGTATCTAATTTTGCCTAAGTCGTAACCACAAGATTTTTGTTTTCATATGCTTCTTAATAAAGATGGTTTGCAATGAAATAAAATCTGAGAATTGAGACGGATAAAAAATTTTTAGTTAAAGTTGTCTTTTCTCACAAACATAAAACAAAATAAATAATCAAATAAAAAAATATTGTCATTGATAAGGACCAGGAAATAAAATTGCTTATTTTGAAGCATTCATGGATTTTTTTTTCTTTAAGATACATAATTTTAATATTAAATAAATTTAAAAAAAAAGTAGATCATAAATTTATATAAAACTATGTTAAAAGCAAGAAATCTATACGAATACTTTTCCATACAATCATGCTATCATATTGGAACGAGTATTTAGATGATCATTCTGATGAACACAATTTTTTCTAAAATTCTTCCGATTTCAGTCAAAACACGTATCTTCGTGCAGAAACCTTATCTGAATAAGTGCTTCGAAAAAGTAGAAAAAATGACAGAATCCGGAAGTAGAAATCTGCTCATTTATTAATGTTTAAAATTTGCATAAAAAGTTTGAAAATCAAGTTTATTTTAAAACATACGTATAGCCATCATCCTATATTTCTACTTAGATGCACTTGAATACATCAGCTCGATATTACATTGCCCAGAATGAAAGAAAAATATCTTAAGTATGTCAAAACTATGATTAAAAAAACTGTTTTAAAATTTTAATAGTCATGAAATATTTGTATTTGATTTGATAAATAGTAGTTCCTTTCTTAGTCATGCAATATCTCGGCAATTAGGATGGTGTTCGTACAGGGTCCAGCATAGAAAACTTTCGTCGGGCAGATGATTATCGATGGACATCGACATACGAACCATTTGTAGTCCACTCAAACCTATTTCTGTGTGGTGGATAGGGACCGCATGAAAAAAATCGTTCGTTTTATAAGTAATCTCGACCATTTTATAGATAACTTTGCCCTTTTTCTAAATGACTTCGTCCTTTTTTTATGATTTCGTCAACCGAGTCCTAATCTGATTGAAATTTTCATTTATCGCACAAAAAAGGTTCACACACACACACACAAAAAAGGCACAAAAATTGCACAAAAAAAAAAAAAAAGACTGCACGAAAACGGGTTTGAGTGTAGTCGAAATGGCGGGGCACGACGAGCACAGTTGTAATGGTAGTTCCTTCATTACTACTCAAGCAAGCATTGCTCATTCGGTTCCAACTCGACCAACATGACCCTGTTTGGCTAGAAAACTATTCACGTTTTGAAGTTTACTGTAGATAATTTTCTTAGATATTATATAAGTCTGATCTTATAATATAAATCTGATAGAAATATAAGATTCTTCTTATATTTCTATCAGACATTCACAGGGCAGCTGCATGTTCAAGTGCTAAACGTTTTGGCGATGCTGGAAGCTGTTATACGCGTTTCATTTTTCAGCTTTGTTACAGCATGATTTTTCGTTTTCAGTGCCTGTAGCTCAAGAGTTTGAAACTCAAACATGACTAGTTTTGCTATCCGGAACAAGATTATGTCGGTCAAGTTGGAACCGAGTGCCAGGTAATCGCGAAAAAACCATTACGAATATACAACTCCATAACACACAAGGATGCTCACCGCGCCACACCATTACGATTATTGCAAACAGCACGTGTACTGTTATCGATCGATAACTTTTACACTACCGTACCCCTCATCACTTTCTTTAAATACGTCATGCTGATACGCCGGACCCCGTACGTACGTACGCACATTCGAAGTAAATTATCTCTAATCTCAAACTTTTCTGTGTTAAGTTGGTTTTAAATAAGGGACAAACTCTACTACACTCTGTGTGCTTCAATTATTTTTAAGTTCCTTCGATATATAAAGGGATAACCGATTGCTGATTTGAAGCACGACAATTGTTTTTTCGTGCGTTTTTTTGCTAAGCTGCTTACCTATGCCTTGTGGAACACATCAAGCGTCTTTTGACCAAGTTTCTGAATTTGACCGAGGAAAAGTAGCAACCTATAGGGGTTGCGAATTATCATTCAGGGAAAGCTGTCAAGATGTTTGGCGAAACCAAACAACTGTAATGCAGATCTGCAATCGCTGGATGCAGGAGGGAACGACGAACCAACAGGGCTGATTTCACCCACCTCGTTGCACCATCACTCGTGATGACAGGCAGATTATGCGCATGACAGTGATGGATCGCGCAGCCACATCTCGAAACATTGTACTACACTTTCAGTCTGTTACGGGTCATTCAGGGTCCCCTCGTACCATTCGACGCCGTTTGCAGTAGAGTGGAAGGTCCGCAATGTTCCCATTGCTTTGTTTACCCTTGACTGGAAACCAACGCCGCCAATAGTGTGATAAAAGGTCGACATGGACAACGGAATGGAGTGACATCGTGTTTACTGATGAATCACGCTTCTGCCTGCATCGTCATGATGGTCGATTCGAGTTTGGAAACAACACGGTGAGAGGATGCTGAACTGTTGTGTTAAGCCTCGACACCAAGGTTCTGCATCAGGTGTCACAGTCTGGGATGGTATTGGATTTCGCTGCCGCATCCCTCTATCACGCATTGCCGGTACATTGAACAGCCAGTGCTATATTTCCGAGGTGTTGGAGCCCGTATTCCTTTCATACATTCAGCATTTGCCACCAGCCCTTTTGAAGGAGGATAATGCGCAATCACTCGAGGTACACTATGTTCAGATTCAATTGCTTCCTTCGCCTGTTTGTTCTCCCGATCTATCGCTTACGCAACAACTGGTCCATGATACACCACTCGCTGCAAAACTAGATCAACTTTCACAATATATGGAAGCCGCATCAACTGCTATTTTTCGGGGATGCATCCAAAGCCTCTTTGATACAATGTCAAAGCGTGAGGCAGCATTATAACCAACACTGGCGGTTACACAAACTACTAGTTTTTTCATCACCCATACGTCAAAAGAGGCTGTAACTTTAATAGTTTGATCTTTGTACAACACGCTATCTGATTATTCTTGGTTTTGTATTTTGTGTGGTCAGCAGTGTACATGGATTCGAGTGTAACGTTGCAGTGAATGTAATAGATAGCGTACTCTCGTCATTGGCACAAAAAAAACAAAAAATATTGGACTGGGAATAAAAGTTTTTTGATCGATAATAATATTCGGATCTTTGTCATTGTGAATAACAACAATTTGAATTAAAATAGTATAGTTTTGCTGTATAATCCTTAACATTTTTTCTCTTCAGTAAAATGTACAATTTCGATCATAGGAAGTTATTCTTTTCGCCTCACAACTGCTTACTTATTCAGAACCCCCCCCCCCCCAGTCCATTTTAAATAGGTGAATTTAAAACTCTTAAGAATGATATAGTATTATCATTAGTAACAGATAAGCATATTTTATACCGTAAAAGTAAATTTTGAGAGTAATTAGGACTTCATTAAAAGCACTCCGTTGATGCATTAATTACCTTAATCAAGTCAAAACTTATTGATACTTTTAAATGAAATAAGTTGTTTATATTTAGATCCCAATAATGTAAATGGCCAAAATCAGGAATTTTAGAACTTGTTTTCATACCATTTCAGTTTGTTAATTAGCAGATTAATTCTATATTTTCAGTTAATTTCCTTATGCATAGAGATTACTTTAATTAGTTGAGATATCTTATCCTCATGTGAATCGCGTGCATTTAAGTATTGAATTTCTATTAAGCTTCTTAATTAACTCACTATTTCAGTTGAGGGCTTGATACCCATGATAATTAGTATGTTTGTCTCAAAAATAGCAAAAATCTGTTGATTATTGATTCTTATGAAACATTATTTAGTACGCCACGTTGTCCAGCACTTTTATACAATTCAGAATGAAAGGATAATAAGGAACCTGATAGAGAACTTACAAAATATCCTGCTTCGTTTCCTATGAAATAAAAAATAATCTTTTTTTTTTCCAAAATGCTTCGAAATATTTTTATGATCGACGCCTGTTCATTGAAGTAAATCAAGTTTTTTTGTGTTTTTTTTCTTGCTATATTTTTTTCAATCTATATTTATGTTCTATGTTGTGGCACATGAACATCTATGCCAAACATTCTTCTAAACAAACAAAATGATATTCTTGGGGCCTCCGTGGCTCTATGGTAGAAGCTTCGCTTCACCGGAGGTTGCGGGTTCGATTCCCGCCGGTGCCCTGGGTGTTATTTCTTCTCTATGTGAGGTAAATCTTTTTTGTGTTGTCTTACCTGTTAATAAAGAAGTCCGACCTTTCGAGGCAATGGCACCAATCTTTCCGTTGTAATTTATTACGGACACGCCGACAACAGCAAATGACATTCTTAGGCTCAAAACAAAATTCACAAGTTTATTTCATTCATTAATTTATTTATATGTTTTGAGAATTTACTTTTTATACTGCAAGAAGTAAATGTTTAACAGTTGATGGGCAAAAAATGTGTAAACCAACGATGTTTTTACAGTTAATTGCAGAAATTTCTGCATGAAAGCTTCGATATCACCACTGCTTATCACCCTAAGCTAGGATATGACAACAATAATCCTAACCTGAAAAGAGTTAACTTCTACTTGTTTCCCGAACGAAACTATGTGTTTTAAAAAGAAAATGTTTACTTTTGGGTGCAAAAATTTAACGAAAACCAACATTTTTGTATCGAAAATTGTACAACAGATCATAAGCAAGCTGCATAGTTACTTATGTGTATCTTTTGAAGTTTAACTTTTATGTTGTAAGATACAAAATTTTGTCTATGTGGGAAAGCTATTAACAGGAAAATCAATGTTTTTTTTTTCCATGACAAAATTCCATAAACGCTTCAATGTCACTGATACTTTTCGTCCAGAAAATCAAGATTTATGTAGTAAAACGTAATTTTTGACTTTAAACAATAAGTGGATAAATCAAACGTTTTATACAGCGCATTGCAAAAGATATTGCAGAGAAACTTCTTAGGTAGTTTCTGATGCTTACCGTGTGGAAGCTCAATACTTAAGTTATACGAAGACGTAAAAAGCTAAACGTTTTAATGGAAGCAGTTATTAAGTAAACTAGCTTTGCTGTGCTATAAATAGCAAAGTGACTGGTACTTAGCACTCAAAAGATAAAAACTTAAGTTGTGGGAAGCAAAATATTAACTTTTGCTCCTAAATAATTATTTAAGAAAACCAACGTTTTTTTCATGAAGGTGAGTGCGTCAAATAGGACCATGTAGGGCCTATAAAGACACCCCCCTTTTTTTGTAGTAAAACAAAAGTTCGCTAGATCGTCACTTCATCGTCATCAGAAAGCCTAACTGACGATGAAGAGTTATCAGCGAGTAGGTTGGTATAACCAGGCTAATGTTGCACAAGTGATTACTGTTAACTAAATCTAATTTTACAGAAAGATGTTATTTCTTCATGGTTGACTGTAGTTTATTAGTATACAAAAAGTTGTTTATTCTTGAAACCTAATTTATGTAGTAGTCGAATAGAAAAAAAAAAAACAGTTGCGCACCATCTTTTTTTTTTTTTTTCCTGTCATATGACAACCTAAAAAAGTAGATTTCAGGCAATGATGCCATGGTTCACATTATTAACACTCCGGTCTCCTTTATTAGAGTACCGGATAACTTACTGGAAGATATGATCCTGTGTTGCATGCGCTGCACATTTTTGCACGAACTGTGCATGGGAGTGGCCAAAAAAAAAGGAAAGTAGGGAATTTTATCAGTGCCCCAAATGTGACGATACATCTTTCTGCATTCGATTGGTGTCAAAAAAAGAAGTTTTGATGATGTTTTTGAGTTTATCAAATATGGTTAAAAATGTGTTATGCTGATATTTAAAGAACTCTTTTTTTCGTTGGATAATACTTTTTGGCATATCCTGGTCTTTATTCTTTGCTCAGAGTTGGCGATCTTGGGGACCAATGTTACTAAGAAAACCAAATCTCCTTTCTTTGTTGAAACTGAAAATTATAATTGAAACTTGTATTTTCACCAGGAAATATTTTCTTCGTACTTTTATAAATGAGCGAGGTATTTAGTTTTGAATCTCAGAGTGGTTTCATTAAGCGCACTTACCTTATATAAGTGAATAAACATTTTTAAAATAAGACAAGGGTTCCTTGTTAACCAGAAATGCGTGCACGAGACATTTTTCCTTTTTATTGTACATTCATTCCGTGTAACTTTGAGCAACACTTTCTCTATTTTAAACTGACCCCCTCATGCTTAAATAATTTTGTTGGTATGAAATTTAAAAAACAATCCAAACATTTGAACAGTTATGAAAAAATATTAAACAATAATGAAATAATAAAAGACTTCATTACCCTATTTTTAAGCTATTCTGCAATTTGGGGTAACTTTGAGCCACGTTAGAAACGGGATGCAAGTTAAGTTATTCTAATCAAAGTTGTGTAGAAACAATTCAGTGAAATAAAATTTCTAAACGTTTAAAATCTTCTTTGTACTTAACAACTACATCATTAGCTTTCCATCGTTTATAATTTTTCTTAGAATATTATAGTGGAGAAAGAGCCCTTTCAACAACTTCTAAAATAGTTTCCTAACTGTAACGTCAGAATTACCTAGTGATGCAATGAGCTGTGTAAAAAATTGGGACTTTTTTTTTCTCTTTTGAAAAATGTAGAGCAGAAAATGATTTTCATAACCTTTGCCGGCAGTTGCCTTTCAGTTTATTTTTTAATGTCAAACATACAAGAAATATAAGTAGTACAAAGTTAACCGACTTTTCTCAAAGGTACCCTGAGTGTTTGTACTGTACTGGTTACAATACTAGCGTTCATCATAAAAAAATAGATTAAAAAAACAAAAAACAAAAACAAAACATATTAAAAAATCTCATGTTGAATTATGTTTCGGAAGTCCAAATTGAACTTTGAGAGAAAAGTTCTAAATTTTAAAAACAGAGAAGAGGTAAATGTTTATGCTTGGTATATTACTTGACGCATTATAAAACTATGCATATGTAAACAATTTTCGTAATTAACGTAAATTTTGTAACTTTTGAGCTATATTTACTTTAGTTACAAATGAAAAGTTTTAGAAGTAAAACGCGTTCATTAGTATAGATTGTGTGCAAAGAAGTTGAGCCAATTCAGAATAAAAGACTCATCATTTATTATAAACGTTCCATTTCTTTCTACAGTTCTAAAACAAGACATTTTTGATGTAAGCAAATTCAAATAGGCGGGTTTCTCTGTGACGTTTTTTATGGAAAATTACACCAGGCAATTCCAAGAAAAGAAATTTGATTGCATTTTTAAAAGTTTTCCTGACAGCTGAGTTTGAATGGTACTTTTTCAAAAAGAAACATTTGAGAACATAAGTAATAGTACTCGACGGATACTTTCTTAGTAGTGTATTAGGTAACTTATTAGTTTTTCAAAACACGATGAAATGCATTTCTGAAAACATATTTTTTAAAATTTTTCCTTATTTCATTCGGAATCAGAAATATACTTAAAAAAATAATAAATAAGTAAAAAAAAATGGAATATAGTAAATAGCATCGATTTGTTCAAGATATAAAATGTAATTTTCAAATAGCATTAAATTTAATCGTTCATTAACTGTCCCGTTCATGTACCATAAAGACAGTTTTTCAAGTAATCATTTACCATAGAGTTTTCTTTTAAACTCCAAACTAAGCTTTTCTTGGATTTTTATTCATAATTATTTCAAATGAGACTTTTACTTTTTTTAAGATGAAGTGTGCGAGAACACGACGTTATTTTTTACGGTTTGTATAATTTACCAGGTAAATAATAACAACGAATAGTTAATTTCATATATATTGACTGTTAATTTTGTGATGAAATTATTATAAGCGCATATTGTGATGAAATTATTATATATACGCATTTCATGCGTTGCAAGGAAAAAATGATTTATAAACGTTGCATATGACATACATATGCATAAAATGCTATTTTTGTGTGTGTGTGTGTGTGTGTGTTTTTTTTTTTTTTTTTTTTTTTTCAACAAAGAATATATAGGGATTTTCCCCTTTAACTTTGCCGTTATAATTTTGCATATATCCCAATAAAAATAATATGAGCGAAATATTAATCACTTAACAATTGTTCTTTTATAAAGAAGTTCAATGAATGTACAGTGTAAGTATGTCCAAATGAATGTAATTTTGGTCCAAAGTATGTAGTTGTAGTTAATATTTCTTGTTCTTAAAAATCGGTAGCAACTGTAAAATATTGTAATAGGTAAAGCAAATAGATTGTAAAACTTAATCAATCATTTATGTTAGGAAAGGATATTTCCACTATGCATTTTTTAGTTAGACGTTATAATAGAATACATACATAAACAAAGTTTAATTAAAGAATGCATGTTTTTTTTACATAAATTAAAAACAAAATTTAACGTATCTAATGCAGAACCAAGCATTCAAGTAAATTTTGTCAGCAAGTATATTTGTAGAATTATTTAAAATAATTTAGTCATATTTTTTTTATACATTTCAGCTTATAATAATTTCATCACAAAATTAAACTTGTTTTTTTGCTGCTGTGCAATACAGTGTGTGTTTCAAAAATTTGATTAGTATTTGAAAGATAGAAAAACGCAACAAATGAATTCAGTTTTTTTTAAATAAAAATAAAAAAAACAGATTTAACTATAGCTATTTCTTTTATCCGAGATAATGCAACACGATTTTGTTTCAAGCTGTGAACGCGTAAGCATTTTTTTTTTCTTTGCTGATATAAAAATTTCCCACACTGTTTTAGTAACGTTCAAACTATCCCTTCCTGATTATTTCAACACAAATATTGCACATTTATTCCTGTTTTTCTAACCAGTCATGACATTGCATGCATTTATCTTAAGAAAAATAAAATTACCCTTTTTTAAAAACTATTTTATCGAAATATTTCCTTTTACTTTTTTAATTTAAAACATTGCGCAAGGCATTTACGCAACTCATATACGCTTATTATACCCTGATCTCTTGATCAAACTAAGCTCTAACTACTAACATTATTCTTAAACAATAAAATAAAAAGTAACATCTTCACTAATTATCATAGCATTGCCAATGAAGCAACCTTGCGTCATTAAACAGCACTCGTAAGTTAAATTTACAGTTGAAAAATAAGATTAAGGTTCTGAAGGTTGAAAAACAATGTAATTGTTATAAAAAAGGCAAAACTTGGAAGAGATAAATTTTGCGGAAAAAAAGCTTAGTGCTACCATAAAAGAGAAATTACGTTGACGATTATGTAACTTCGGAATTTCTCGAAAATTAAGAAAAAGAAAATGGCTTTAAATAGTTTCAGAGACATTCACCATTAAGAAAATGATTCTTTTGATTCTTCGAAATTGCTGCAATACGTTATAAGCACAAGTTCCAATTGAGGTAAAAACACGTAAAAGTTTCCTCAAATTTAAACATTTCCCTTTTATTAGACAAAGAAATTGTAGGTAACACATATCTGTAAAACCTTTGAAACAATTATTTCGATTTATTTCATGAATTACACTTTTTGGATAGCAAAAAAGAGTTTTACTGTTTTGCACGAAATTGTTCATTAGAACAAAAAGAGTTTGCTTAAAATGCAACGGGAATCAGTAAACTAAGAGTTAGATAACGCAAGGTAGGATCAGTTGGGAAAATCGAAAACATAAAATAAATAGATACAAAATGCATTAACCTATTCGTGCAAATTTTTAAAAATGTTTGTAAGTGCAGTGTGACAACTTTTAGAACCCCTTGAGGTACTTCAGTGTCTTTTTGAATAATTATGAGGACGTCAACGCAGTTTGAGAATAATACTGCTTACAATTCTTTACCAAACTTTAGTGATCTTGCACTATATCTTCCAGCATATCTATAAACGTGAAGTGCAGAGTTTTTCCATTTTTTTTTCCTTTACAGGGGGCTTCGCTCACCAATCTCGGTTCGTCTTTCACGGTGGGTGAAAAAATGATTTCAATGACATTTTTATAAATTCATATCTACGGTTCCTTTAAGTTTAGAGGGATAAGACAGAGCGGAATGGCTTTTATCGGATGTACTGTATAAATCCAATGGTACCAGTAATGATCTGGTAGACATTGACAGTCCGGAAGAGATAGGGTTTAAGGCACACGCACAGAGGGAGAGAGACAGGCGCGCAACAGATTTTTATAGTATAGGTTTGGGATGTTACAAAAAACCTTTCGTTATCATCATCTTCATTGTTATTTTGTATGTGGAAGCTTGTGTGTGGAAGCGTATGTGGTGTGCTTCTCCATGCAAAATGTACCTTGGGGTAAATTGCTTATTTTGTATCGCTTCGGAAAATAATGCGAATCGCGGTTTGATTTGAAATACCGTTTTTTCTTCGTCAATACAATTAGTGCCTGGTGGGATTTTTTGAATGATTTTTCTGAGTAAAAGATCTTATGTTACAGTTGACGAATATTGCATTCGCCTGTCTATTTTAACCTAATTACCATTAAAGAAAATATTAATGATTATAATATAAAAAATAAATAAACATACAAAATAATATCGGAGGCCAAACCAGCTTCGAAAAAAAAATTTTTTTTCAGGTTTCACTGCACTATAGAAATATATCAACGAGTTTAGTGGCTTACTGACAAAATCTCGGAGCGGCCAAATTGGTCCCATGGGGGATAGGTGATGTAGGTTAGTTTTAAAGCTATTTAAGTGTCCGACGTGAATGCGTCTTCCACGGTTTATCACTTACACTATCCTCCTAATGATGAAGATAATTTATTTATATAATTCCCATAGTCTCAAGAACAAATGTAAACACGCTGGGGAAATGGAAATAAAAGTTCATTCGTTGAAAATAGACACATGCTTTATGCGAAGTTACTCACAGGTGTATAATTTCGGTTTCAATCCGTGTAAGTTTTATTTTAATTTTATCCAGAGTTAGGGAAGGGTTTTAAGTTAAAATATTGAAATTTTGCTTCTAACGATGGCTAACTGATCTTACGTTTTCTTGTTTTCACAGTACTTGGGTTAGCAAAATATTTGAATTTAAAAACAAAAATTTGAAAGTGAATCAATACTGTACAAGTACTTGTTTTAATATCACCGTTTCAATGTAGCTAATGCATACTCAAATATTTGAATATAAAGGATAACAGCAAATGGGTTTAACACAATCTTCTTTTCACAGCGCTCGATTAAAGAGGAGTTTTCAGATTTTGAAAAAAAAAAAAAAAAATAAAAACTAGGACATACTAGGGGAAGGTAGCCGTCAATGGACCGGTTCCATGACTAGACCGCGAAGATATTTTCCGTATCAGAGTTTGTGCAGACGCGTAATTAGTTTTAGTACCTTCCTTTGTCTGAAGACAGTTCACTGCAGAGTCGTCATGTAGCTAAAATTACGTCATCATATTGCTAATCGGTCAGGTACAATGTCTACCATTATCTTACTAATTATAGAGATTTTCATTTAGTTATAACATGCTTTGAATATCACTGATCAATTAAACGTGAACTTTGACTTAAAAGAGTGCATTTTCAAGTACAATTCCTCATACTTCTTGTTTCATCAAGATTCGTCACAGCAGTAACATTTATAAGAATATAAAATGACGCAGTTGCTATCATTGGAACGCTAGGTGTTTTTACGAGTAGACCACCTTACAAAGTGGTTCATTAATAGAAAATCGCAAATATTGTTGTAACTTCAGCTCAACTACCTTTGAAAAATGCTCAATTATTTTAAAATAAATATGATAATAATAATAATGAAAAAAAATCTCACTAATTCATGAAAACTCTTTTACTTCATTATAATTTAGACTCAAATTTTTATATAAAGTTGATTTAAAATTTAAAACATGTCAATACAGTTTCAAATATTTTTGCTGTTCCAGAGAAATGCAAAAAATAGCAAAATATGGCCAGTGAACAAGTCAGAGCATGTAACGTACAACAATAGCTTACAGAAATGGTGGCTTGGAACTTAGCGAAGTCTGCCGACAATATAGAGTCCTGAAAGCAAATTTAAACAGTCGCATGGAAGATGAAAACCGGTTTGTTGATACGTTAGTTAGTTATTAGCAATTTAGCAGACAAGCCCTAGGAATATAATTAGTGAATCATATTGTGAAACTAGAGAAGACGTTTTTGGAATTACTTCCGAAAAATGGGGCAATTGGCCTTTCAAGGGGCTGAGAAAAATAACATGTCCCACAGATTTAATTAAGACAAAATGTATGCTAATACTATATTCTCTGGTAGTTTGAGACTTAAACTTCTAGTTTCAGTAAAAAAATATCAATAAGTTCTTTGACATTTTAGAGAGCAAGTACAAGCTTGCGTTGAACGAAAATCTTCAAAATGGATTTAACAAAACTCCCAACAGTTCAAGAGAGGTTGAAAAGATATTAGCTAAGAACAGTGTTGCACAGGTTTGGGAAATATCAAGTGGGGAACGAGGTGTGATGACAACAGCTGTGTGTTATGTGAGTGCTGAGGTTTTTTTATGCTCCATCTGTCAGAAAATAAAATATTTTTGAAAAAAAATCTCTTTTTCTATAATTTAACGTTATATGTATTGTTTATTGATCGCCTGTTATAAATATTTTTTAGTTACGCATTGATTTCTTAATTTGAGAATGTGGTCCATCGATGGAAACTCGATGGTCCATCCATAGCAACCAGCTGCCGTGAATGGACCACATGCTAAAATATTTATTTTTAATTTTCATTCTTAATTGTGTATATTTATTACAAAAGTGTATATTAATATTAAAAGAGAAATATACTGCGGAAGTATTCCTATAATTAACGTGAAATTTGAGTAGTATCTAATTTCTAAAAATTCGAAAACTGTTATGTGGTTCATTAATGGCAACCTTCCCCTATTTGAAGTGGAAACTGCCGAGAATAAACTATAATAGTAAAACTTCAGAAATATAAGCAATCAGCAAATTATTTTTACTTCCATAGAAATAAGAAAAGTATGGGAACGCCAAATGCCTTCCTGATTCGTCTATAAAATGATCAATGCTTTTTACTATCCCATTTTACTATCCCAAAACAAATGGGAGAGTGTGTACCAATGTACAATTGTTAGAAGAAATATTTAATCCTTTTAATTAATTTTAAGATACCTATGAAGAGTTATAACGGCAACCTAAAGAGCAGGTATGCTAGATCTAAGGAATGAATTAGGTATAACACTGATTTCATACTGTACCATGACTCCTCTATTGCTGCTTAAGGGTCCTTGATAAAAAAAAATGAAAAAAAAATAGGCGTCTACATTTAAAAAATAATAATAATAATCGCTAAATGTCCCGACATGGTTTGCATTGGACTTAAGTCCAGACTAAGTCATGGCCAATCAATTACTTTTAGATAATTCATGTTCAACTACATATATGTCGGGTTAGACTCACGCTTGCTGAACTACACAGGTTGTTTCTCCGAGAAAATCTTGTGAAGTGTTCCTCAGGTATTTGGTCTAAGTCATAGAAATTCATTTTACAACTAAAAAACTGCAGAAAATGTTTGATCACTGAATCCAAAATCACCCTAAGTCATCATTTATCCTCTACCATGCTGTCTACAAAAAAAAAATCTTGTTTTGTTTCTTAAATCATGCTAGAAGAAATCATATCCATCGAGTTCATACAAGTTCCAATTTTTCTGGGCATTAAATATTGTTGACAGCCAGCTACCATACAGTCCAGTCGTAATCTACATAAAAAAAGGCTAAAATTACAAAGCGCGTTGTAGTTATTATTATTTTTTATTTTTTAATAAGTTATTTGGGACCGTGAAGGTAGTGCAAATCTAAGTTTGCAGTTTTCAAAAACCTATGCTCGCTGCTTAACCGCGAAGAACTACGAAATTTTCTGACAGATTTTAGTTTTTCCTTTATAACTCTTAAACTATGCAACTTTTGATGTCGTGGTATCGAACCCACGATCTTCGCGTTTTTAGCACGATGTTTTAACTAACTGAGCTGTGAGACTTCACTCCTGAGGCGTTATACATTAATACAATGCGTTTTAAAAAACAGAATAAACCGATTTTTTTCAAAAGCCGCTAAAATGTGAATTTGTTTATTTTTTGCGTGAAGGGGCAAACACATATTTAAAACGATGCTTTACTTATGAAGTTTAATAAATTATTCATGAAGTTTTGGCGTTATCGATAAAATTAAAAAAATAAAATAAATAAACTCCTTTGAGAAGTAATAATATATATCCTAAAAATACATGAAAGATATTTCAACTTGGAGGGGCATTTTTGATCTTCGTCTATATTTTTGAGATAGGAGGTACATATGAAATCATAACGTTTTAGAAACTGTCACTTTATCTACAGAATTTTTCTCCGTTTCTTGGAAAGAAAGCAATAGTATTACAAGATACAATTGTTTGTTTATTATTTTAATTTTTGCTGAACCGCATAAATACATATAAAATATTGCTTAAGCGTTCTTGCTCTTTTATTAAAATGATTTAAGAAGAGCAAGAAAATGTCACTATGCAAAGATCTGAACAACCTTATTGATAAATGTAAATGACTTTAGAAATGTCTCTTGGAAGAAGATAAATATTTGTGCTTACGCATTTCATTTGAATTTTTTTACATTACTTTAAGAGTTTAAAGTGCTGATTTTGGAGAGCTGATCAAACTTCTATCGGCTTTTGTAAATTGCTTTTTTCAGATTTTTACACTGAAAATACTTTTCTTATGCTGGTGCTGCGAGTAAACTTTCCTGCGGATAATTTTCAATTTCGTAGATGCAAACTCTGTTTCTTAAGTTTAGTCTACTTTTCCATTTTTTTTTTTCGATTTATCAGTTTGTTTATCTGAATTTTTCTGAATGCGAAATGTCTTTTATACATTTTTAAGAACAAGATGAAAGAAAACGCAACCGAACATCAAGAAAAAAGTAATGCAAATTTGTGTGGTAAGCATTTTCCTTTCACTCCAGTGCACAATTTATATTGTGATCTTTTATAGTCGTAATAGTAAGTTGACTATTACGACTTCATAATTCATTTCCATCAATTATGAATAATTGGGAAGGTTGATGACTAATGACGCATGAAATGCAAAAAGTTTTGAATAACTTATACACAGTCACTTGGATCTCTGCAATAAAAAAAAGTTTCCTTTATAGTTTTTGACATTAAACTTTCAAACCAGGATTACACGACTCATTCATCTTAGTTGCATTCTCAGAACTTTGTCAACGTGTTTCAATAACTAAAAAAATGGCCTTAAATCTTTTTTTTTTTTTCAATTTTTCTGTTCCAGAAAAAAAGAATTGTGCTTTCGACTACTACACATTATCTTCTGATTGGTATTGATCCCAAAGTCGCTGAACAACACTACGAGAGACGTCTAGCAGCATCAACTTGAGACAGTCCCATTTCCATCCATCCAACTGCCCGCCACCTTAACGAATTGGGCAAGCGACGTCTCTGAAATATTTTCTAAACTCTATTGACTATTGTCACCAAAACTGCCAACAACAGTTGAAAATCAACACAACTTACACAAAAGTACGAAAACTTGATATTTGCATATTTTTTTCTCACACATAAAGATATGTTCTTTTCTGTAAAATAAAAGTGATAGCTATCGTTCTTTATAAATGGTTTTAAAGTTCCTTATTATCATTCATGCAAACTATGCATTTCATTGTTACTGCCATTTTTTAAATGCTGAGCTTTGAAAAACATGTTGTACCTTAACTTTTTGAGACCAGTGTAATGCCATACTGTCATACACCTAGGGTGCATATGAAATGCTTCAACAAACTTAGAGGAATGATAGTTCCCATCAAGATGACCAATAGGAGCATATGGTTGCAAACGCTATGTTGACGCACTACATGAACACAAAGCCAGAAACTGACGGATTGGAGACATGTCACACAGTTTAATGCACAAGGAATTTACACAACATTTTAATTTTTGAAAAGGGTAGAAAGCAGTTATTATAAAAGCAGTTGTTTAATTTGCACACAAGTACTGGAATACATTCGTCGGAATGACGCACCAATCATCGCACTGACGAGCCATTATGACAAGCTTTCGTCGATCTTTGCATTATCGTTGCGGCGCGTATATTACAGCTTCAGGTCACAGGTTTATACAACTGTTTTAAACGTGTCTTAAAGTTTATAATAGTGTATTAAATCGTCTATATATAAAACCTTCTGACCTATTTCACATCCGTCACGTTCTGGCTTTGTGTGCATTTAGCGCTTCAGTAAGGCGTTTGTAACTATATGTATCTTTCTAAGTAATTACTAATCGCCTAGATGGGTGCAGTCATCGCTCTAACAGTACTTTTGATGCAGCCCCGTAAAAATAAATCTCGTGGTGGGTAGAACGAACTGAATTACAGACAAGACACTTACCGTATATAAAAAAACCCCACGCATCGATTTTGTAACTTAAAAAAAAAAAACCTGGTACATTTATCTTTAAATTTTACCTTCAGGCATCATTTGTTTTTACATACAGGTGCAGTAGTTCAAAAAATATGATTTTGTAGCAACGGGTCAGTATTTGCGTTCGTATATATATATATATATATATATATATATATATATATATATATATATATATATATATATATATACATATACATATATATATATATATATATATATATATATATATATATACATATACATATACATATAATATATACATATACATATACTTATACATACATATATATATACATATATATATATACATACATATATATATATATATATACATATATATATATATACATATATACATATATACATATATATATATATATACATATATATATATATATATATATATATATATATATATATATATATATACATATATATATATATATAAATATATATATATATATATATATATATATATGTATATATATATATATATATATATATATATATATATATATATATATATATATATATATATATATATATATATACCAAATTATAGAGGAAAAATTAAAAACAGAATCAAACCACAAGCCCAAAGATGCGCAAACCAGCCAAACAAATAAGCCAGGTAAATATCGTATTAACATAAATAAAATAGCAAGTACACAAGGTTGCACAACAAAATAATTTAAATAAAATAAGTAGATGAAACCAGAACTCCTCAGCAGTGAAATCTTCATCCTAGGGTCAAAAGACCGAAAAATTACACTAAAAAATAAATGGAGGATGTCCAGTTCCGAAAAAAACTAGCATTCAAAAATACATTGGGCTAAATGCACCACACGTGAAAAATAAATGCAAATTTCTAGAACTAAGACCTAAAACTGAACACAGGCGTTTTGTCTCTGTTTATAGAAGTCAAAGGCTATCAATAATAACCCTGCACCGTACCACCGGAAAAAATTCAAAAGTCTTGCCATTTGTGTCCGGGTGCAAAACAATTTCATAATCAGTGTTCCAGTCAATAAAAAATAAGATAAATTCATTCGAAATAAATAAAAAAAATCGTCCAACCAAAATCTAGTCCTTAAAACGTACAGGGTTGACCGTAAAACAAGATTCATAGAACATCAATAACTGAAGTCTACACATGGTGGTTGGGGAAAGGGGAATCAATAACTGAAGTGTCCCACGTGGTGGTGGGGGGGGGGATAATCATCACGCGTGGACTTCAGTTATTGATGCTGTATGAATCTTGTTTTTCAGTTAACCCTGTACGTTTTACGGACTAGAATTTTATTGGATGATTTTTTTATTTATTTCAAATTTATTAATTTTATTTTTTATTGACTGGCACACTTACTGACACGCTGATATTGAATTTTTTTTGCACCTGGACACAAATGGTAATTAATATTTTTGAATTTTTGCTGGTGGCTGGTGGTACAAAACCTCAATATATAGTTTTAGGTCTTAGTTCTGGAATCTGCATTTATTTTTCATATGTGGTGCGTTTAGCCCAATGTATTCTTGAAAACTAGTTTTCTCGGAACTGGACATCCTCCATTTAGTTTTTTAGTTTTTCAGTATTTTGACCCTAGGATGAAGACTCCCTTGCTGCCGAGTTCTGTTTTCATATACTTATATTAGTTAATCTATTTTGTTTTGTAATCTTGTGTGCTTGCTATTTTATTTGAGTTTATTATATATATATATATATATATATATATATATATTAGGGTGGTCCTTATTTATTTGGGAAAATTTTTTTTTTCGGAATTTAACAAGTGACGCTCCCCAGTTTTGTGACACTATAATAAAAAGTAACGTGTGCAAAATTTGAACTCGATCGCTCAATAATAACACGTGCCCCTAGGCCGTTGAAGTTTAACACTTTTGATAAATTTCCCACAGATCTTCGAGTTTTTACTTCAGACTCAGTACATCGTTTCTCCTAGGTTTGCAAAATATTTTTAGTGAGGTAGCACTAAAATTAATCTTTATAATTACTTTATATCATCGAAAGATTTTACATTGAATAAGGATGAAATAATGCTTTAGAAACTTTATTTAATCGTACGCTTTTCTCAATGTATCTCGATAGTGTGCATTTTTTTCCGATAGTCTTGGACGGTCTGTAAAATAAATTGTTTTTTTGACTCACATTTATTAAATTAGTTGCGAAAATCTTCGATTAATATTGTGCTCCTCTTTCAGTTGTATCATTCACAATTTTCAGTATTTTAACGATCTTTCTTCCCTTTAAAGAGTTTCCTTCATTTTGCCGTGAATCAGGATCAAATAGAAAAAAATCTTTTAGTATTTGTAACTCATCAAACAGTTTTATTGACTCGTAATTGATTCTATGAAGAGGAAGATCTTTACCAAGAAAGTATTCCAAATCATCTACAGTTAACTGAAACTTGTTAAACAGTTATCAGACACGTCTTCCTTAGCACAAGCGTTTTTTGGACTAGTGTTTTTCTATCTTCAAAGTTAATTCCTTCATCCAATGCGGACAAAGCTACTAGTTAATCCCCTAAATACGATAAGAGATTTATAAACTTTCCAATCACTGCTTCTGCTGCATGTTTGTCGCCATTTTGTACGCTGCTAGTTTTTCAGACATATTATATTATTCAAAGGAGCCTCGATTGGGTTGCTGCGAAAAACCATATCTTCATACAGCGTTTAATTGTAAAACAGCTTTGTAAAACAGCATTGAAGGGCTTTCTTTTCATGTAAGGTCAATTTAAATTGTTTCCTAAGTATAAAAATTTTCAAACAAAAATTCCTTTTGCCACCTATGTGGCTCAGGGACAAGCTCCAGGTTGCCGAAAACATATCCCTGTGGGAGGAAATTCACCAGGAAATATTGTTATGAGAATTATCTGTAATCTTTCTCAATTCCGCTTTTTACGAACAATAAATAATATGTCATCAACTTCGTCTTTTAGAATTTGAGTAGTATGTGTACTTGATTGAAATGTTATAAGTTCTGAATTATGGAGATCTTTCCACAAAATTTTGAAGCGCTTAAATAATTGAATATCTGTTCTAGAACTAAGAAAGGCAAGAACTTCTTTAAGGACACACTCTGCAGTACGATTTCAAGTACATGATGATGACAATCCTAATGTAATATATCACCGTTCAGTTTTTGCTCTAAAAAAATGCATGCACAATTCATTGGTATTGCAAGTCATTGTATCAAACACTACAGCTAGAACAGTTAGTAATAAAGAGCTATCATCTAAGATATCATAAGCAACTGAAGAAATATCTAAGGAATTCCGTGTAGCTGTTCAATATTAGGACCTGAAGCTATCACGGTAATCCTGTCGGCGTTCTTTTTCCAGTTACATCTGGATGTAGCTTTGTATCCCAGTGAAAAACTACAAAATCTAAATTTAAATTCATGAAATTTAATTTTACCTTTTGAAGATTTTCTCTTGCTCTCTTAAAGAATGCACAACTGATCACTAGGTCATTTGGATTCAAATTTACCGCATCTATACAGGCTGTAAATAAATGAACAACATCTTTATCCCTAATATGGCATTTTTCTAACAGTGATGAAAGGCGAGCAGATATCAATAATAGTTGTCAAGCTTTTTTGCATTGAGGTAAACCAGCTGTAGAAAACAAGTTCAACAGTTTAGGATAGATATCCATTTCGGTTTCTAAATCTTGTGAATTGCAAGAATTTGATGATAATAAAGGACTATGTACTGAAGTAGAAGAAAATTAAAGTATAGATTTCTACATGGGTCTGTTCTGGATATTTTTATAAAACTTGTATTTTAGCTATGGAAAATACAGTATATTTTTATGTTAGGAGTAATCGAGGATTTTTCGAAATTTATATTTTAAAAATTAAAAATTGTATAAGCATTTAGGTATGTTTATAACTAAAGAACAGCGAATTAATATATAATTGCAATAACTTATATTTATAGCATTGAAACCTTACGACTCTATTTGCCACACCTATTACATACACAGGGAGTTTTGTAAATCAACACCCCCAAAGCCTGGAGGGCGCAATTCGTTGCTGTCAAAGATCATTCGTTAATGGCCTAGGCCATTCATTAATGGCCTATAGAATACCTTGTGTCCATCTTGGTGTTAAGAAATGTTCCCCTGCTGCTTGGTTGGAACAAGCGCAGAAGAGCGATACGCTTGACACAAGGCCATTGGTGTACATGTACCCTCTGTAACATGTTAAATTTTACAGAATGAAGGTGAGAGAATGGTCGGTTTGGAAGTAGCAGCACCTATTGAGGTTCAAAATTACTTTAAATATAAAACGTTAGAATTATTTTTACATAAAAATGAGAAAATCCGGAATTTTTTCTTCGAAAATCAAAGAAGGGGGCCCTAGGGGCACGTGTTAATATTTATGGATTGACTTAAAATTTTGCAGGTATCATTTATTTGTATAATGGAACAAATTGAGGGGCGTCGCTTAAAATATCTGCAACTTCAAAAATATGGACCACCCTAATATATATATATATATATATATATATATATATATAACGATTGACGATAGCGCAGTACGATGATTTAAATGATTTTTAAATATAATTAAGAATGCATTATACATGCATAGCTAAATTAAAAAATTGTTTATGCTTCCAAGAAACAGAATTCTAGAATTCTTTTGCTTCCCCATCCCATCAGACCCCGTTTTCTACATAAGTATATACTGCGTAAATTTTCGCAAGCATTACATTTTCAAGTCTTCTACGATTATTTTAATCAGAACATTTCCCGACTCATTCCAACCAGGAAAGTTTATACTTTACAGTTTTCATTACTACATTTTCTTATTCATATCACGATGCAACGAAATACGGTAACTAAGGCGTAAAAGAATTTATGTGTGGTCCAAGTGCATTTCGTATTCTGTGGGTAACACGAAGATTTTTCCTGGGCATATAATATAAGACCTACCTCCACCATTTTTGAACTTCATGATTAAAGCTTATTTCCGTTTAGGAACTTTGAACACTTACATAACTTTGAAAATGGCTAAACTTGATTTGCTTCTGAAAAGAATATGATCATGTATTTATGAATAAAATAAGATTAAGGATTGCGCTGTTTATTTCATCTTTGCACATTTGAATAAAGGAAAATTAGCTACTTTACGTAGGTTCAAAGTTATTTAACAAATCAGTTTTTAAAGTTATACAGTTAAAATATGATAATGTATAATTAAACCCACACAGACGATTATATTTGGTTTCATTTTTGTGTGAATAATGCGTGATACTTTTGAATTGCTTTATCAGTTTTAATAATTAAAGCCAATCAGTCATATTTTTCAAAATGGTTCTCAATTTAATTGCGTGTAATCGAGCAACAATGGTTTGTAGGTGGAAAATTTTCACTTTTTTTTATGGGGCAAAGTGAAAAATAAAATATTTTTTTAATGAAATAATTTCTATTCAATTATAGAAAATATTTTTGATCAAATTAATCAGTAAATAAAAGTTTTAATGAATAAAAAATATACTGAAACAATGAACTGAAAAATAAATTAGGTAATTAAATAATGTATAAAGAAAAATAAATGAACAAGTAAAAGAATGAATCAATAAGAGAACAAGTAAATGAATGAATAAATAAGTGAATTACTAAATGGATGAATGTAAACGAATAATTGAATAAACAAATACGTTTGTACTTTATTAAATGATTTAGCGAGTAAACAAGATAAACTATTTTACTTTGCACCATCCACTTTGCCCTGCATGTACTTGACTGATTGTAGAAAATATTTAAACCACAAATATGCTTAATATTAACTAAATAAATATTTTATAGAGAATAATATTAAAAAGGTTAATAACAAGACTTTTATTATTTTATAATAACAAAAATAATTTTTGACTTGCAAAAAAAAAAAAAAAAAAAATACAATATGAGTATCAATTTTTGAAAATTGCCTGTATCATCATATACTTTAAAATGTGATGGTATTTTTTCCTAAATGGAATAGATGTGCTAGTATATAGTTAAAATATTACCAGATAGGTGGCGTTAAAATCAGAGTAAATAATTCACCATTTCACTTTGCCCCACATTCTCCTATATATATTGCACGTTTTACATCAATTACAACTCCACAATTCAGTGCAAACAGTTTTTAAAAATATTCTATAATACTACCAGCATAATCATCCACTGTACCACACTGGAGTTTATTGTGAAGATGTGTTAATAGTTTATAAAGCATAGTTTTAATCAATCACTAGCATGAGACTATTAATCTGGCTCACCATTACAATATATGGTAAAATTTTACACTAGCTAGCTGATTGTCAACTGCGTTAAAGTATATGTCATGCAGTAGTTCAGCTTAATGTTCATACCTCTTTTTCGAGCCAAGAACACATTAGTTCTTTTTTCAGGTTCCATTGTATAAATTGATTTGAAATATCACTACACTTTATGCAGAAAATCATTTAAAAGTGAGTATGTGCCTTTAGAGGGGGGGGGGGATGGGAGGGGGGCGGGGTTACGCAATTTCAAAAAAGTTTTTTCCTTTTCTTTTCTGTTTCGTCTTGTAGCTAAACATTTCAAAAAAATATTCTCAAAATGTTCAAGTGGTTTCGAGCAAATATCTCAAAGTTATCAGGTATTCAGTCTCCGCTCCTTCCAACTGTAGTTCCGACAGCTGCCGAAGAACGCAGCAGTTCTCACAGAATGTCAGTGCTGCTTACTTAGGAATAGTTAAATATAGTATAAATAAATAATGAAAAAAGAATAGGCTGAGGAGATCGAAGCTGCTACAGAGTCTGTACTCTATGGAGCTGGAATTGATGCTTTTTGGCTCCTAAAACTTTAAACGCGTTTTTCTCAAAACTACTTTTTCAAAGTCTGTGTTCACTCCCATTTTAAAACCAATTGACCGATTCATTTCAAATTTATTACACACATTTTGCATATATAAAACCTCCCCCCTACTGTGAGTTTGAGTTTTTTTTCTTTGGTTTTTAATGGGTTTTTTTACTAATGAAATAGCGGAATTTTCAGTGAAAAATAGCACTTTTAACTTCAAATGGCAGCCAAAAATTTTAAAGCCAAACAAAACAAGATCTGAAAACATAGGGGGAGGATGAATTAATGCTTTGACTAAATTAAAATAGAATTTTATCTCAGATAAGAGTTATCTGAGATACAATGAACACAGCAAATCATCTTTCTCTCTGGGAAGAGAGAAAGGTGATGGGAGAAGAGCTCTGGGAAAAGCTCTGTCACCGGCTTGTCTGTGGATAGTTTTTATCAAAAATTTATAGAATATTCTTAAAACCATACATAATAATGCCCGAAAGAATTTAATAAATTTAATCAAACCATTTTCTTTAAAGAAATTCTTAAGAAAAGTGATTTTTTTGAAAACCCTTTCCCCCATTAAATGTATTAACTAAACAATAAAAAGTAACAATATATGCAAAGCGAATGGACCGATGATTAAAAGTTAAAATGACATTAACTTTTGACGTAAAATAACATTTTTAAAAACAACGTCTCGATTAGTGCAATTTCTAAGTTCTAACCTTAGAGCAGGATATTAAAATGGAGGGAGCAAGTCCAATCATTGGCTTAGTAAAAGCTGACCCAAGACCCCAAGTCACGTGACTCAACAACGACGAATGGTTGGCACGTTTTGCGTGAAACAAGTGAAAGAAATCTGATTTCTTCCAATGATTTGCTTTAAGATTTATGAAGTGACTTGGGGTCTTGGTTTCATAACTGAAAGTCTTCACTCCCTCCATTTTATCTCTTCTCAATGGCTCTAACACCGTAAGAAGTAATTTTTTCCATGAACTAGAATTTCAACAGCACCAACAGTTCAAATTAAAGAACAAAACCTTTTTTAATGTCCATAACTAGTCATATACCTTACAGCTATTTTTTTAAAAATGCGTAAAATTTGTAAATTGCGTCAAAGTTTGAAGATATCCCCAGAAAATCAGCAGAACAAGTCAATGATCGAAACCCAACAAATTGCGACACCCCTATGAATGGACCGCTTTTTCTTTGACAATCCTATGCCATCGTAATTTTAATACTTTTAATTACAATTTTATATATAATATACGAGGAAACTCGATAAGGGTAGGCCAACCCAAGTCGGAATCTTAGACCAATACTTAAGTTATTGAATATAAGGCAAAAACATCAGCTTTGTACTTCGTTCTCCTGAAGTTAAATATTGAGACAAGGTTTAAACATTGTACACTTTAGATTAGTTTTACCATTTTCTGCCAATACAAAAGTTTCTTTTTCCTTCTTTTAAAAATACAATTACCAACGTAAGTAACCTGAACATAATTTTCACATTTAAATCAAATATATTTCCAGTCTGAAAAATAAACGTGTTTCCACTTTTTTATTTTTGTGAGACAAACCTGTACTAGATTTTAAGCTATTTTAAAGATGCATAAAAGAACGTTTCATGAATGAAACTTTCTTTTCGCTATTGGCAATACATTTTGGATTTTATAACAGAAATTGAGTCATTTTATAGACTATTATGCAGATTCACTTCTCCAGAAACTTAAAAGCAATTTTAATTACTTTTCTTGGCACCCTTAAAAATTCTTAAATAATATTAATAGCATGAAAATAAGGAATTCTTATTAATTAGGTATTGGCCCGAGGTGTAACATATTCTAAATTCAAAAATTCGATTCATAAATATTCATCAAAAAAGTTTTGGTCTGTAAGGAGACGAAAATTGGAACGAAGGGCTACAATACACTCCTTTAGGCGGAAACAAGTTTTATACATTGAAAAAGTTTTGCACATGAGCGTGACTAAAATCTCCGAAGCGATCAAAGATTTATATCCAACGAAAACAGCGAAAGAGAAAAAATTCGTATTTTCGTGATATTAAAAAATGTCAATTTCTTCTGCTTGGAAAAAGCGTTATTTATTACATCAGGCACTTGTTTTGCCAAAAAACAAGTTTAAATCTATTTGAAATAAATTAGTGTTTCCCAAAAGTATTAGACGAGATAATTTTACTTTTATTATTAAACATAAATTTCATAATTCTTTGTTTTGTTAGAAAGCTGCGTCACGAAATTTAAATTAAAGCGTAATTTTGCAGATGTCTTTCGTAATTATTTATAATGTTTTCTAGTTTTTACGCTGAGTATTAAAAGATAGAAACGAATGAAGTTAAACGGATTTTTTTCTTCGTATGTTTATTATTTTTACTTAGATTCATGAAAAGATGTTTTGATTTCAATAGTTCCAGTTAAGTGCTTCATTTTCTGCACAGTACGAACCAAGAAAATTAAATTGACAGTACCCGTTCTATTAATTTTAGGTAATTAATTTTTTATGTTTTTTTTTTTGCTTAGAAAAAATAGCTTCCTTAATAAATAATCAAACTTCATATAAAGACAGCACCAATTTTCAGCGATATCGGTAAAAAACAAACAGAAAATTCACATTTTGGCTTTTTTTTTTTTGAAAAATGGTACTTGAAAAACCAGTTTTGTAAACTCCTCTTGTCATAGTTTGGAATTTGTTGAGCAGTCATTTGATGTACTGTTATTTAGAAGTAAGCAATAACAGTAAAAGGTATTTCGCTGAGGAAAAATTTAGCACTTTTTAAAAAAAGAAAGACATATGTTTAAAGCTTGCTTTATTAATTACGAGCAGTCTCATTGTTTAACATACATTAGAACTACACTTCATTTTGATATCTTTATTGATAACTTTTTAGTTATTTAATAAGTCGCAATTTAGTATTTTCTTACTTCCCACTTGACTTACCAAAATTAGGCATTTAATTACGCTTTAAAGAATGCAAATGACGTTTTGAAATTTCATACGCCCTTTAAACACACAAGACTAAAAGGTTATTCATTTTTAACCCTGGAGAACTCGAGCGGGGCTCGGAGTCGTCACCCCAGTCACTTAAAACCTTACATTATCAAGTGTAAAATTCAACAGATTTGAACCCGAGCTTCAGTAGCTTATAATTTCCATTTTTTTTTCAACAAAACCTGCCGGTAGATAGATCGCTTTTTTTTTTTTTTTTTGACAACCCGCAAATATTTCTTGGAAGGAAATCTGCAGCTGGAGGCCTAATCCAACTGAGAGCCAAATCCAAAAACTCCCAATTTCTTGTGTTAAATGTGAACAATTTAGGGGAACATGGGACGAAGAGAAATAGCGGGGCAAAGTGAAATGGTGAAATATTTTCTTTGCTTTTAGCTCCATCTATATTGTATTATTTTTACTATGTAGTCTATTCCAGTCAATCCAAAAAAATACCGCTGAAGATTAAAGCATTTGGTAATGCAGGCAATTTTAAAAAAATGATACTCATATTGTAATATTTTGTGGTAAGTGAAAAATTATTTTTGTTATTATAAAATAATAAAGTTATTGTTATTAACACTTTAAATATTAATGGAGATATCTTAATATTCAATGCAGTGTTAATTTAGTTAATATTAAGCTTATTTGTTCTTTGAATAAACTGTACAATTAGTCAAGTACATGCGAGGCAAAGTGAAATAGTTTGTTTCATTTACTCACTCAATCATTTAATATAAATAACTTACGTTTTCATTTAATTATTAATTAATTAATTTACATTTCTTCATTTTATAATTCACCATTTTTTTTTCATTCATTCACTTATTTTCTTATTCTTTCATTCTTTTATTCGCTCATTTATTTTTCTTCATATATTAATTGATTTATTCATTGAATTATTTGTTTATTGTTTCATTATATTTTCATTTATTCATTTTAACTTTTTATTTACAGATTCTTTTGATCAAAAATGATTTACAATCGAATAAAAAATATTTCATTAGAAAAATACATATATTTTTTTACTTTGCCCCACGAAAAAAAAAGGTGAAAACTTTCCACCTTTCTTTTTTTTTTTTTTGAAGTCTCAAATTTACTGCCAAAAATAAAAAATACTGTTTCTAAGCAAGTTTTATTATAAAATATAATGTTCTTTCTTTATGTACTGTAATTTTCAAATTAAATTTCCGATTTGTTCATTTTGAAAAAACTCAGTCATCTTACCCATTTCACTTTGCCTCACATTCCCCTACTTGCAATGTTCACTTCAATTATGCCTGAGGTAAATGTATGTGAAATTTAAAACGGGAATGTGTTATGTGTCTTTTCAGTGACTTTGCGTAAAATAGGGTAAGCGCTCCAGTAGTCGATCACAAGGACATAAAACTGCTCATAAAAAGAAAATATGTAACTCAAAATCGGATATGATGCATTTCCACATTCCTTTACTTATCCCCAATTATCATGCAATAATAGTGAAGTTGTAATTACCTTTCATTAAGTAGTAAAGAGTCATTTTATTTTGAATGGTGTGCCCATCATCCTAGTTTGCAATTCTGCTTATTTTTTTGTTAAGAAGACACATCATCGTAAAATGTTAAGTACCCTTCTTTTTTTCTTTCTACTGTAAATTTGCTTTTACCTATGTCTTAATGGATTGTGTGACATAACGTTTTAATTAAAAAATAAACTCCTTCTTAGACTCAATTATTTTTAAAGGGGTGGCCGACTACTGGGTCCTGAATTCTTATGCATTTCCAATAGTTGGCCATGGCAGATTGACCACTGGTTCTATACTGTTTAGTTGATGTACCCAGTAATCGACTACTTACTTAATATGGATTTCGTAAAGTTCATCAAATATTAATTAAAATCAAGTATTGGCACAGTGGCAGTTTAGCAGGTTTTGAGTAAAAATTCCCTTTCAAACGTTATAAGAAAATGTTTAAATGTTGTACCTTAACTTCTTTTGACAAATAGAGTAGTTTCATCATTTTACTGCTTCTAATGTTGATTTTAGTGAAGAATTCTCAAAAACAGGGTTAAAAACAGGTTGTAAATTTAGTTCGTCGTTGTATTTAGATTATAAGTTCTAATACTCAACTTGTCATTACCAAATTGTAAATTATCGGGTTTGTTTTATATTTTTTAATCAAATCATGATGCGTGGATGAAAGTGATAAAACAAATGATTTGACTGCAATTAGTATTTAATCGGCAATGAATAAACATTCCCATTGTATGGAATTAAGAGGTAATAATAAAATAGTTACGTTAGCTAAATTGTTTCAATGAGATAAACATTGTGACTAATCTTTCTATTGCTCATTTTGCTAAACTATTTGCCTTACCAAAAGTTCAAGAAACCTGTATTCATTTCAGAAAAAATTATTCCAAATGTTGGTACCACTTATTATTATTGCTTCTAACCAAATATTTAAAAAAAAGTGAAAACTTTCCAACTTTCTTTTTTTTTGAAGACTCAAATTTACTGCCAAAAATAAAAAATGCTGTTTCTAAGCAAGTTTTATTATAAAATATAATGTCCTTTTTTATGTACTGTAATTTTCAAAACAAATTTCCGATTTGTGCATTTTGAAAAAACTCAGTCATCTTATCCATTTCACTTTGCCCCACATTCCTCTACTTGGAAGGTTCACTTCAATTATGCCTCAATTAATTCATTGGGTTATCTTCACAAGGAAGTCAAAATTTACTCCTTGTTTAAAAGTTTGCCGAATTTGTTTTAAAATAACTTGCTTTCAAAGTTGCATTACGTTGCTACCCACTCCATTTTAGTTTTTTTATTGGTTACTAATGTTGTTGTTGAAAGCCGTAAGATTGTCTTCATGACATCCCCCATTGCTCAATTTCATTTAACCCACATACAGGCCCGTTATCCGGGTAATAAGAGGGGGGAGGGGGGCAATTGACCCTCTGTATTTTCAAAACATAAATATGCATTTTTGCTTGTATTTAGATGCTTATTTCCTATAAAACATGCAAAATTTAGAGCCTTTGCCTCCCCCCCCCCAGAAAACATTTTTAAAAATACGGATTTGCCAACACAATTCGTCTTATTCCTGTTCGTTCAAAATGAAAGTACTTTTTTTTTAATGATAAATTTTGTTTTAGATGTGCCTACGACTGCCAATCTTTTAAGTGCTTTTCGAACGGACTTTTACTTGTTTTGTTTAAGGCGAAATTGTTTCGAAAACTACAATTTTAATTTACTGGCAATGAACTTTTGTTAAAATTTACACGCACGAATTGCACTAAGCAAAAATTAATGGTGGGGTCATACAAGCAGTACTCCGCGTGACCTTTTGTGTGCTGTTTAGCACGCAAATTCTTCCTGGTTAAGTAATTATATAAATTACAGGGTGCGGAGAAAGTTCCCACAATTTTGTTTAAAACGTTTTTTTGGCGCTAAAATCGTATGTTGGCGATTTATTTGGCACATATTGTTTATTGGCATTAAAAGTATTTGAGGTTTAATCATTTGTTCTTTGTTAGTTCATTCAGTTAGTGAGCTATGAATCGTGAAAATGTGCGTGTTACTGTCGTTGAATTACACAAGAAGGGAATGAAAACAGTCGATATTATTCGAACGACTGGATTCAAGAGTAAAATAGTCTATGACGCTGTGAAACGCTACAAGGAGACTGGAGGGACTGCCGACCGTCCACGGAGTGGTCGTCCAACCACTGCAAAATTCCTATAATGAGATAACGGTGGATGCGTGCGCAGGCATCGTCGGCAATTTCAGACTGCGACTCCGTAAATGTATTGAAGCTCAAGGAGCCAATTTTGAACAATTGTTACAATTTTTTTGTTTAGTTTTATTATTATTGTTTCAATAAAGAGTTTTTATTGCTTTAACTTATTGATTTGTTGAATTATGTGTTAGTTACAGCCTATTGAAATATCTAATAAAATTGTGGGAACTTTCTCCGCACCCTGTACATTATGAGTGATTGAGTCGGGGCATCCCCTCGCAAACGAAAAACCAGCTTCGTTCCTTTTTGGGCCCGGTACAGCAAGAAGGAGCTTTAGCGTTTCGTGTAGCTACGCAATGGACAACGTGATGTTTACATCGACGTTTGTTAATGCTCTTTTTAAAAAATAATGCGATTGTAATTATGTCACATTATTTTCATTTATTTCGTTTATAAGTTTTTTCCTACATTATTTAATGTCTTACGAAACGGCTGTACAATTGCAAGGAAGGATTTATTTTGTATCTGCAAAGTGTAAAAATAGGAAGTGTAATATGTTTTATTATTTAGTACGTTCCAGTGTGACCTTAGTTTTTACTTTAAAATTTTCTGTCATGATTCAGTTTCTTTTATGTTTCACCAAAAAAATCGGGAAAAATTCTCAATTAAGGACAGTACCAGTTGTACCTCTTGGACAAACATTTAGAGCAATGAGCCATTTTATAATTCTATGATAGCAACTTCTATGATAGTTTTTGCACGCCTGGAAAAAAATTATCACGTGATAACATTTTAAAAACTAACTGCTAATCTAAATCTAACTATTACGAACCATTGTATGAACATTCCAGTAACTTTATGACAATGTTTAAATTTTTTTAAATTCTTTATTTTTGCGAATTAGCTCTAAAGTAGATGATGGGGCACTTGTGAACACAACATCTAGGGGCACAAGTGCACAGTTCCCATATCCGCTCTCCTTAATGTTATTATTAGTGTAGGATATTGTAAGTATTAAAAAAATGTGTATATATTTATAATTAATATTTTTCTGCAATCAGTTTGTAAATTTATTGTCAATTGTTATTAAAATTAATAAACTTAAATAAATACATATTTAATATTTTTACGTTTAAGATTTTTTTGTTACTAAATATTTGATCCATAATTTAGTGTTATATAATACTTACAGGAAATAGAAAGACACAAAATATTTTCATTTGATTAAAAACTGAAGTTCAAAATCATTTTAAAATACATTATCAAACAATGTACGAAGCTTAAAAGCAAATTATAAACAGAGTAACCCTTACATAAAATATATTCTTTGTATTATGTAGCCATATACGTTTTTGTCTAGTCTATTCAGTGATCAGAACAGGCTACGAGACTTCAGAATTTGACAGTGCGCAGTTATACATATATTCGGGAAAAATATTTTCTTAGTGAAACAATAACCGTACAATTGAAACTGACGCAGTATAGGTTACAAACCCTTCAGTGTATTTGTTATTTAGGTATATGTTTTATATTGAAGAATTTTCCTTTAAAGTATGATGCATGTCCTGCATTTTTTACCGTGTTCATATGTGCCCCAGGCCTGTTCACATGTACCCCCAGTAGGGGCACATGAGAACAACTGCAGACATTTTATAAAAATACCATAAAGTGAAGAATTTTTTTTTTTTTTAATCCCAAAAAAATTCCATGATACAAAGAAAACTCTATTCACTCATGGAGACACTTTTGCGTTGAGAAAATGATAATATTTTTAGTAAAATAAGGAATTTAAAAAAATGGTTCACATGTGCCCTCGTTTCCCCTACATAAAAAAATTAATATTTGTGAAGCTGTTATGCATTTGACAGGATTCTAAATTTTCAATGTAGTCATGTTAAAATATCTCATTTTAATATGAATGTTGAGTCTATTGATTGAAATAATGTAATATGTAACTATTTTTTTCTCTTACCTTTTATATTTTACGGCCTACTATACGTTTGATCTGATCTTCATTTCTGCGTTGCTTTGCTCAATCAAGAAAAAAAAAGTTTCTGGCATAGCTTATATATAAATATAAAATTGGAAACTTTTTTTAAAAACTTATTTTAAAAAAATGTTGTTTATAAGAAAGATAATTTTGCAGTTTTGCATTTCGTAATGATCTTTAATATTATTTTATTGAAATTACATTCTTGTAGGTGTTTTTATTTAGTTAAAAGTACAGGATTTTTATACAAAGGAGATCATAACATCTATAATTAGTGTCCTCATAAAATGCTAAATAATTTAAGGAACTTATCTTTCAAATAACTTTTTCTTCCCAACACAAAAACATCTGAAGAAGGATAGTAAGCTTTTGTTTCTTCCTTCGCGTAGCATCAGTCATCATTTCTTAGCACCAGATGCATATAAACAACCTTTACTCAGCTAGGGAACATGTAATAAGCTTCAGACTCCTGATTGTCCAGTCGACGCAAATGCGTCGGAAATGTCCCCCCCCCCCCCATCCAACGCATTAGAACAGAATTCGTTCCTCAGTAGCTCTGAATTCATGTTTGAATGTTTTTACCCCCCCCCCCCCTCCCTTCGAAAAATATCTAGAAGATTTTGTTTCGAAATTAAACAATAATTAGAGTTTCAAAACATGTTTTAAAGAAGATGGATAACGTTTTTGAGTGGTAGCCAATCGGCAGTTTCTAAGTTTTTACAAGGTCTCTAGGAAAGGAAAGAATGTTTATACGCATACCGGACCCGATGAAGCAGCTGCTCTGCTTTTCGTTTACACTTTCGGCGGCCTCGTTTGAGTCCTGTGTACCGTGTAAACCTTTTGAACAGCATGCCAGTATTAGAGCACATTTAGAGCATGCACGTGTTTTGGGGGTTACAGGGAATCGTTTTTTAATTTGGAAAATGTTTCAAGGTTCCGAAGATAAACAGAGTTCACAATAAAGTTTGATCTTGAACTCTACAGTGCTGGTAAAAAAAAAAAAAAAAAAAAAAAAAAATGCATCACTCTCGTATTTTTACAACAACGGGATTATGTGAGAAGTTTTGGTCGAACGATAAACGATGAATGTATGACATTTTGCAAAATTTATGAAAAAAACATTTAACAGCAGGAATCCGATAATTGTTTACGTAGATCGTGTCTGTTTCCGGGCCAATGCATTCTGCTGACCCCATGCTCATTTTTCCATTTCTGAACTTGCGTGTGAGTTTAGAGAAAAAAAAATACTTAACCCCATGTCAATTTAAGTCTAATGGCAGGATAAAGGTTTTTAAATTATTACTTACCAGTTTTGACCTATGGCACGGAGCAGAATCATCGTGGAAAATGACGTTTGAAACTGAAGTAAAGTGATCCCGGATAGTAGGAAGCAATTTCTCCTCCAAAATGCCAATATACACATGAGCGTTTACTGTTCCTTGCATAAAATGAAGCCCACCAACTCCTTGATCAGAAATACATCCCCAAATCATCTGGGATACGGGATGCTTGACTGTGTGTTGAATGCAGTCGGGATGATATTCCTCTCCTTTGGGGCGCGGGTGATGCAATTTTTTTTACCACCACTGTATTTGTAAATTTCTAATGTTTTGTGATCACCCAGTAGCTGTTTTAAAGCTTGTCTCATTCTATGCAGCTATAGTTTCCTAGCTGCAAAATTTCTTGTCCTATGTACAGTTCTTTAAAATAAATAAATAAATATACCAAAGTACCTGTAGCATTACAAATTTAACATGAGGATATTTTGAACAATAAAGGCTGATTGAGAAATATGTTTTCCCCCTTTACAAAGCGCACTTTTTAATCTAACCTCATACGTAAAATTCAGTTTAAAACTCGAGAGAAAAAAAAAAAAAAAACAATTGAAATGGAAAAAATTGTGAGTTCGTCAAAAAGGTGTAAGAAAATCCTTATACTGATCAAAACTAAGCTGAAAGTTTGGTTCGATCCTGAATATACACGATTAACTTAAAAAAAAAGATATATAGAAAAATAAAAGCACAATGGACTTGAGGCTATTTTCGAACACTTAAATATGCTCGAAAATTAAAGAAGTAATTACCAGTAATAAAAAAGAATATTTCACAGTAAAATATTTTTAAAATCTCAAACAATAAATATGCAACAATCTCTTTTGGTTTCTTACAACAAATTTATTTTTAGTCCCAGAGCACTTAAATGCAGAACATAATTGCTCACAAAATTAAAGCATCGCATTATTAAAAAGCCATAGAAAAGCTACATCTTTGTATTTCAATCTATTTGTTGAAAAGAATCTAACGTTAAAAGAATCGTAAATTTTATTTGAAAAAGAATTCTAAAATAAAAATAATAAAAAAAAGATGCTTCGATTTGTTCTAAAAGAACATAGCAACAAATCTCAGAATTTTCCAATTGTCTTTTATTTTCTACTTGAAAGATAAGAATTGAAACGTTTCATTTCGGCCTGTTCGAGATTCAGCCTAGCCCATTTATGAGGGAAGTAAATTCTTACTTTTCTCCAAATTCGAGTTGTTGAAAGCTGGTTTTAACCTGTTACTGTTACAGTAAGTAGAATTTCGACTCATGAAATAGAAAATGTTAGGAGAATAAAGGGAATTTTAGATAATACAACGTTTTCCTTTAAATATACTTTGATTGAATTATGATTTGAATTGCTTTGTTTTAGTTTCGTTATAATTCAAAAGTGGACAAATGAAGCACCGAAATATAAACTTTTATACCTTCTGACAGATTTTATTTTTCTACGTACAGCATTTGTATTTTTGCTTTGTGAGGATATTATCTAAATATCTTTGGCTGATAAAATTAGTTGCTTTAAAAATAAAAATCATTTAGACAGACAGATAGAGAGAGAGAGAGATTATCCTAGACAAAAATGTAAGGCCAACAAAAATAACGCGACGAAAATAATTTAGACTTGTAAATAAATTAATTCAATGTATTTATTATGTGTAATATTGAGGCAACACAGGCCAGTCCCAAATAAATAGTAAACTCATTTTATATGTTATATTACTGACCAGTGGCGGAGATTCGGGGGTGGGGGGCAATCGCCTCCGCACTTTTTATGGGAAAATTATTTATTTTACTTTCTAATTTAGAAACCAAATCTAGAAATTATAGAAAAAGCAGAAATGACAAAATTTGTAGATCATAATTATTTTTTGTACTTTGTATATCTTAAAAAATATTTAGCACATACGGCAATTTTTAGATCACGTATTCACTATTTAGATGTTAGTAAATCATTTGTTTTAGTTAAACAAGCCATATACTCGCTTAATGAAATTATTACCCAGTGTTTGTGACATCTCAAAATACTTAGGGGTAACTAATGTAAGCCTAATTCATGCCTAAGTGTTTCGTCGGGGAAAGTTATTGTGTACATAATTAATTAAATTCTTAAGAAAAACGTGAGTTAAGCAATTAGATTTACACCAATTACCACTCACATACTCTCGAAACCAGCAGTAAAATTTTCGTACTCCCCCCCCCCTTTTTTTCATTTTTTTTTTTTTTTTTTTGCTGACGCTAAAAATTGCCCTCCCCTCCCACTTTTCAGTCCCAAACGCCGCCTCTGTTACTGACTTATGTTTCGAAGTAAGATGATCATTGGGCGAAATTATAAAGTCACAATGCAAATTTTATGCCAGGTGGCAATTTTTCATATGAAGGATGCTGCATTGTGTTGAGCTGAGTAGAGCCCAAACTCTTCTTCTAGCAAGTAATTTCAGTCACTGCGAGCGTTTTTTAACATGAGTTTTGGTCAACCATTGTTCGAAAGAAAACAAGGAAATATTCTTGAAGTTTGTCATTATGTACTCAGTTCGCGTGTTATTGTTGATCAGGCAATAATATCAAACTATTACAATAATTTCTTTGCAAATTATTTCTAAACCTGATCTGCTGGAGAGAAAGTTCGGCATTTCCTCGACAAAAAAGACCCATTATAAATAGAGCTACCAGTAAATATCTCTTCAGCTACAATTGTCTAAGATCTGGAAATTTCATGCTGAAGGAGAACAGCATTGTGAGTAGTGTCAGCGAATCCCTATCTACGATTGACAAAAATGAAGGGAATGCATCCATTGAAGATTAAGCATAAACAGCGCCGTGTACTTGCGAGAAATTCTGTACAAAGCGTCAATTCGGAGAAAAAAGCGCTATGGTATTGGCATGCTTTGTTGTTGGTGGGAGTGACTCCCATTGCCGTTTATAAAATCAAAAACTAATTCCACGCTTATAAACATGTTTTGGCCTTGAATATGTTGACAGGGTGCCTGCTTAGTTTAACAAGACAACGCCTCCACTTATACCTGAAGCTGTAAAAAGGTATGGTTTCAAGTAAATTAAATGAGTTTTTTTGAACTGGTTTGCTAAGAGATCTGACATCAATTCAAATGAGAATTTATGGAAGAGGTTAAAGCGTGACATTTACGAAAACAAGAAATGTTACAAGAATAAGGATGAATTTAAGAAAGCCATGCAACATTCCTGGAAGAATAGTCCAAATAATGTTGAAGTTATTGGAGTCAATGACTTTAAGATTGATTAATGTCATATCCATTTTACTGACTATTAACTAAATTTTTGTCGATTAGCCTACAAAATTCGGTCTTGCAATTTCGCCCAAAATCTTCTTTATATTCAACGCATAGACATGTTGTTGAGGTAATAATACTTATTTTTTTAATGTACTTTTCATAAATTTTATTAAATACGTTCTTTGTTTTCAAATGTTTTCTTTCCACAACCAATTGTGATTTTTAACCCCATTATTCCTTTGTTTCTCTCTTACGTGATAGAACAATAAATAAATAGGTATTATTAAATTAACACTGCTACTCATGAAGATAAGTCTAGGGTAATTTGCCAAACAGTAATTTATGTTTGCAAATATCAACTTAAGATCTGTATATTTGAATACTAGCTTGATATTCTATCCAGTATTCTATCACATATAAGATAAAAGAAATTTTGTTTTTTGAAATCCTAATGCGCCCTTGAGCTCCAAGTTTAGTTCTGCTGCTTAAAGTCTGTAGGGTTTTTTCCTCCTGTAACTACTTTTTTCGCCCTCGATGCAGCCCTGAAACTGCAAATATAATGATTCACTCCTCCATAGCTCCACCAAGCCGTCAAGTACCTCGGAGCTCAGGAGATATGATATTTCTTCTCTGGGTCATCACTAATTCACTCATTTAAATTTAAATAATGTTTTTCCAAAGGTACCAACACATTTGTTGGTCATTGTACCCCAAACAATACTATCATGTTATGTATTTCCTTTTTCAGTTGCTACAGGTTACAATACCGTAATCTTAGTACTCTAAATTTGAAACGATTTAGTACAAGAAGTTTTTATTTAGACACAACTGCAACATATTTTTTTTAAATCAGGAATCATAAGTTCATTAATTGCAGCAGTAGAAGATTTTTTAAAAAATGATTTTTTTTCTCATAGCCCCATTATAAATTAGACTCACTTGAATTCAAATTCATTTGAGTTATTAATAAATACAGTGATGTAGCATTCGTTGAGTTAAATGAATACAAATGTACCCAGAATGTTTTTTATTTCATCAGTTTCAAGAAAAACGTTTTGTAATTTTACAATATGACACTAATTCTACAAAATACAATAATGGTGCTTTTAGGAGATTTAATTTTTTTATATAGTAAAAATGTCTTTGCATGTATCTTGTAATAATCAACATCATATCTCCTCAATAATGTCACAACAGCAGTGACCGTTGAACTACTACTTTAACTATCGCGATTCACAAGAAACACTAAGCAATATCAGGATAAAAATGATCAAGTTTATCATTGCATTCAAGGAAAAACTTTATCATTAATATTTAGTTTTTGTACTTCCTACACTATTCCAGCCTACTTTTTATTTGAGCTTGTAAAAAAACGTGGCAATTCTCTGTATCTTTATTTATTTATTTATTTATTTTTAACATTTTGTTTATGGCAGATAAAATAATTTTTGACCTTAGATGTAACTTATTACGTTTACGTGATGCACGTGCTAGGTTCTAGTTTGTCTTTTTAGCATTTAAGATTGGGACAACTTAATCCGACACTAAATCTTGGTTATAAGTCTGGAGATGAAATATATTGGTTAATATCTGAGTACATGGTATGTTTCCTAACAAAAATACACTTATATTATTTATTTACCTTGCTATATATCTCTAAATAGGCTCTATAAACTATTCAAAATGGCACTTGTTAGATAACATCACTTACAAGTTAGTACTGTAATGCGCTGACAGTTTTAATTTAAGTAAAACGGAAATCAGAATTTTTTTTTTAAAATTATGATTAAAAATAAACTATGATATTGCTCACCACTTCATTTGCGTCCAACATGCAATTTGTTTAGTAAAAATAACAAAAACGTTGTTTAGTAAAAATCAAGTATTTTATTTTTAATATTTTTTAAAGTTCTCTTTGTCGATGAGGATCATGCATTACGACTTCCTATTTGTAAAAAAAAAAATAAATGATGCTAATAGATCATAGCTTATCACTTATTATTTCCGCATTCTTAAGAGCAATTGATACCAAGATGATCAAATTATCTAGGTATTGATATTAGCAGAGGGTGTAAACTACACATTTTTACTAGTGAAAAAAAAAAAGCTTACTTTTTCAAAAACAAACTACACCATACATTGAATAATGTTAATGAAATGTTCACAAATATATTTATTCGGTTTTTTTTAATGGAATTTCGCACTATCTCGTAGATTAAACTTTAGTAAACTAAACTGATAACTAAAAAGGCAAAACATACTAATATTTTGAAAAACTTATTTACCTTTTGAAATATGAAATATTTACTGAAAACCAGCTTATGTATCCCGATATAGCAATGGCAATGTGTCGGAATATCTTTTACAATCGGGCCCTCTCCGATTTTTACATATTCATTATCAGACAACACGGATTTATTTTGACATTTTCAAATCAGTTTCAATATCCCGTGCTTAATATTACCATTATTTAGTATATTTTATAACTTACCTTTTTCACTAAATATACATTTCAACATATATATCTCACTTTTAATCTTTTTTTTTATTTACTTCATATTGTGTTTTTTTTTCTTTTTAATTTTTTAAATTGTTGTTTTCTTTTGAGGGTAGTTTGCTAAAACAAATGAAAAAAAATACTTAAAAACTCAATCAAATAGTATACAGATCCAATTAAATTTATTTTGCTCAAGTGCAGAGAAACGAGAATGATAAAAACAATGAAGGAAAGAAAAAATGAGCTATCGCTCGAAAAGTAATTTGTAGTTATTTCTTTAAAGGTAACTATGCATTATTATAATTGAACTAAGTTTTCTTGTGAAAGCGAAGGAGCATTTTTTCCCCTTAAATGACACATACCTTATTAACTAAATTAAATCAGAAATTATTATAAATTTGGAGGAAGAAGCAGCGATACTTTAATTAAAAAGGAATTGCTTTTTAACTCTGATTAAATTTTTTCGAAATACTCAAACAGAATAATTTGAATATTCTATGTAATTTCAGAGTTTAGAAGCAATTACATTGAAGCAATTAAAAAATCGATGTGATAGAATAGAAAAAAGGATGATACTGTTTCAAAATCTACGAGAGTTGTGTTCTACACTGAAACGAACAAAACGAAAGTTATTTCTTAAATAGCATTAATTGGTTCTTTCTTTCTACTGGTTTCATTTTTCAAGGTTAACTGCACAGTGACCGCCCGCCTTGTATAGTGGTCAGAGGAGTCTGACTGTGATGACGTGGTTTCGGGTTCGAATCCCGGTTAGGGCATGTATATACTTTTTTTCTCCTGTCCTTGTCCCTCCTTTGCTTGAATATGTTGTTATTCTGTGAATGGTTGCCTACCCTATGAACGGGTTTTTAATGGATGTGTGTACTGTGGAAGTCGGACTTCACACCAAAGTAGGGTACAGTTGGGAAAGTGAAACAGCGCAACCCAAATTGTTAGCCTAGCTGGCACGAGACAACAACAACTGCACAGTTCCGCTGTTAAAAAAGAAATCCCGTGTTTAAAGCATTTCCTCTGCTTGGAAAAAAGCATATTGTTAAACAATTTTGTTATTTGTTCCAAATAAAGCCAACTTAAGTTTCAGAACGTATATTATGGTTCAATTAGTACCAATATCTGTACATTAATCAAATGACTCATAAAAAGTGAGAAAAAAAAATTCCATGAAAAAATTTAAGTTTGTATTATGTTTTGCCGCAGTTAAATAACAAACAAAAGGTACATTGGTGTTATTAGGTACAGGGGTCTTTAATAAAGCCAACTAATAAATGCTAACAAATGGAATATCAATTGAAAAACAAATTGAAAATTTCTCCATCTTCCCCAATAATAAAAACATATTAAACCACATTTGATAAACTCAAAAGCACTTTCAAATATTTCATATTTATTTTAATAGAAATCAAAAAATCAATCGTCTTATTCGGGGCTCTGATAAGGGTTATTTTCTGCCTTTTTTAAGTCTCTTCTGAGCACAGTTCGTGCACGTATGTGCAACAAATGCAGTACTGGATCAAATCCTTCTCCCAACCTTTCAGTGTCTTAATAAGGACACCGCTGACCTAAAAATGTGAATCAGGGCCTTATTGGGCTACAGTTTACTTTTCTAGCGTTATCAAATCAGAGGAAAAAATGGCAGTACGCTCTCACATTTTTAATTTTAAATTTGTCAATTACGTAATCGTAAGACTTGCTGATAACGCTTTATCACCAGTTAGGATTTCTGATAATGGTAAATTCACAATTTAGCAAAGTTTTGTTGTCCTACGTAGAAAATGGGAGGTGGGGGATGAACTTTTTGGTCTGCATGGCCTCATTTGAAACATCCACCTTCTGTATTGAGAAAGTGTTTGAGTGAATTAAATTTGCTTCGAAAATTATTCATTTTTAATGAAATGTCACCTTCAGATCTCGTCTCTTGAATCTATAAACTTTAACGTTATTTAAACAATTGTGTATATTTTTCAGAAGTGAAATCATTAATTTGAATAAGTTTGTGTTGTAAATTACCCAGACAATATACACTATGTAAATTACCTTATTTTTAAACTTTAACTTTCTAATCGTAACAGATTGCTTACCAAATCAGAGAGTCATTTTCAATTAGTGAAAGTTGATGTTAGTTTTCGTTCACTCACAAAGAGCCACACTAGAAAAAAAATGAAGAGATTCATATCAGGTGTTAGCTAATCGAGTTTTTCAATTGTAAGCTTACTTACTCATAAAATACAAAACTGATACAAGTAGATGATGAAGTTTCTCAAAAAGTTAAAAAAACCGTTACTTACAGCAATAAACTGATTTATAACAACAAATAATGTTAAAATATTTTTTAAATTGTAGTCAAATTTTAGAATGCTGTTCTAATTTATTTCTCTTTGCCTGGCCGATGTTTAAATTAAATCCAAAAGACTTTTTATACGTGAAAATGTCACATAAACTGGATTAAACCCCCTCTAACCCAGCAGATCGTGATATCTTGGAGGAATGGGTGAAGTACTTCGAGAGTGTACAATCATGGTAGGTCACTCACACCGCGAGGGCTTCCCCATTACTCTCTGTTTAGAATCCCTATATTATTGGGTCTTTGGTTATTTCAAATCTTTCCAATTCTCAAATTTTGTTCTCATATTTTATATCCATGAACATTTTTGGAGAAAAAAGTAACTACTTTATTCGTTAAATCATTACCTCTGACTATATTTGTATTATGTTAAGAAGAATCGCGATAGGATGATTTTGTTCACTGCAAAAAAAAAAAAAAAAAAATGTGTAACCTTACTCCGTAAGTACGGTGATAGCATTTTGCATTTTGTGTAACCTTATTCAGGCGGCTACCTTCCTCCACAGCAATGGAGTAACTTAACTGATAAAACTGGTGTAACGTATGAGCGTTACACCAGTTTTATCAGTTAAGTTACTCAATTGCTGTGGAGGCAGCTAAGCTGCCATCGCTTTTACGGAGAAAGATTACACATTTTTTTTACAGTGTTCATTTTTTTGCAGGATCTTCACTGGTTGAGAGTGTACATCGTTAGGTGATTTATATTAATACTGATATAGTATAAAAGTATAAAAGTGATATGTGTATAAATGGTCTACTGATTTATATTGTTTATATTGGTTTATTAGCCTTTGATTTCCTTATTATTAATAAAACGTATGATTTTAGTATGATTTATTTTACTTTGTGAACGTTTACTTTTTTTTTTGGAAAAATTAATTTTTAAGATCTTAGTTTTATTTATTTTGTAAGTGTAATGATTTTTTTGATGATTTTTTTGATGAATGATGTGTAATGATTTTTTTTTTTTTTGCATTTTCTTGCAGTGCATCCATAATATCGTGATTGATTGAAAAACAGGAAAATAGTAGAGGTTCTAGTTAGAAAATCAAGACCGTAATCATATTGCATTTAACAGTCACATTACAGAGTGTTAAATGCCGTGATCGTAACCGTACCTAATCGTGTCTCGAGGTTCTATTCCGAATATTTTTCCTACCCGGACTCGGAGCACAGTTGAGTGATGTCACGCTAAATGATGGCTTTTTTATACTCTCCACACACGAAATACATATAAAATTTAAAACAAAACAAACATTCATTTTATTTGAAGTCTACTACTGACACTAGAGACATATCAAAATGTCAACTTATGAGGAAAAGTATATACAATAAGATATCACTGATGAAGTTTTGATGAAAGTTAATCTTCATGTTAAATAGAGCGTTAGATTTAAAATTTTGACTGGCAACCTTTTGTCATCACAGATTTCAAACATGCATTAAATTTTATTATTTCCCCCGGTTATCGAGTTCTTTGGCTCAGCCGCTCATTTACGATTCCAGTGAGAAAAGTCCACCTAATGTATTTTTTTTTTTTTCAAAATTTTTGCTTTATGCGTCCAAACTACCACGGTTACGACACTTTTTTATATTTTTTATAAAACTATGAACCAAATCTACAAAAACTTCCTTTGTATCTCTAAAAATATTAGTTTTTATTCCGAATTATGAATTAAAAACAGCTAAGTACAAGTTTTGACCGTGTTCGATGCCTCTTTTTTAAGAAATAGGCCAACAAAATATTTTAATTAATTTCTTTCCCTGTAAAATGCTTTAAACAAGGGAAAAAATTGTAAAACGAGGATTAAGAGAAGAAAGAAAAATACAAACTTGAAAAAAGGTAACCAATTTTTCAACGAGAATGCACTTTTTATCTATTCATCTTCCCTTTTCACTGCGTTTTACTTCGTGTAGTAAATAACATTATGGTATTGTTTTGAGAAAAGTAAATCTATTCGTGCAAAACTTTTCGCCATCCGTAGAGGAATGTTTTCGAAATTTTGTTTTGCAAATATTTGTATATTGAAATACTTGGAATTTTTTTAACTCTCGTAAGAATAGTAGGAGGCTAAAAGAATCTGAAACTTTTAAAGTAATCATACACGCAATAAAAAAAAAACATCTCTGCCTCTACATGATATTGCCTGGGATCCAGTTGGTTCCTTGCTTTGTTAGCTTTTTCTTACTGCACTAAAGTCAGTAAAGATTTTCTCATCGATCGAAAGTTCTGTGTAAAGAAAAATATTTACCAAACATCTCCTTTTAAAATGACTTTTTCGAAAATAATTTCAACATCTATATCTTCTTCCTTGATATTTAAATCAATTTTAAAGTTATGTTTTTTAAACTTGCTTGTACAAAATATTGGCAATTACACTTTTAAATGATGCAACTTATTGGACACTATTGTTAACTTATTAAGATTTATAAATTTTAATTCTAACTGCCAAATTTTCTTACCTCTATGGTGTTTTCTTACTATAAGAAACGTTTTTGACACTTGCCATCAGAGCACTCACCATAGGGTAGTAGACTGAAGCTATCATTCTGTTAGTTTCGGTTTGACAGTCATACCACTTTAAACATCGAGTTAAATGAAATAATTTGACATCAAATTAATTCTTCAAATTATATACGCAACATTGATGTCTAATAGCAGCTTCAAGTGCTTATCAAGACTTTTGTAACGATACACATAATATTTTTTTATTTTTCATGGAAATGCTGTGATATTCTTATGAGCAAAATCAAATCACTAATTAATATAAGTTGTGTGAAAATCAGACCATGTAGACCAACAAGGTCTTCCTCCATATTTTCATGTAGTATAAAAAATTTTGCTATGTCATGACTTTATCGTCATCAGACTGCACAACTGATGATCAAGAGCTATTAACAGGCAGCAATGTACGTACAGAAGTGTGCTCATAATGACGAGATCTTATTTTACAGTAAGTTTTGTTTCTTCATGGTTAAATATAGTTTAAAGGAATAAAAATGTTGTTTATTTTTCTTAACTCCTAATTTATACAGATCAGGAATACAAAAAAAAGTCACTGTGTATTGCAATTTTTTCTTCTGATTTGATAACCTAGTAAAGTAGACTGTAGTCCAAGACGGCTTTGTTTCGCCTTATTAAGACACCGGTGATTCCGTTTTTCAGAGCTGCATACGATGCACATACGTGCACAAACTGTGCTCGAGACTACCCCTACCCCTATACACAGAAAATAACAAGTTATCAGTGCCTTGACTGTAACGATTAATCTTTATTTCTCCCATTGAAGTACATATGGATTTTTCGAATAGTGCTTTTGGGTTATTTAAATGTGATGTACTATGCTTTTACACTGAAAATATATTTTTTTTCTTTGATACCATGCTAGTCTCAAATTCCTTGTCTTTCATATGTCTGTGGAGTTTCCCTGACCAGCAAATGTTCCCTCTTTCACCTAAGCTTCGGGTGCACCTAGAATTCTTTTATTTCACGTGCAGAGGCGATAACAATACTTTTTGGTAGTCAAACCATTAGGTTAAACCCGAGAGAAGGACCGAGTGGAATCGTCTCTGATTTTTTTTTCTTTGGTATCGGAATCTAGAACTCCTTTTGATATTTTGCAGTTTTTCCCATGGAAAAGGCAAGAACAAAATTAAAAAAACATTGGGGTGGTGTTTCGATTCCCTCCGTATCATAGGAATTCGAAATCGTAAAGCAGGCTTCTTTCTTGTGAGCCATAAGCGTAGGTCATTGATACACTGTTCACAAACTTTATGAGGAAACCACAATGCATCCTGGTCCCGAGTTTCTGGCGAAATAATGCAAACTAAAGTTGTCTCTCATTTTTCATGGTCTGTACTGCTCTTCATCGATTTAAAAAAAAAAAAAAACATTATATTCGTCACTTGTGTAAAAAAAGTCATTTGGCGATTTTTTACAACGTCTTAAAATCGAAGTCGAGCTTTGAGACACACTCAGAGAAAATCAAATATTACAACTGGTTCTATGATAAAGTTCCCAATTTTAACACGCTTTTATTAGCTTCACTTGTATGTTTGTGAGTAACCCTCCTTTGGACTAAGAGCTAGTGGCTTATTACTGTTAGTACATTCCACCACTTTATGAGCGTTCGTGGCCGAGCGGTCTAAGGCGCGGGTCTTCGTTGACGTCCACCTCCGAGAATCATTGGACGTGCGTTTTAATCCCGTCTGCACTGAAATTAAATTTATAATCTTGAAACTCAATTTTCGCCCACTTTTTGCGATTCTTTTAAAATTTGGAATGCAACCTCAGACCCGATGACAATGCAATATTCTATAATTAAATTAATTTATTAACGATAAGTTATTAGTTTATTCTAATTAACACGCATTTATTAGTTTAACTTGTATGTTTGTGGGTATGTTTGTGGATCCAACTTTTCTTTGGACAAATAGCCAGTGGCTTATTATAATTACTTACAGCATTCAAATCTGAGCTGCAGAGTGTAACAATGTTTGCACGTGAATTTACCAGAAAGCAGTGTTGGGCATCAACTAAAAAAATCAACTAAATTTGTAATTGATTGATTAGTTGACTAAAGTAATCCGACTCCCATTTAGTTCAGACTAATATTTTAAAAATTTAATTCAATTGCAGACGAAGATTAACGTTAGTTTAAACTAACTCGTTAGTTGCTCAAAAAAACTAATTTAGTTCAGATTGATTTAGTTCAGATTAAATTAATCAGATTGAATTTAGTCTGACTAAAAGTAATCAGATTAAAAGTAATCAAATTGATTTGATTACTTTTTTAATTCAGATTAAATTCGTAAAATATAAATATCACATGAACAGAGGCACATTTGTATTTCTACGTGTATATATATATTTATGCAAGCATACACGAGTTAATGCGTGTACATACGACTACGTGCGGGTATATACGTATATAAACGTGTTATCCCGCGTATGTTCGTGTACGGAGGTATATTTGAAATTTTAAGTAAATATACATATTTATGTGTGCATACACCAGTAAATACGTGTATATACGAGTATGTACGTGTATATAAGAGTATGTACGTGTACACATGAGAATATGCGTCTAGATACGAGTTACCCCGAGTATACTCGTGTAAAAAGGTACATTTGTATTTCTACGTGTATGTGCATATTTATGCGTTTATAAGCGAGTAAATACGTGTATAAACGAGTATGTACGTGTACACACGATTATGCGTATAGATACGTGTTACCCCGAGTATACTCGTGTACAGAGGTAAATTTGCTTTTAATTGTGTATATACATATTTATGCGTACACACAAGCTAAGATACGTGTATATACGTGTACACATGAGAATATGCGTATAGATACGTGTTACTCCGAGTATACTCGTGTAAAGAGGTACATTTGTATTTCTACGTTTATATACATATTTAAGCGTGCATATACGAGAAGGTACGTGTATATACAAGTATGTTCATGTACACACGAGAATATACTTATACATACGTGTTACCCCGAGTATAATTGTGTACAGAGGTAAATTTCTATTTAAACGTGTATTTACATATCGATGCAGGCATATAAGAGAAAATACGTGCATATACGAGTAAGTACGTGCACACATGATAATAGTCTTATAGATACGTGTTTAACCCGAGTATGCTCGTGTCACATGGCACATTTGTATTTCTACGTGTATGTGCATATTTATACGTTTATAAACGAGTAAATACGTGTATATACGAGTATGTACGTGTACACACGATTATGCGTATAGATACGTGTTACCCCGAGTATACTGGTGTACAGAGGTAAATTTGCTTTTAATTGTGTATATACATATTTATGCGTGCACACAAGCGAAGATACGTGTATATACGTGTACACATGAGAATATGCGTATAGATATGTGTTACCCCGAGTATACTCGTGTAAAGAGTTACATTTGTATTTCTACGTTTATATACATATTTAAGCGTGCATATACGAGAAAGTACGTGCATATACAAGTATGCTCGAGTACACACGAGAATATGCATATAGATACATGTTAACCCGAGTATACTCGTGCACAGAGGTGAATTCGTATTTAATCTAGTACATACACTTTTATGCGTGCATATACGAGAAAAGACAAGTATATACGAGTATGTTCATGTACGCACGAGAATATGCGTATAGATACGTGTTTAACCCGAGTATACTCGAGTACAGAGGTACATTTGTACTTGTACGTTAAAATACATATTTATGTGTGCATACACGAGTTATACGTGTATATACGAGTAAGTACGTGTATATACGAGTATTTTTGTGCATATACGTGTATATACGTGTTGACTCGACGATATTCGTGTATACAGGAATTTTGTATTTCTACGTGTATATACCTACAAGTACGTGTGCACACAAGTAAATATGTGTATATACGATACATATTTGTAAACACGAGTTTATAGGTATAAATACGTGTTATCCCGAGTATATTCGTGCACGAAGATATGTTTAATTTCTAAGTGTATGTACAAATTTATTTGTGCATACACGAGTAAATGCATGTATACACGAGTATATACGTGTACACAAAGGAATATACGTATGGATACGTGTTAATCCGAGTATACTCGTGAACAGAGGTAAATTTGTATTTAAACGTATATATACATATTTATGCATGCATATACGAGAAAATACGTGTATATTCGAGTAAGTTCGTGTACAAGCGAGAATAGATTTCTAGGTTCTTTTTTTAGCCCGAGTATACTCGTGTACAATGGTACATTTGTATTTCTATGTGTATATGCATATTTGTGCGTTTATGCATAAATAAATACGTGTATATACGAGTGTGTACTTGTACACACGAGAATATGCGTATAGATACGTGTTACCCCAAGTGTACTCGTGTACAGAGGTAAATTAGCTTTTAAACGTGTATATATATATTCATGCGTGCATATAAGAAAAAATACTTGTATTTTCGAGTATGTACGTGTACAGACGAGAATATGCGTGTAGATACTTGTTTAACCCGAGTATACTCGTGTACAGACGTACATTTGTATTTGTAAGTTAAAATACATATTTATGATGCATACACGAGTTAATGCGTGTATATACGAGTAAGTACGTGTATGTAAGAGTATGTGCGTGTATACACGTATGTAAACGTGTTAATCCGAGTATATACGTTTACACACTAATTTTGTATTTGCCACGTGTATGTACATCAAAGTACGTGCAAACACAAGTAAATACGTGTATATACGAGTATATGAGTGTAACTTGTTATCCCGAGTATATTGGTGTACATATGTATATTTTTATGTCCAAGTGTATGTCAATTGCAGATACGAAGAGGGGTCATGAAGGTCAGGACCCGCTCCCCCCCCCCCCCACACCGCGGGGAAAATTTTGAACGTTTGCTTGAAAAATACAAAAAAATATCGAAACCATGAGAAAATTTAATAATCTTTTTGATTTTTTTTTGGGGGGGGGGGAGGGCATTACAGTAGAACCTCGATAATTTGAATTAATTGGAATCCGACCCAATCCGGAATATCGAAAATCCGGAGAATGAAAAAAACAAAACAAAATAAAACATACTCACTGAAAATCACCTTAAAAGGAAACACATAGAATTACAAATAAACAGTAAACATGTCTACTTTGTTATTACAAAGTCTGTAATCTTCTCCTGTGACAGTTCAATTTTTTCCCTATCGAGTAAAACAAATTGATTCAAAAGTTGCATTGCGAAGAAAAGGGAACTCAATCAACAACATAACACGGTCTTGCCCGTGAGAGGGTTAAATAAATAATTATTATGGAATTTTGACGATCGCTCTTTAAATGTAAAGGGAAATCGGTCAAATCGATCGAGCCGGATTATCCGGTGATCCAGACTAACGGGATCCGTGGCGCCGACTTCAAATTTGTAAGGTTTGTTTTTTAAAAATTTTCGTGTTTTAATAGGTTTTTTGAAGGTGGGGGAGCTCCCCAGAATATTAGGGACTTTCTTATTTAAGGAGGGGTATCCCCTTACGTAAGTTACTCAGAAACACACCATGCATCAGCCATCTGGATTTAAAAAAAATCAAACATTTTATTCCAATAAAACCAGAAGCAGTGTGGTCTACGGGGGGGGGGGGGGGCGTGGTCAGTGGAGAGGTTGGTTCAAACTTAAAATTTTTAGCGCTTGTTTTTGAAAAAAATTTGTATTTATGTTTTTTTAGGGGGGGACCCTTCCCCCGTAATTTGAGGGGGGGTTCAATCTAAGGGGGGCGGTATCCCCTTAAGTAAGTTACTTTGAAACAGAACAAGCATCGGCCATCTGGATAAAAAAATTCAAGCATTTTATTCGAATAAGATCAGAAGTGGTGTGGCCTACAGGGAGGGGGGGGGGGGGGGAATTAGTGGGGTGGGTGGCGCAGACTTCAAAATTTTAAGGTTTGTTTTTGGAAAATTTTCGCGTTTTTAACCACCCCCCATAATTTGAGTGGAGTGAATTTCTTTTTGAGAGGGGGGCATCCCCTCATATAAGTAACTGCAATAGGGAATAGGCATCGGCTCTCAGGATATGAAAAAAATCAAGCCTTTATTCCAGTACTAGTGGTACCCGCACGGCTTTGCCCGTAATATAAAATTAAAAGGTCTTTTGGTCCGCCTGTATTTACAAATAATGTATGGTGAATTTTATCGCCAATTGGCTTATGCCCATGTTATGGTTCCACGTTATGGTAATCTCGTCCATCTTATGATAATTTTGTTCCTAAAATCGGAATAGAAAAACAACCACATCGAATTTTCGAAAAATCGCTTCGAGGTGCACACCCCCATGATACAAACTAACATTGCCAAATTTCATGAAAATCGGCCGAACAGTCTAAGCGCTATGCGCGTCACAGAGATTCAGACATCCAGACATCCTCCAGACAGAGAGACTTTCAGCTTTATTATTAGTAAAGATTATGTGAAAAAGGGCTTAAAATTTTAATAAAAAATTAATAAAATCGAATTTTCGAAAAATCGCTTCGAGGTGCACACCCCCATGCTTCAAACTAATTGTGTGTCAAATTTCATGAAAATCGGCTGAACGGTCTAGGCGCTATGCGCGTCACAGAGATCCAAACATCCATACAGAGAGACTTTCAGGTTTGTTATTTAAAAAGAAAGGAAAAGGAGAAAGATAAAGAAGTAAAGAAAAGAAAGATCATTTTCAGAACAAATTCTTTCCAATTTTATTAAATTTCTGTGAAAAATGGGCTTAAAGTTGGAATAGAAAAAGAACAAAATCGAATTTTCGAAAAATCGCTTTGAGGTGCACATCACTATGCAACAAACTAACTTTGTGCCAAATTTCATGAAAATCGGCCGAACGGTCTAGGCGCTATGCGCGTCACAGAGATCCAGACATCCAGACATCCTCCGGACAGAGAGAATTTCAGCTTTATTATTAGTAAAGATTATGTGAAAAAGGCCTTAAAATTTTAATAGAAAATTCATAAAATTGAATTTTCGAAAAAATCGCTTCGAGGTGCACACTAGGGTGGGCCGAAATAAGCCGAAAAAAAAAAATTTCGAAATCAATTTTTGGATAGCTCGCAAAAATTGCGTAGTGAGCTAGTTAGCACTCACAGAAAATTTCTTGGATATTAAAAAATATCTAGCCGGCGCTATTTGACACTGAAAAACCGAAAAAAAAGAGAAAAAATAAATTTTTGTCGAAATTTCTTTTAAAAAACTAAATTCCAAATATTTTGCTGGAATGCACCGAAAATGTTATATAATGAGCCAGTTCCAGCCCATAAAATGTTTCATTGATTTTAATGAGCATTTAACCGTTCCTTTCCGACATCAAAAATTGGAGAAAAATGAAAAAATATTGAATTTCTTTAAAAATCATTGTGAAAATTAGTTTTCAAAATTAAATCATAGACTAATTAATTAAATAGCACTATTAATCATAGTAATTATTATCACGCAATAGTATCATACGTTTTCTAGAATTACATATAAGGACGAGCTGATGTGTGCATCACATGACTTCCTTTTACTCCAATTTAATGTCATTTCCCCATTATTCGCTATTTTAATGTGATTCAATATTTATTCTCTAAATATCACCAACAATGGCCAAATTGAAACCAAAAAAAAAAAAAAAAACTCCGCCAAATTTGTCGCCAAGTTGGCGACAAAACTTGGCGACCAAAAGACTGGCGATATATCGCCAAGTGTCCGACAAATTATAACGCCACTTGAGTTTACATCGAAATTAACAATGATTTCCCCCCAAAAAGGTGCAAAAGACCCCCTTAGGAACATCCGAAAGCAACCAAAAGGGGAGGTGCACAACTAGACCCCACTACGAGTCTATGTACCAAATTTCAACTTTCTAGGACATACCATTTTTGAGTTATGCGAGATACATACGCACATACGCACATACGCACATACGCACATACACACATACGCACATACATACAGACGTCACGAGAAAAGTCGTTGTAATTACCTCGGTGATGGTCAAAATGGATATTTCGCGTGTCTATACATTCTTAGGCACTTTTCCGCATGTGGTCGAATCGGAAAAAAAACTCAACATTCATTTGGGGGTGAGCAAAATGGAAATTAAGGGCGATTTTTGAGTGAAAATTTTTTCGCGAATACAATACTTCCTTTTTTGTAAAAGGAAGTAATAAATAAAATTTTGAAAAAGAAATCTTCAAATTTGATTTATAATACCTCATGCATAATGAATATTATTTTTTTAAACAATATTGTCCCTAGTTATCAAATGATGGAAGTTCTTTCCTAGCTTGAAATTTGGCACGAATGTATCCATCTTGTGCAGTTTCACCACGAACTATTATTGCAGTTTCGGTTGTTAGTTTCACACAACGTTCCACAGCTTCCGAGTGACAGGGAAATTTCTCGAAAGTGAACTCTGTAGGCTGTTCTTTGCACATTTCTTTCAATTGTTGGTCTTTTAGATGCATTGTAAGAGGTGACTCTTTTACAACACAGTTTGCCTAATTAACTAAATCAACATAATCAACGACTTCAAAATTGAGTTTAGAACGTTAAAAAAATCTTATACCATCCGAGCTCTTCGTCTTCTTATTTCTAGAGTTCAGAATGCGCCTAACAGCTAATTCCCGAATGTATTTTCTTGAGTCAAACAACATTGTCAACAGTAGCTGTTCAGGATGAGCGAAATATGCATTACTTGAGAGAACTTTGAAAATTATCTCCTTAACGTTGTCTAGAAACTGCCTTGCAAGAGAAATCATTTTCCAAAAATGTTGGGCGCGGTACTGGCAGTTCGGTTTCATTTTTATTTCAAACCACATTGGAGCATAAACTAAAATTACATACTTTACAAGCATTGTAAGGTTTTCTGATGGAGTTGGAGTGCCTATATACAAGCGTAACAAACGGTTTGTAGTTGTCAGTCATCGCGCATGACTGACTGAGTTTGCCTGGGCTACTATCAGCCACGCTTGAAGGACAACTACCATCTTTTACGCCTAGACAGATTCTGTACAAATATTGTTGTCCAGTACTTAAATTTTTTATATCTTCCATGTCCAAAACCAGAAGATTGCAGTCAATTTTATCAAATTTGACCACCGGATTTTTTTCACAATCTCTAAAAAGTTGTTCGATAGCTCCAGAATATGAATGTTGCCACTTTGTGCAACCGTCCAATTCCAGTATAAGATGCCTCAGTGGCAACTCATTGTGGACATTGGGCACACGAGAGGACCCCTTTAATTGCTTAATTCCCAGCTGTGGAGGTGTAGAATTACAGCATTTTTTGTCGGGGGGTTTTGCCTCTTAAGTGGGTCATAAAGTCGAGAGGAAGAAATGGCTTGAGAAAAAGAAGAATACTTGCGTTCAATTCATTAATCAGTTTAAAGGACTTCAGAGGATTCACATTTTTTTAATACTTAAGGGCTCTATTTGTCAAATATATATAAAATAGTTATAAAATAATCTTAAGAATAATAGAAGTAGTTGAGCGCCGTTTATTATCCAGGAGAAACAATTGGAACCGAAGATTAAAAAATTAGCATCTTATGTAACTATTTTTTATTTGAGTGTGTGCATTTTTTAAAATTGGCGTACAAATGTCGCATAAAATTGATTGAATGTTCACTGTTTTTTCTAAGTAACGTATTGCGTAACATTTCAGTACTTACTTATTTCAAAACTACTTTTATTTATTTTTTTTTTTTCATTTTTCCAATGTTTCAGTCTTAAAGGAGCGTAGCTAAATATTCTACGAAATGTATAAAAGTCTTTGAGGATTTCAACTAATTCACTGACAGATACTTCTAATGTTTGCTGAAAATAGCTTCAAACTTTTATTTTCGACCCCCCCCCCCTGTTTTTTTTTTTTTTTTTTGAAAAAAGTGTATTTTTGCCCTTTTTTTTCATTTTTTTTCGAGGTCAAATAGCGCCAGCTAAATATTAAACAAATTTAGCGAAATTTTTTATGGGTAATAACGGGCCCATATAGCAACTTTTCCGTTTTTATCCAAAAACAGATTTCCAAAAAAAGTTTTTTCGGCCCACCCTAGTGCACACCCCCATGCTACAAACTAACTTTGTGCCAAATTTCATGAAAATCGGCCGAACGGTCTAGGCGCTATGCGCGTCACAGAGATCCAGACATCCTACAGACATCCTCCCGACAGAGAGACTTTCAGCTTTATTATTAGTAAAGATAAAGAAGATAAAGATAAGGAAGACCAAAAGCAGTATTGTGTACCAAACGGGGGGGGGGGGGAGGGTAGTGTTTGTCATGTCGCAAACTGCGTCACTCCAAAGGGGGTGTTTTTAAATATTATTGATTTTTTAAGGTCTTAAATCGGTAAGGGGGCAGCCCCCCCAACCCCCAATGTCCCCCCGTAACACATTAGGAGCTACTTAATATTCATTGGGGGGGGGGAGAAGAGAAAGGAACCCCTTAAAGAATCCAAACGCAATCTGTAGTTTTAACAGTGTAGATATTTTTCAATCTGATTAGATTTAGTATAAATTTTAATCTGACGAAATTTAATCTGATTACTTTAGTTGACTAAATCAATCTGATTAAATTAGTTTGACTAAATTCAATCTGATTAATTTAATCTGAACTAAATCAATCTGAACTAAATTAGTTTTTTTAGTCAACTAACGAGTTAGTTTAAACTAACGTTAATCTTCGTCTGCAATTGAATTAAATTTTTAAAATATTAGTCTGAACTAAATGGGAGTCAGATTACTTTAGTCGATAGAGGATTTAGTTGATTAATGCCCAACACTGCCAGAAAGCATTCAAAATGTCTGATGCAAATAATGCAAAAGAATACTAAGATACATTCCATTATAAATAAAATAATAGTTTAAAAAAACTAAAAAAACACGCTTTAGTAGCAAAATAAACTAAAAGGTTAAAAATTATTTTTGGATGACAAGTATATAACTTGACCAAACACTCAAATTTACTGTAATAAAAAGAAACCGTGGAGGGCTGTTTATTTATATTTTTGCATGGATAACAAGTGGGAGAAATTTAAGACAACTGATAAGAAGCGCCACACCCTTTTTTTTTACTACAGTAAAATTAAGTGTTTGGTCAATTGCTTCACATACTTGTCATTCAAAGATTATTTTTAACTCTTTAGTTCATTTTGCTACTAAAGCGTGTTTTTTAAGTTTATTAAGCTATTATTTTATTTACTGTAGAGCATCGGAAACGTGTTACAGATAAATGTTCAGTACATTTCACCACTGTAGAAGAATGAGGAGGTAGAAAGGGAAGAAACTCATTGCCGAAAATCTTTTTTATGATTAATGTACACGAATATCGACGTAAATAGAAGTTTTCAAGAAAGCTTGACGTGATGGAAATTGTTTAGCAACACCAAAAGAAAACAGAAAGCATTAAGTTCAGCTATGACTTAAATCCAGCTATCTCCTCTCACGTCCCCTTTTTTTTTCATTACAGGGCAGTGATATTAGTGCAGTGTTTAATTAAATAATGCTAATTATTCGTATTCTTTGCTAATCGAAATATCCTCTGCTATTTAAGTTGCTTTAGAAACGTAACATAATTTGAATGCTTAAGGTGTTTGGAAATCATTAGAGTTTATAAATAGTTATAAATTTGCTTTCAAATGAATAATGACAACATATCTCCATGTCCTCCATTTCTGCGAATATTTCAAATCATATCCGAATTGGGATATTTTTTACACTTCACGCAACAAATAGTTTAAATGAGATCAAATTATATCTATTATTACTTCCTTTTACAAAAAAAGAAGTATTGTATTCGCGAAAACATTTTCATTTAAAAATCGACTTTAATTTCCATTTTACTCACCTCCGAATGAATATTGAGATTCTTTTTCGACTCGATCACACGTGGATAAGTGCCTAAGAACGTATAGACACGCGAAATACCCATAATGACGATTCCCGATTTAATTACAACGAATTTTCTCGTGACGATGACGTCTGTATGTATGTACGTGCGTATGTATGTCGCATAACTCAAGAACGGCCAGTCCTAGAAAGTTGAAATTTGGTACGTAGACGCCTAGTGGAGTCTAGTTGTGCACCTCCCCATTTGGTTGCATTTGGGTGTTTCTAAAGGGGTTTTTTGCCCATTTTTGGGGGGGAAATCATTGTTAATATCGATGTAAAATCAAGCGGTGTTATAATTTGGCGGACACTTGTTGATATATCACCAGTTTTTTGGTAGCCAAGATTCATCGTCAACTTGGCGATAAATTTTGCGATTTTTTTTTCTAAGTCTGTTTCAATTTGGCCACTGTTGGTGACATTATCGAGTAGATTATTGAATCACATTAAAATTGCCAGTAATGGGGAACTGACATTAAATTGGAGTAAAAAGAAGTCATGTGATGAACACATCAGCTCGTTATGTTTACTAAAATTAAAGAAGTGAAAGTGGAAGCAACTTCTCAATGCAATTTACATTTGAGCGGAAAGAAAAAAAAAAGACAGGATTGTTTGTCATTAAAACACTTTACTTTATAAAGAACTGCAGCTATAACGTCTTAACTATTTGTTCTTTATGTTATGAAATTTTAGTAGGAAATGAATGGCATTTTCTTTGTTTTAGTGGCATTTAGTGCCAAAAATGAGAGAATTATTCTCTCACAGATTGTTGCTTTCTCTATACTAGCTAACTAACTTCCGCAAAAATTAATAATTTAACTCACAATTGAAAATTAATCATCTGCCAATGTAGAAGTTCAGTTTGATTTCATGCAAAATAATCCTATTTTGTTTCGCAAAAAATTAAGATACTCAAGGAAGAAATTCATAAGTGTAAATTAAACGACAATAAAATTCAAAAACATACTATACGCGAACTTAAATGTTAGTTTTTTTTATTTGAGCTTTAATTTCTTTTTAATGCTAAGGAATATCACATTCGAGAAAAATAAATAATTAATTAGAACTATTTAACACAATATTCATCCTTTTTCACTAATAATAAAATTAGTTCCTTTCATGAAATAAAATTTCTTATGTTAAAACGCAAAATAAACAAAAGAAGATCATCAAATGTTTCAAATACGGGGGAATGTTTTTAAAAATGTTCCTCGTTGGAAATTAATTACAACCTGAATCATATGACTAAATAGCTTAGGTGAATAAAGAGAGAGGCTCGATAATTTTTTTTTTAATTTTAATGTAGGGAAAATAATCCTGTTAAACAGCATTTGAAAAATCATAAATGGCTCTCGATATTAACAACATACTCTTTTTAACAAGGGATAAAACGTTTCAACGATAAGTGTAATTGTTATGGTTGCTGTGAAATTGTTTTTAAGATCATTTGCAAGCAATGGAAAATTCATTTCCGTTAAAACGATTAAGTTTTATAAAAATGAAACACACACATATTATATATACATATATATACAGGGTGTTCCGTTTTAACGTACAAGACCTTTATTTTCGCAACCGTCAGTCCTAGATGTATACTTCTAATTGCAAAAACTTTCAAAATTAGATGTGGAGTTAAGATAGTGAAAGTTTGAAGTGAAAATAAAAATAAGTCAAAAAATACAAAATTTAACTTTTTATACGGGACCCAGGTCCCCTAGCTTATGCTTAGGGAAATAATCTCCATTGAAAAAGAATTCCAACACAAAATGTTTGAAATCAGTACGACCAATATTCACCGAGATATGAAACGCAGCGTTTTGTGACTTACACCACTTTTCACTCCACGTTTTGCGAGGAAATATAGCGGTTAACAAGTGCTTAATATTATATGTGTGCATAGAATGTGGTTTTTCAAATTGATCGAGGTTTTGTCTTGTGTTTTTGCGCATCACAGCATAACATTTGCATTTTTTTTTGAATAGCAATGAGAAATATAAATGCCTTGTTTGCCTTACTTTGACAACCTGTCATTCTTCTGAAAGGACGATAAGTTTCAATCTCATCTTCTGTATGGTCCCTTAAAACTTTTAAACTGGAATATCTCCTTGCGTTCTGGTCGCACAAATGTCAAGTTTTTTGTGTCAGTAATAGTTTTCAATGGAGATTATTTCTCTAAATATTAGTTAGGGGACCTAGGGCCCCGTAGAAATAGTTATTTTTTTTATTTTATAACTCATTTTTATTATTACTTTAAACTTTCAATAACTTAACTCTGCGTCTGATTTTGAACATTTTTGCAATTGGAAGTATACATCTAGGACTAACGGTTGCAAAAATAAAGATCTTGCAGTTTATATACACCCTGTATATACAAGGTGGTTATGAAATAACGTGAGGTGTTCAGAGCCCTCTAGCAAGTAAAGTATTGGACGAAACATTGCCAAATTTCATGGGCGTACATTACAGACCATAGAATTTTAATTTCTCCAATCAAAAAAAAATTGTACCAAAAGTCAGCACAAGGGTTAATTTTAGTGCTGCAAAAGTGTATTTGCGAATACTGAAAAATTAAATGCCAAAAGAATACAGCACGCATCAAGTTTTTAATGCAAATGTTAGCTGCTTGCAAATGAGGTTCAGTAAAACCAACAAGGATTTTAATTTGTAACAAGAGAAGAATAATACGAAAAGTCGTCACACAGAAATTTCGGCGCTGCAGCAAGTATTTGTTTCTTGGATAATATTCATGTAGGATGGTGCACCACCCCACTTTGGGCTTCAGGAACTGAGTGTATGGCGGAAGCACTTTTTTCTAGTAGTTTTATTAGTCATACATTTCCTACGGTATGGCCACCGTTGTCGCCCAATCTTTCACCTTGTGAGATTTCGCAATGGGGATTTCTTAATGGTGTGGTGACCTGCGTGTACCCAATACCTCAACTTTGAAAACTCGAATAACTTTACAGGTAGGAAAATGCTTTGAATGACAATATCTTTTAAAAAGTAAATACAGTTGAGCCCGCCTTATAGAATATCGGTTAAAAGAATATCCTGTTTAATATAACACATTTTCACTGTACTAAACCAATGTAATGTGTTATTTTGATCCAGGTTAATGGAATATCTCGCTTATTAGAATATTGTTTCGTGGCAAAATGGTTATTCCCTTAATCGTGTTCGACTGTATTTAAACTCTGCAACAGTAATCCATTAAAACAAGTGTTTATACAATAGAATCACGAAGTACGAGCCTTTGATATTATTCCTATTCAGATTTTATCACAACCTAAAATCCAGCAAAATTTCTCCCCATCGCGCTTTTTCACGAGCACACGCATGCTACACTAAATCTAACCAGCTCAAATTCAAAAAAATACTTGAATATGTTAACGGCAAAACGTATTTTAAGCTCCCACAATTTCAGGCCTCCAGCGAGATAAAATGTCCTGCAATCTTAGCCTAAATATAGCAAGTTGTCACAAAAAGTTGATCCGCCATTTTGGATCTCATACTTGGGAGATCCTAGATTCTTAGGATTTGGATCTCGGAAGATGAAAATTTGCATAAGATAGTTTTAAAAGCAACTTTTATAGAGGCTGCACTTTAAAAAATTTCATCCAATCGGAGAGGGTGGAGCTGGGACGATTTGAAAAATTAGGTCAGTTGACGCGGAATGACTAATATTCACAGCACTGGTCAGAAACAGCCCCACGGAAGATGAAAATTTGCATAAGGTAGTTTTAAAAGCAACTTTTATAGAGGCTGCACTTTAAAAAATTTCATCCAATCGGAGAGGGTGGAGCTGGGACGATTTGAAAAATTAGGTCAGTTGACGCGGAATGACTACTATTCACAGCACTGGTCAGAAACAGCCCCTTGAGAAACTAGTAGCTAGTTAATGGTGGCAACGGTGGCAACAATTATCGTTGTAAAATATATGGTATTTTTTAAACTTAACATTTTTATTTCGAGTTATGGGATGTTCTTACAGCCATCTAATGACTCAATGAATACTTCGAGATAAAAAAATATTTGGCTTAACAGGCTTCGAGTTTTTGCTAAAGTTTAAAAATTGCTTATGAGTAGTCCTAATCAGAATTTTTTTCAAAACAGTTACCCATAACGAGAAATATATTATCAGACAAATATGTTTCAAAATTAAGCAACAAGAAACAATCTTTACTGTTTGGTTCCATATCTTAGATCTGGATACTATCAATAAACCTAAATTTAATGCTAAAGGGATTGTAGGCATTGTAGTTTCAGGAGGATCTACTAAAACATGAAATGATATCCAAGCATTAAAAGTTGACTGAATGCGAATGACTACAAAGGCACCTAACTTAACAATTCTTTGAAAATGTGTTCCTTGTACTTTTTAAAAACTCTGTAAGGAAAGCTTACATTTGGTAGCTATCTTACAAGATTTTCAATTATATATCTTACATCAAGTCTTGTATTAAATGCGATTTTACAATGTTTTTAATGTTTTCCAAATTTAAAAGCAATATTTGAAAGTTTTATGACAATTTCGTACCTTTAACAACGTTTAAAGTAACCAAAAAAAAAAAAAAAAAAAACTCATTTTAGAGTATGTTGAGGTGATATTTGTTTTACAGTAGATTAAATCTGAACTACGTATCAAAAGAACTGTTCGCAGTTCATTACACATTTTTACACTGAAATGATAAAAATTAGGAAGCCAAGTACACTTAAAGACACTTCTGACAGATCTGAAAATGGTAGGAAAATAATTAGAAAATTGACAGTTGGCAGAAAATTAGATTGTCATAGCGATAAATTTTGTGCATCAAAACGAACATATTTCCCCCAGGTCTTCTTACAAGTCATGTTTCGGTAACCCAATGAGAAAAGCTACGGTTTTTTTTTTCCGCAAAGAATTATGTCACATTAAAACAGCTAGTTAAAAACGGTAAAGAAAAGTTAATGCTATGTGTGGATGAAAAAATTACAATACTTAATATCTAAACATGATTAACAATTAATCAATCAGTACCTTTTAATTTTGAAAATAGATGAAAAGGGTTTAGAGATGGAACGGTGAGAGGTTTCTTTTATGTCCAAATAAAATATTAGATTATATCTCAAACTTTTACAGCAGATACAGCACTTTTAGACTTGTATTCCAGCAGTTCTCAGACTTGAAAGCGCTCCCCCCCCCCTCCTCCAAATGGAGCATAGGATAATTTCAAAGGAGACTTGAGTACATAAAAGATAAAATAAAAAGTAAAGCAAGCAATAATTTACTTAATTTTGTGGTCACATTTGAATAGTAGATATCAGTGACAGGCCTCTCATTAATGTTGTGAAGGTAACTGAGGGGGGGGGGGGGCATGTCAACTTCATCAAGATCCTAGATGTTCTCAAAATAATCGTGGGCAACTTTCTTTTCTTTTTTCAAATTTCATTTGTTCTAATCGGCACCATGCTCAACTATTGAATCTGAAAAAGTGCGAATAACGGTTTTGAAATTTGATAGTTTGCCGTAGTACTCAAAAAGGGCTACCAACTGGTTATACCTATTTCAAACAATAATTTTACACTTACTGTTATCTGTAAAAATTAAAGCGTTGAAAATAACTATACGCATCAAGTGAAAAAGAAGAGATTGCTTTGGCTCTCCTGAAATGTGCCAATTTTCACATTCGTTAGATTATCATGGTGCCGACGACGTATTCAATATAAAGTTTTGTGTAATAATGTTAAATTTTGTGTGTAAAATTATATAGATGCGTACTTAATATCTAACTTCATGTATCTTAATCAGCTACAGTTTCTTATTGTATTACTTGTATTGTAGTTATGTTTGGAGGGCAGTGCTCTAAAGATGAAGAGGGGGAGGGGAGTTGAAAGGTTAAGGAGTCCCTGTTGTATTCCGATTGTTTTGCAAGCTGCAGTATAGTTCGCACTACATACAGATAAAAATATGTAAAAATGTCACAAATAAGTACACATTCTTACTTCTTCAATGATCTTTTCAGGCTGTCAAATTAAGACTTAAATTACAGGCTTTATGCGAAAAGTACTCAAAAAGCATTCTGCAGTTTTAAGAATGCGACAACAAGAAACAAAGAGGGATGGGACAATGCCTAGTTCTCTTTTGATGATGTTTCCCCCTTTAGCTCTCATATTTTTGTCTCCATTTTTTTAATGTTAACGATTAAAGTTTTTGTTTTCTCTTAGTGTTGCTTGCTATAGTTAATTGTTGGAGCGTTGCAATGAATCAACAGTTGATTGTATTAAATTTATAAAAACTGCGTAAATTAGTGTACAATCTAAATGATATTCTAAATAATACAATGTCATATAACATGCAATGTAAAAATATTTTCATTAAACAAAACAGGGATAAAAAAATAAAATTTTTATTTAAAAAAAATCGTACATATTTTATATCGAATTAAAAATTACTGATATTAATAACTCTTATACTCTTTCTCATTTGGTAAACGTGTTATAAGTAAAATTCGAAATCTATTTTTTTTTTTTCAAAATGAGAGTAACTTTGAGAGACAAACAAGAAAATGCCCATATTTACATCTTTTTCACTAACATAAACTTAGTCTCTTGAAAACTGAAAAAAAAAAAAAGTAAATCAAATTTTACCTTCTTTCTTCCTGTTTACTTGTATTTTTCATTCAAAAAAAAAAAAAAAAAAAAAAAAAAAAAAAAAACACTACAGTTGTATGCTAAATCAAATTATCCAGAAAAGAATATTTTGTCTGGTTTTATGTCTGTTTGAGACACAATTACACGATTTTCCAGAAAGTCCTGATGGACCTATGAGACGTTTTTCCTAATGCATGCCTATATTCTGATGCAACTGAATATATAAGAAACGTTTCGCTGTTGGAGAATGGTTTTCCTAGTTTGAGAGCAAAATGATTGAAATTCGAAAAGAGAATGTTTGAAATTTTTAGTTTAAGAAAAAAAAATAAAAGAAGGTTTTCTACGCTCGTGCATCCTTAATTTTATTGAGGACTTGTAAAATTAAGGTAAATTTATCCTCCAACTAAATGACCAGGTGCCATACAAAGTGAAGTAAACAGTGACCGAAATAGACCTCCAAATTAACATCTTTAGATTTGTTTTGCAAAGACTTGGTTTCCTACTTTAAATTTACGTGTTGGTTTAGATGTGTGTACAACTTTTTTTCGGTTCATCAAAAACTCTTGGAAATTAGGCAGCTAATTTCCAAGATAGTATTTTTTCAACAAAATATCTCAAGGCTCCGTGCGTTTATTTTCTGAATTTCTACCAAAAACGTCTTTAGAATTGCTAAAGAAGATATTTCAATGTTAAATCTCACGAATTTGAAGATAACTGCTGATAAGTGTTTCGGTGTTACAAGGAAACCATTTTTCAATGAAAAAGAACAGATCTTATGAACGAAAAGAAATACGACTAAAAGCGTCTGTTGTTATCTGCTATGTTGTGCCATTTAACGTTGAAATATATTCTTTTACTTTTCTGCTGTTTGAGCACTTTGAACTATTTTTCGCTCTTCCCTAAAGTTGCATATAGTTTGACTTACGAGTGGAACTCTCATAATCAAAACAAAAATTGGAAATACATGTGCCAGGGTAAACTGTGGCCTCCGCTTCATGTAGCAAGAAACACAAAAATAAAGTTAAGAAGATAGTTTAAATTATGAAATGAAATTAAAAAAAAAATTACAAGTCAAAAAAAAAAAGTTTTGAAGGTGATTGTACTTGTTCGTTTTTTCCAACTATTTTTACTTTTAAAAAAATTGTCTTACCAAACAGACTATTGATAGCTAATTTTCTAGTTCTGATGACTACCAATTGACAGCACTGTACTTCCTCTGTGGAAAGGTAAAAGGCAGTATCTACGGAAACCAGTTTTGAGATATTTGAATAACTGCGTGAAGTATCCCATACAAATTATAGTGAAATGTTGGATTTTAATGTTTTTTCATGCCTCTTTTTCAACGAAAACCAGAATAATAAAACTGAAGTACAATAGATAACAAAAATGCAAACAAAAGGGAAAACTTGCAGGTACTGTTCTTTACCTTCCCGCGGCAGTATAAAGTTATATATAGCAGAAACAAGTAAATTCAGTATAGTAAGTGCATATAGGGTGGACCGGGGCACGTTTACGCAGTGCCCTTTTTTCAAAACGAATTATAACTGGAGAGCCAACAGTCATAACAGATTGAGGTTGCTCCCCAGCTAATATCCTTACAAGTTTTTGAACATCAGTCGAGCTTTGGTCTAGCATGCAGAAAGAATAATCTGTTTTCTACCAAGTCGAGTAAATTTTGAGTTCAACGTTTTGAAGTTTATTGTGAATAAATAATACTTAGTTAAGAAAGAAGAAATATATAAAAAATAGCAGAATGTTATCCTTTTTTGAGAACTGTATTGTATGAAAGGAAATGTTCTTTTCTTTTTTTTTTTTTTTTTTTTTTTGCACGTTAAAAATAAATTTAAAATTGGCGACAGGGCAAGTTTACGCGTTGACGTCAGAGTACCTTTACGCACATTCTTACTGTTTCTTACTTATAAACGTACCCTGACGCTTGTTTCGCTCCGAACTGTATCAAAACCTTTTTTATATTTTCAGGCTATTTAGCTTAGAAAATAATTATTTAATTTTCAATTTATTTACAAATTCGTTTCTTATAGCTTTTAATCATGTAGTGCTGCCTTCATGCGGGCACGTTTACGCAACCGACTTAGACTCAAAAATAATTTTTTTAAAGGTTAAAAACACAAACTGAGCAACAGCTGACCATGTCAATTTTGACTCCTTTAACTGCTTCATAAAACTACAATGTCTAAAATTTCCTAAATTAAAACATAAAATTTAGAAAATTCATTGGAAAAAATCCGCGTAAATGTGCACCGATCTACCCCACGCTTAGGTTTGATGTTTCTTGCGCATATTTGCGAAGATAAAAGAAGTTTTTAATCACTGAACGTTAAGAATATCTATTGATAAATAAGTATTAGAAACTTCTACAATGATCTTGAATATATTTTTTTATGAACCATTTAATTATCATATTCAAAAGCGAATTTAAAATTTATCGTGGGCAAATTTTACACAAAAATTCAAGTACATTTCCTGGTTAACATATTTCAATTTTCGGTCATACAGAGGACGCCGGTTAATTGAATCAGTGGTTAATTGAATCAACCGCTTTGATGAATCGAATTGTCAAAAACAGAATAAAATCGAGCTTTATTAAATTAGCCGCTTTATTGAATCAGCCGCTTTATGGAATCAAAACTGTTTAGAACAAACGTGATTCACATCAGCGGCGGCCTCTGTACAAAAAAACAAAAGTAGGGCATCAAATACAGGCGAGATAAATTTGCCGATGTGATACTGCTACTTTTCGAAGCAGTCATACATTTAAATTTCACAGTCGAATGAAAAGTGATCAAAGCCTTTCTGAATTGATATTAATAAGATATCATGTGCAAATATCTTTGGAGAAAACTGTGAAAATGGACGCTTTAAATTTATATAGTAGAGTCAAGTCAAATATTAAGTGTTAAATATTATGGGATTTAGTATTCTGAAGCTCTCGTTCTTGAAATATATCATAATATTTGCTTTGCGACAACGAGTTCTCATGCGTGAATTGGAGGGTAAAGCTAGTGGCTATTTAGCTAATACATATACACAGATAAGAATATAAATCAATTTCAATTTCCTTCGTTTAAGACCACAGGGCTAAGTGCTTAAACAAATCAATCGAGATAAGATATTGTTTTGTCTCAAGATTGATTGTTAGTGAACTTATAGTGATTAAAATTATTGGAAGTTTTTATATTTTGTGATAGAACATCAGTTAGAATTTCAAATCAGGTAGCATGAAAAGCAACATATTTTAGACCTTCTAGTTCTGACTTAAATTTTAGAACATTAAAATTTTATTGAAAAAACGAATATTTGAAATTGAACTTAAGGGATTTTTCTCCGATGCATACGTCTGATCACACTTTTCTACAAAAAAACACACACACTTTTTTTGTTGCAGGGGGGAAATTACCTGATCTATGCGTAAAATGTTGTGCTAAAATATGTAATCAGTTTTTTTCTATCTCCTGCAGATATTTTGTAACATACAATAGAATTAAAATACAAATACAAATGTGACGACCAGCAACAGGCTCTGGGCCCAGCTAGGCTGGTCCTAGTCAATTAATTAGTCCCCAATAAAGATCAATGGCCCTCTTAAAGCTATCCTTTCCCTTGCTCATTACCGCCTCTTCCGGTAAGCTATTCCAAGTGCCAACGACCCTGCTAAAGTAGTAGTTTTTCCTAATTTCCAAGTTAGCCTGAGATTTAAATAGCTTAAAACAATGACTCCTTGTCCTGCTTTCCCCGCAAAAATTTAATCCATTTACATCTTTCATTTTGATAAATTTAAATAACTGAAACATTCCCCTCAGACTCTCCTTTGATCCAGGCTATACATGTTAAGCCTATTAAGTCTGGTATCATAATCTAAATCTGAGAGTCCCCTTACTAATTTAGTTACCCTTCTTTGAACCCTTTCTAATACGAAAATATCATCTTCAGATAATGCGACCAAAACTGAACAGCGTACTCCAAATGAGGTCATTCTAAACTCCAATATAAAGGCAGAAGAACCTTCTTAGATTTGTTTGAAATAGATCTATTGATAAACCCAAGCATTTTGTTGGCTTTGTTACTAGCAATACTGCACTGTTGACTAAACTTGAAGTCCTGATTTATTAAGATACCCACATCCTATTTTCCATATCCAGAAAAGAGAAATATTTACATCTATTTTGCATGGTAATTAGGAAATGACCAAAAAAATTTTAGTCGATGATTTCCTTCTGTATTTGGCATCCGAAACATCTTTCTTTAATGTCTAACAATAATCGGCGAGCGATTGCTTGGTAGCTACATTCCATGGCAGAAATATCTTGATGAACTATCTCTTCATGCTCATCACTAATAGAACCAAGATTGTCTAGGAAAAAATTCAGATGAAAGTCTAAAAAAGTGAATAATTAAAGACATATGGCATCCCAAATGTTGATATGTTTTCAAGAGATTAGCCACAATTTCAGGATAATTCAGTGTTTTATGGTTCACAAGAAAATTTTGCACAACAACTTTGAAGGCTTCCCAATCTAATTTTTCAGAGTCATTTAAGAGATCATCAAATTTTTCATCTGCTGTTAAAACTCTTACTTGGGGGCCTACAAAAATGCCTTCTTTAATTTTTGCTTCACTAACAAGTGGAAATTTTTGTTTTAAATATTGAAACCCATCACCAGTTTTATCAATATCCATCGCAAAGTTTTGGAAAAAGCCTAATTTTATGTGCAGTACTGGTAAAAAAATTGCACTAGATGGAATATGGGTGAGGAACTAATGGTGGATATTTGATATTTTTCTCACCAGGTTCTATTGATGCGCTCATGAGCCATTCTTTTTTGTTGAAATTAATCATTTCGTCTCTGCTGTCCCATGCACACAGGAAAAAACAAAATTTGGTATAATTAATCTGTAAACCTATTGACCGACCTTGCCGGTTGCATTGGATTTCATCTAGTTAAAACCTCAAATCTTCATAGGTTTCCTTCATTTTAGTTAAATATGATAACCTTATTGAAGGCCACAGATCTGCTTTATGTTCAAATCCGAACACATTCATTACAGAGTCAATGCTGTTACAGTATGCTAAATCAATTTTTAGAGTAAAAATCTTTCAATTCTTCATGTCTGTTTCGAAAAACGCACACTTTAGTTTCCTTCATGGGAAGATTCCAGACTTATAACCGGGAAACCAAAAGTTCCGCCTACTTTTTGGACAAATGCAAGTCTCGCGCAAGGTCATTTAAACCTCCTTGGCATCGCAAATGTGCTTCAGAGAAAGAAGCAGTTTCTTGGAAAAGATGGATCATCTTCCTGTTAGTTTCAAACTTCAGTTATTTTATTATGCTTTAAGTATTTTTCTTTAGGAAAATGTGTAGGGGATTGCAATAAAGGAATATTTTTTTCGATGAGGTATTGAGCTCATAGCAGATAGTAAATTGGGGTACTTCACTGTGTGTCTGGATTTACGTGTAGTTCCTTTAATATTTGAGATGCAAAAGTAACAGTGCGATGAATGATCTTATGGCTTACGCCACATTATAGGCACAGCAAAGCTCATGTGATGAGATCCTTTAATCTAAGTTGTCAAAAGCGTCACACAGGAAGCACACCAAATATGTGGAGCTTACCATTTATCTTGACCTTCCCTTTTACAACCAAAATATCGTTCATAACGTTAAATTCGTTGATCTTTAATGTCATCTCTCCACAAATATAACATAAGTTATCTGGTCATTTGAACACTTCCTTGAAATATTCATAAGATTTATTAGCACTAACTTACACAAATACAAATGCAAAAATTAAATTTTTCAAAATGTATGATTTATCTAACATCATGACGTAAAATTTCAAATATTTCCTCACTCCAAATTCATTTCGCAGGGTAAAAGTGCAACTGCATTCTAATATAAAAATATTAAAGAAATTCAAATTATTAAGCATCTATAGCAAAATTGTCACCGATAAAACTGACCACCTGTCGCTACTGCAATAAAAGCTGTCTGACACAGCATTTCCTGTGTTCATAACAGAAATTTTATTGTGAACTCTCAGTTTTAAGTGTTAGATGATATTGAAAAACAGTGGATGGATAAATTACATAGAAGCTATTTTTGTGCAAAAACCGTGGTTGATGGAAGAATTCTAACTGCGTATTTAAAATCAGCGTCAAAAATTACATTATGAACACTGTACGCGCTTCATTAATCAAGATCTTTGCTTACCAGTGTAATTAATCCATTTGTTTACTTTTTTTTTCTTAAAAGCAAGTAGGAATGTACAAACAAGCTAGAAAGTAGACAATATTGAAGGAAGCTATCACAACAAATGATGTTAGTGGCTATTTATCAAATCAGAAGTCTATTTTTAAATGCATTCTAACCTACTTTAAGCTTTTCTTTCATGTGTAAAAAGTTATTAGAAGAATTGACGTAGCAGATGAGGATTGTATGTCCTTTCAACCGCTTGTATTTATCTTACAAAATAACGAATCAATTTATTGTGCAGTGTTTTTTAAAAAAACGCATTTTGTATACATGATAGACATATTTATACAATGAAGTTTCTTTTTTTCGGGCAGGAGAGTTTTCAATTTTTGTCTCCTCAAGAGTAAGAGTTTTCTTTATAATGTTGGCATACTTTCAAAGTCAAAACCAAGTTCTCCAGAGCTGAATGAGCCTCATTTCTCGAATACAAACATGTATTTTGAGTCACTAGTTATCACCCGACTTCAAGAACAAAGTGCTAAAAATATTTTTTTTTTAAATTTATTTATTATCGGAGCGAACTTCAACAACTTTTGCTGATTGTTTTTTTTCTAGTGTTGTTTTTAAGTCTCACTCGAAAACGTTATAGTTAATGTTTTTTAACCACTCAAAAATATACTTAAAAAATCAAACCAGAACGTGTCTGCACTTACTTGATGTCTAAAGCTCTTCCTGATAAAGTTTCTGTGGAAAGTCTGAAGAAACTAGAATCAAAGTAAAATACTCTGTTTTAATATATATAGTACAATACTTGGACAATAAATTGCATAATTCAGTATGTAAAATTTAAAAGCGAAATCAATAAAACATATCAGCAGTAAAAACGAACGTTATTCACAAATTATTTTTTTTCAATCCCAGGTTCGTAACACATTTAAGAAACATAAAAAAAAAAAAAAAATAGTTTTATTTTATGTAAAATACTTTTAGCCGTTTCTGCTGATGAAATGAATACTTTTAATAAAAATCGACACTTTAAATTGATTTTAAAAGTTGTTTATGCTTTCAGTTTATTTTACGAAAATTAAACTTGGATATACTTAAAATAACGCTTATGCATTTCCCAAGTAGATTTTCTCTCGAAAAGTATATCCAATTTTGGATGCACAGTTGACTGAAACTTTAATTGAGTTTCTTCATTTTAACTAATTATCTACGCGCAAGCGTATAATCTCTTCATTTTGAATACTAATCTAAGTCCGATCGCAGCTATATGCTTTAAGAAGCTATACCTAAAATGTGTTATTTCTGGAATCTCAGACTTAGGCTTTAGAAATTTCTTGCGTTAAGTTTACTCTAAAAGTATCACTTACGTAATCCCTTATGTCTAAAAATATTTAACTATTGACAAATATCTTTTAATAATTTAAATTGTAAGTTTGTATTGTTGGATATAATACTAATCGTAGATTTAAACTATCCTGTAGAACCTCAAGCTTAAGAATGGTAGTAAGAAGGACAGTAAGGCTTTGTATAAACTTAGTGCAACCCTGTATGGGATCTGTTTTCGTAATTCATAACTTCATCAAAATTATGAATGATATATAAGTATTCAGAGTACATATTGTTGCAATCAAAGAAAAAAGAACACCTGAAAATAATGTGATAAAAACTGTGCTTTCAAATTTTATTCTAAAAAAAAAAAAAAAAAACTTTTTAAATCTCAATCTAGAATCTGAGATTAGTAATGTAATACCCGAAAAACAACTGAAAAAAAAAATGAGTAAGCAGTGACAAAAGATGGGAAAATTCTAGCAGGTGCTTCACCCATTAGCATTTTCTTTCCAAAGCATAATAGAAAAGTAGTATGCTCTAATCATCTTTGGATGTTTAACCCCGCTGCAAAAGAGTTAAGTGGTTCTGGCATTTTTCTGTGTTAGACTGAAAATGGCCAAATTTTAGGCAGTGAAAAATCAGCCTTGTTAATGTTTCGCTCAATAAAAAAATGTATATGATGAAAGCTATTTTTAAAAATCTTCGTTGTCACATATTAATGTTGCTTTTATTATCAATTAGTTTGAAGAATTAAAGACCACTTTTTATACTTAAAGGCAAAAATATCTATTTTTATTTTTTTATTTGTTCATGTAATATGCGTTTACTCAGTTTATCATAATTTCTTCAATTGATCTCAATAATGTACTTCGAAATCATCAATTTTACAAAAACTTTAGAAGAAAGTTTTGCTTCGGAGAACTGATACAAATACAATCAAACCGTTTTTGTGCGGTGGATAGGGACCGCATAAAAAAGTTTGTTTTACAAAGAATTTCGTCCGTTTTGTAAGGAATTTCGTCAATTGAGTCCCAATCTGATTGAAATTTTCATATTCCGCACAAAAAAAAAAAAAAAAAAAGACCGCATAAAAACAGGTTTGAGTGCAAATAATTAAGCGATATTAATGCAATAAGTTGATTTTACAGCAATATAAAAGTATCAAGTAGCGTAAAAATTGTTTTATTACTGAAAAAGTTAGAATGCTGTATCGCTACTTTATTTGAAACGATTCGAAGTATTTACTAGCATTTACTTTCGCTATGCAATTAGCAGTTTCGTATTAAAGGTATAGCAGCGCCCAAAATCTACAGTGGTGTCACTACGGGGGGGGGGGGAGGTCCACTTCGGGTGACACCCATCTGGGGGGTGAGTTGAAAGTTTTTTCGGGGGGATTGACCCCCGGATCCTCTCTAACACAATCCAAATCATGGTACGATTATTACACTCAAAATTAGGTTTATATTGTCAATATTTAGACCTAGTAGTGACTTTCTGTTTAACCAAAAAACTGAAACCCATTATATTTCTTTGTGTATGAGATACGTTTTTGAAATAATTAAGGGGCCATCAATTTCTTACACCTATACTGTCATGCTAAGCGCAAAAGTCGTACCTGAATCTGAGTTCAAAATGAGAAATTGCCGTTTAAAGTTTTGAGCCTCCGTGTGTTTGATTCAAATGCAACTTTTTCAGATTTTTAAAAAAAATATTTCTCATTGACAAATGATCATACATCATTGTATTTAAGTGAAATATGTGACATCTGGTGACGCTAACTCAATTTTAATGAAAAGTGCAGATACCAGTTTTGTTCTTAACACGGCAGTATGGATGTTTTGACCTCGAGTCGGCCCTGCACATACACGTATAGGTCAAGTAATATAAAAAACGTTCATTGTTTTTATGCGTCTTTTGTACATTAACTCACTTAAAATTTCGTCCCAAATGCATACTTTTAGTTGCAAAAGTGGTCAAAATAATCTGCAGGGTTGAGGTATTGAAAATTTGAAGTGAAAAAGAAAAGCAGTGAAGCCACGAAATTGAAACATTTGAAATCAAATCTCTAGGAGATGTTGGAGTTCATTTTACGGGACTGTGCAGAAGATGAATGACATGTTGTCGAAGTAAAAAATATCTATATTTATAATCTTCATTGCTGTTAAAAATAAATGCAAATGTTTTGCTATGATACACAAAAACACACTGAAAAAGCTCGTACAATTAAAAAAAAAAAATCCTTACACTCTATGCACATATATAAGTTGTCTCTGGTTAGCCGTTATACCCCCAAAAGGGGGGTTCAACTGCCAGCGTAAAGTGGTGTAAGTCACAAAACGCTGAGTTTCATATCTCGGTGAACATTTCTCGTACTATTGTCACGCTTTGTGTTGGAATCATTTTTCAATGAAAATTATTTTCAAAAATAATAGTCAGGGACCATAGGATCCGTATAAAAAGTTGGATTTCGTATTTTTTCATTAATATTTAGTAAATAGAGGTCCTGCAGGTAAAACAAGGAAAACACTGCATATTGTTTGAATTCAATTGGAGTACCACCAAACCTGCCCCCTCCCCTCTTCTTTTCTTGACTTCTCAATGGTCCTAAACACAGTCAGATGCTTAAAGAACAACAAAATTTGTTGCATGTAAGAGATAAGAAAGTTTAAGTAGATGTAATAATTTCATCTTTTTTCTACTTGATCACTGAATATATTATGTCTGTGCATGATCAGTTACTGTTATTAAAAAGACCCGCTCAACATATTTTAATTGTTAGGATAATTATTTAAAAAAGTCTTATGTTACGGGCCCCTAAAACTTCCAATGCCTATGAGCCTCCAAATCCCTGATCCATTCCTGAGGGGGGTAGCGTAGCTAAAGTCAAACGTTCGTAGCGCTGCCTGGCGCAGGACTATTAAACAAAACTACATTTTAGCGTCGCCTAGATACACGCACCCGTTAGAAAAATAAACTTGCCGGCAAAAGCCAGATTTTTCCTTTTTTAAAGCAAAACCAAACAGAATTGCACTTAATTCTTTCGGGCTTTTTAAAATGCCTTAACGTGCTAGTAAAAGTCATATTTTTCCCTATAAGTATCACATGTCATACAAAGTCGTAATATTTTTACGCAATTGCTTTTGAATAATGACAATGGCATATGTTATTCAAATTACAGAACGTTTTTATCCAAAATGTCTCAGTCTGAGCGAAAATTTTAATACGTTTTCTTATTGCTACCTTATCTGTAGTATCGAATAGTTTTCCTTTTTTTTTGGTAACAGACACAAAGCCGTCATTTCCAATGAATTGAAATAGCTGAGTGCGTCTGAAAGAGAAATCCCACAAGAATGATTTCTGTTCCTGAAACTGGGCGTTTTGAAATCTTTGAAGAATGAACTAGTATGTAGTAATGTTTGAAGGCTAGACGAAGCTGTAAAACTGATTTTCGGAGAATGATTTTCATGACTATCATGGTCAACTGTAAAAATAAAAATTCTTGAATGACGGCTTGCTCTTACAACGATCAAACAGTTATTTCAGCTATATGAAAAATTACTGATGTCTCGAAACGTTTTGTTTCAATACGATAAGTTAGTCATTTAATCCGATTACACCAAAGCACAGCGGACAGGTTTTAAAAATTGCTCTTGTATAAACAAACACGTTTGTTTTTCGTGGCCATTCAAATTGCTCTATATTTAACATAAATTTAGTTTTCCGGAACATCCAGTATGCATAAAAAATAATGTATATTAAAATAAATAACGTCACATAGCTTAAAAAGGCAACCAAAGTACAAATAAAACAAAAATGATTCGCCAATTTGGTCACTAAAATTGCTTTCAAGAAAATAATACCGCCGTTTTACTTTTCTGGATTTTATAAATTTATTAAAACAGAAACCGTGACAGCAGCAGTGCGTAAGAAAACTAACTCTTAATTTGCATTTGAATCCAGATCAAATAAAATCTTATTAAACTAAATAGACAAAAGACATACAAACATGCGCTATTTATTAACGAATAACAAATAAAGCATTCAACCTTTTATCCGTAGTACATTAGGGGCTGGAAATTTCATAGAGAGTAACAATTAGCTGTACATAAATCTGGTCAGTTGATAAATTGAACTTGGAATACAATAACTTCAAAATCTTTCAGAGAAATGAGATTTTTAGTCTCTCTATTTAGCTTCAAAATGCCTAAACATTTTACATAAAGTATGTTACATTAGATTAACATACATTGAAATGCGTACAAAACTCATCACTTTCACATATTAGAATAAAACTCCGTTTTGTTAGCCTAATTATATGTATCAGGTACAAATGATGTTTGAAATTGAAAAATTTTGTTACTTACAAAGCAGTTTGGACAAAAGACTGTTGGACGTAAAATTGTTTCAAATTTATAACTGATTATGTATCTTATATTGGTAAGTGATAAAAACTGATGTAGATGTTTTCCACCAAGATTGTTTCAGAAGCAGTGTACTGGGTCGGAATATTAATTTCGTAGTTGGGAGTTGTGGTAATAATACGGCGGTGAAAGTCGCTTCGTAAGATAGCAGTACATTCAAACCGGTTTTTGTGTGGTCTTTTTTTGCTATATATATATATATATATATATACATATAATAAAATAAGATGTTTGTGTGTGTGTGTGTGGCGCGCTTCCCGGGAAAACGGTAAGGCCTAGAAAGATGAAATTTGGTATACAGATGCAGTTTTTGCCGAAGATGTGCACCTCGGGCTTCGATTTTTGATATTTTAATTAGAAAAAAAGTTATTTAATATTTTATGTGTTTTTTTGCACTTTTTAGTACTTTTTATCTTACAGACCCTGAACCAATCACTCCACACAAATGTGTTTCCTACCATAGTGTAGGAAATTTAAATTTAAATATGATGAATGAAAAAAGTTTGAAGATAGAGCAATTTTTGTATTTTTTATGAATTTTTGAAAAACCTTTAATTTGCATTTTTTCCTGGGTTTTATTTTTTTTCTAATATCATCCTGCGAGAAGTATCAAAGCCTCATATCTGAAATTTAAGTTGGTAATAGTAAAAGCATTTTGCCCTCTTTAGAAGAAAAAAGTTCTTAAAAATACGCAATAGTTTTTTTTTTTTTACAATTTTTTAATGCTGAACACATTATGTCTTTCCACGCATCGGTCGAAGAAAGCGTTCTTCAATCTTTTATGCCTCTGACGTCACTACTTGGATTTCGATTCGATATTTACGATGGAATCTTAATCGCAAACAATGTTAATCTTTTTTTTTTACTATATAGCTTACTTCTACATTTTATGACGTGTTGACCACGTGTGTTTCCGGCAGCGCTTGATTTTTTTCGTTCCTTTTTATTGTTTTATTTGTAGATTGCATTTATTTCTTTTTCCATTCCCCCCCCCCCCAGCTGGGCGTTTTGCTGTATCTATATTACGTTACATTTCATAGTTGTGCACATTTAATTCAATAAAAAACAGCGAGATTTTTTTTTCTTTGTCAAACGCTACTTGCACACTACAGGGAATTTTGGAGATAACTTTTATTTTTTTTTTGCTCTACTTAAATAAAAGCGGTTTTTGAGTGATCTTTTTGTTTTTATTAGGAAATGGCCGGAGAGGTTAAAATAAATAGAGATGGATAAGAAAATTTAGAGATAGATCGTAAAGGTAGATAGCCGCCGAAAGAGGCAATCTTGGCGTAAAAATGTGAATGGCACAAAAAAAGATAGAGATAGATTGATTAATACTGCTGCCAAATTTATTTTAACAGCCGCCGAAGGCGGCAAACTTGAAGTGAAAAGGTAAATGACAAGTTAGCCAAACAGCCGGCATAGGTGGCTGCTTGCATAGAAAGGCGAATGGCGTAAAAAGGCGAACCAGCTGGTCGCCGCAGGCGGCTAGTATATATATATATTTTTTTGTGTTAACTTTTTTCGTGCAGTATATTAAAATTTCAATCAGATTGGAACTCAATTGACGAAATTATTTATTATACGGACGAAGTTATTTAAAAAACGATTTTTTATGCAATCCTTTTAGCGGTCCTTATCTACTGCACAAAAACAGGTTTGAGTGTATTGTTCGTGCTATTTGCAGTAGTAGCAATGGCATGGCGCGATAAGCATCGCCATGCATTGTGGAGGAACATATTGGAAATGCTTTTTTTTTTATTAAAACTCTTCAAGAATTTTACCTTTGGCTTCAATTAGGCCGACATGATCCTATTCCGGATAGAAAAAATGATATTTAAATATCAAACTTTAGAGCCACAGATACTGCACTGAAAAAAAAGTCTTGCCTATACTTCAGGCTATTACAAGGTTAAAAAATTAGGCAGCCTTGAGAGCGTTCATTCAAGAATCTCTAAAGCGTTTAGCGCTTAAACATTAGGGTGGGTCAAAAAATTTTTTTTTTTTTTTCAAAATGTTAAGGGTAGGGGATTGAAAAGGTGCTAAATGGTCTCAAACTAACATGTGGGAAATTTTATTCCATTCTGATAAGCCTTTTTGCCTCCAGATTGAGTTTGAAGTTTGGATTTCCTTACCCAAATAGGATCAGCCCATGTAAGATTGCAATAATAATAAATGTTACTTCGTTTGCAGAAACAAGTGATGAAACTTTCAGTTTGCACTTGGCTTAAATTCACACTTGCCATTTTAGGTGTTAGAATTGGATAAAATGTGTGAATTAGGTCAAACGCTCCCTGCGTACTGTGCAACGTAAATGAGTAAGATATGCTGAAAATCTACCTCTTGAAATGCAGCAGCAATCTTTTGAAATCCTTTTGAGAAAATAACTAAGAAAATAATCAGAATAATTTTATCAAGCAGTAAATTGCTATTTGACACTTCATCTTGAAAATGCAAAGATATTAACGACTACATTTTTCCGAAGAAAAAAACATGAGAGAGGGAGAGAAATTGCAGCTTCAGCCTTAAGAAGAAAGTGAAGACAGTTTTAGTATTATGATGAGTTGACATTATCGATGGGCCTATGGTGCTTACGCACCTTTACCCCGATTCAGGGGAAGGTAAGAGTGAGAGGGGAAGGGGATGAAAATTTTGACTGAGCCTCCAGGCATTTAGGATGCCTGGGAAAAGGGAAAAAAATTTTGGGCCATGGACTGACATGGCGACTAGGGGGCTGGAGGGAGCATCTTGATGAAGTCCATGAAGCGGGCAAACAGGGAACTGTCCGGGCTTCTGGTTTCCTTGGCTGGAGGTCTCCTCTGGGGGGGCTTGGGACGTCTTGGGCACTCTCGACTGGAGGCAAGATGTTTCTCGCTGCAGTTGACGCAGGTGGGTTCCACTTCTCGGGGCTTCGGGCATTGTCGGCTGTCGTGGTCTCCTGAGCATTTGAAGCATCTGGGAGGCAGGTGGCATGTGTGGGCTGAGTGATTGAACCGTTGGCAGTTGTAGCACTGCGTCACGTTGAACGCCTTCCGTCTTGGCTCCTCAATCTTGATTCTAAAGTATGATAAGTTTTGAAGGTTGTAGGTTGTCTTCGCGTCTGGGGTGTTGTCCAGGATCACCAGGAATAGCGGGATCGGGGAGAAGTCCTTGTCTTTGCCTTTGATGAGCTGGATGATTTTAGCAGGAACGAGGTTCCGTTGTCGTAGTTCGGCATCAATATCTTCGATTTTGAAATCCACTGGTAGGCCGCGAACGATGACTTTCGTCGGACGGTCCTCCATTGGGCGGTCGGTGTAGTGAGGGATCTCCTTTTCTTTTACAGCGGTTTTTAGGCTTTCAAAGTCGTGTCTCGAGGTGGTTCTCAGGGCGTCTCCGGAAGCTTTCACTTGAATTTGGCCTTTGACTGTCGCTGAGAGTTCATTCAGTAGTGGGGTAGAGTTCTTGGCTCCAACAATGTTTATCTTGGGCAGTGGCGGATTCTTGGTTTTGGGGGGGGGGGGGGTCGATGCACATGTGGCTGCGTACGTCGGTGCGGTGTTAGTAGACGCGTCGACTTTGGGCGCGACGGCTTGGTATTGTTCCAGGTTCTTTATTCTTGTTTGTTGGGATACGAGGGCTCCTTTCATAGTGGTGTGCAACTTGGTATTGACGTTGACGATTGCCCTGAAGAATCCGTGGATTTTTACAGCTGTGCTGGGGTCCACATTGGTCATCATTTCAGTGGTGAAATCTCTGTACATTTTGTGTAGAGTATCACGGATGGGCGTCAAATCGTTGTAGCCGTTGGAATTCCTGATCTCGGAGTCCACTTGCGCTGGGTCGAAATTGTAGTGGGCGGAGAGTTGGCTGAAGATATCGTCAGAGTCCATCATGGAATAATCCGGGCTCGCAGGAATAGCAAAACTTTCTGCCGGGTTTCCTGGTGCCGGTGTGAGTGGAGATGAGTTGGCTGATTGAGGGTTGCTGCTAACGACACTGGTTTGGCTGACGGGGGAAGCCCCGCCGGCTCTGATAAGAGCCGCTTGGCCAGCTGCCGTAGCGTCGAATTCACGGCGGGCGAAATAATTCCCAGTCCGCGGCAAGGCAGAAAAGGCGTCGATGAGAGAATCGGCGGAAACCGGTTTCTCCTTGGGATCTTCCTTCCTCGGAGCTCTCCAGCTATTCCTCTTCTGTCTCATCGTCGATCGAATGTGAAATGTTTTAGTATTATTACTTCATCGCATTTCTTTTATCGGATACGGACACTGAGGATCAATTCAAGGGACCTTTACAAGCTCCAAACTACAAATGCTTATATCGATAAATTTACTACTACAAACAATACAGAGGACTTTAATTTGCTTTCACGGACATTTCATAGATACGAAGTATCCGACAGGGTTAGAGTAGCTATTGCTTCAGAAGTTTTTAACTCCACCACTTCCGAAATTGTTCAGAAAAACATACTTCGTCGGAAGCGAAAATCTGCCCTGGCAAGAGCCAAAGCCTAGTAAAACGTCTCATTTCTATGGCTAATTTGTGCTAATCGAATTCTACGTTTATGTGTTTCAGTGGAATCTCCCTTCTGAAAATTTAATAATTCTTGCAATATAAGTCGTCAACGTTTATGCTCCAATCTGGTTTGCTATCAAAAGTCACCCTTCATATGCAGATTGGCTGGTCAGTTTTTCAAAATCACTGCAACTAGATATTTATCCACTGAGTTAAAGTGCAAAATAAATCCCGCAATCCAAAGAAAATGTTTTCATAAGTCCTAAAAATTAATTTATTACAATGCTGAGACTTGGAACAGCACATCCGTGAATTGGCATTCTGTTGGACTTGAGAAGCTCGCAGTAATCAGCAAAATAGACTCCCAAAAGATAAATTTTTCGCGTTCTTATTGTTAAGTTTGATGCAGAATCTTACATTGATCTCAATGACTGGAAAAATGTGTCTGACTCACCAGTACTGAAATCAATCTCTGAAAAAGATATTCAACTGTTTGTTCCAGGCAAAAAAGAACTGTTTACTATGCCTGCCATTGCCATACACACAGGCTATTGAATGGCAGGGGGTGACCACCAGAGGTAGGGGGGGGGGGGGTAATGGCGCAGGCTGCGGCATTACAATTTTTAAAAGGGTTGATTTTACAGGTTTTAGACCTTTTTTTGGGAGGGGGGGGGGGGCTCTCGCTCTAGTGGTACTTCCCAGCATGGGAGGGAGTGCCATCACCCAATGGGGATGGGCACCACTGTGGAAGGGCAGTTAAAATTGACGCAAGTTGCAACTACATTGTGCAAAAGAGAAGCTTTAATAAAGAACCAACTGGAATTCCGGAAACTTATGCCAAAACTAGATAGTAAGGACTTTCAAGCTATTTTAAGATGAATATTTTGAAAATTAATGATTATCATAAACGTTTTTGTAAATAAATGATTAATACTTGGACAACCTTATATATATATATATATATATATATATATATATATATATATATATATATATATATATATATATATATATATATATATATATACATACAGTTGGTTCTCTGTTTAACGACGCTCTATTTAACGACTTTCTCTATTTAACGACGCTTTCTACTTAAGGACGATTTTTTGTGGTCCCTTGAAAGTCGTTAAACAGAGAGCCAACTGTATATATATATGTAATTCCCTTTTTTAGTGTCTTTATGAAAATAGACTTTTTTTCCTTAAATATGGGTTTTTCAAGCTCAATCCGGAGGATAAAAGAGAACTCCTAATTTGAACGAAATTTTATATATAACCTTAAAACGTCATTTGGCTCATTTTTCTTGCTCTGTCCGATGGAAATCGGAAAAGTTTTTTTACCATAGGACGATGAACCACCCTATTAAACATGCAGCTTGCCCGCCATATTCTCATAGCAATGCTCAAAATAACCTTAGACCAAACATCTCATCTTTAGAGGCCTAGAGCTCAAGTAGTGCTGTTTTAACATCTACTTCTTTTTTGAATTTTTATCCAGCCAAAATATCTTTCAAAGAAAGTAGTAAAATACAATTGATGGTGCAAGGTCTAGGAATGTGATAGATGCGAAAATATTTCCTTAAAGTATAGCACTTAAACATGCAGCTTGCCAGCGATATTCTCATAGGAATTAAAAAATTAATAAATAAAAAACTCAGATCGAACATCTTATCTTTGGAGGCGTAGTGTTCAAGTATTGCTGTTTCAACATCTGCTTCCTTTTTGAATTTTATCAAGCCAAAATATCTTTCAAAGAGAGTAATAAAACTCAATCGATGGTGCAACGTCTAGGAAAAATGACGGTTGCGAAAGTATTTCCTGTCCTAGCTTTATAACTTTCAGACGAGTGGCCAAAGCATGTGGAAACACCACCTAATCATGCAGTCGTTTGTTATTGACATCACTCATTATCTTAGAGCATGAATTAGTATATGGAGGGGGCAAGTTCAATCATTGGCTTAGCAAAAGCTGAGGCTAAGACTAAGTCACGTGACTCAACAACGACGAATAGTTTTGCAGGAAACTAACGAAAGGAGCCTGATTTTGTTCAATACTTTGCATGAAAATCTATCACGTGACTTGGGGTATTTGGTTCAAGAAACCAAACTTCACTCCCTCCATTTTATTTCTTCTCAATGCTCAGTATTTGATTTACGTTGAACATGGATGATCTCTTTCGTATTAAAAACTGTCATATCCCTCTTTATAAATTTTCAGGTAGGTCTGACTTAAAATGTATTTAAATATTTGGTGGTAGGTCGCACGCGTGTCTGAGTATGTCTTCAGATGTCCTACTACAGATTAATTCCATGAAAAGTCAGCTGTTTTTCCTGCAAGTGACTGCTAATATACTTTATCAAAAAGTAGTAACTTTGAAAGGTATAATGAACAGCATTTTTTTTTTTTTTTTTTTGCTTAAGAAATCACATTCACGTTTGCAATTTCTTAAGTATTAAAGTTTTGGTTCTTACCCTTTTAATTATTATTTTAATTAAATACACTATATGACCAAAAGTATTGGGACACTTTTAAAAATTCACATTTTTACGAATTTCTCAAGAAATAAAAGACCAATTGCTTTGTAATTTTTTTCGCACAATAAGTATACTCCAGCTTTTATTTTCCTATGAAAATTAAATCTACTATTCATTTAGGGGACCAGCAATAAATTGATAAAACAAAAAAAAGGTTTTTGATCACTTTTCATTGTAAATAGCTGGGAATAAGCTATAAATTTCAGAAATAAGTTAAAAATGTATCTAGAATTTATGTTTATATTTTCGTGAAAATATCTCTTATACTCACGGAGATATAAGCATTTCTTTCAGAAACGCAAATTTTTTTTTTTTTGAAGGTTTTCGGCTCTTATCACGCAGAGTTTTCCTTCAAACTTTACTAAACTTTCAGACTATTTGACAGCCATATTAGAAAAACACAATAATAAAATTTAAAGTTAAAATATTGAAAATTTAATGAAATATGAAAGTTTAAAGCAATTAATTTTCCACTGCGCATGCGCGAAATATAGCAATTTTTAACTTTCATAATCCGAAGCTCAGATATATCCTACAACTTATAAAAGAATTCCACCTCAATATCTCTAAAATTTTAAAAGTTATCAACGATCTAATGAGCCGAGTTTCTATAATTCTTGGATAGGCGGCGAATGGTAAGGGGTCGTTTACTAATTGGCAACACTTATCTGTTATCGTTGCAGAGTAATTCACGATAAGAACCAATTATTTGCGAACGATCCCTCGCGGTTCGTCGTCCAGCCAAGAATTATTGAAATTCCGCTCATTAGATCGTTGATAACTTTTTACTTCAAAGGTATCAAAGTGGAGTTTTTTATTAGTTGTAGGATATATCTGGGCTTCCTGGTTTTTAACTTATTTCTGAAATTTATGGCTTATTCCCAGTTATTTACAATGAAAAATTATCAAAAACCTTTTTTTGTTTTCTCAATTTGCTACACGTTCCCTAAATGAAGAGTAAACTTAATTTTTGTTGGAAAATGACAGCTGGAGTATACCTTTTATGAGTAAAAAACTAACAGAGCAATTGGTCTTTATTTTCTCAAGAAATCCGTAAAAATGTAAATTTTTGAAAGTATCCCAATACTTTTGGTCATATAATGTATGTTATGAATCGTCGTGTGGGACAAAAGGTTCATTTTTCCGTAGAATGGCCCTACGGTGTTTCAGTTTCCAAAAGTGTTCCAAGTGACTAATTTTGCCTAAAGATACACTTTCATTTAATTTTGCTTAGGTAAACTATATTCTACATCATAAAATACGTTTTTTGTACTTTAAATGTCGGAAGTTTAATGATTTTTTTAGAAAGATTAAAGAAGAAAAGTACAGGAAACTTTTAATCACTGGAAAAGTATAATTTGGGGATTGCAATCGATTTTCTTCTATTATTTGCTTAAGAACTGAACCGAGAAAATACAATACTACAAATGTGTCTCGGACTTTATGTTATTTGCATTGATTTTACAATGTATCGACTTTTGTGCATGCCAATAGCTAGAGCCGATACTTCGAAAGTTATATCGAGTTCTCCATTTTAGCTTGTTATTGTCTGGAATTAAACTAGCATAAAATGTAAATGAAGTAACAGTTTAAGCTTGTCTGGCACTCCTGTATGTTATTTTTTGCTATATTTAAGCTTGATTCCAATGATTTTTATAAACGTGGCATTTGATATCGTAGAAAAAAAAATATTTTAGCTGCTTTAGCTAAACTTCAACTAAGTGTTAATCTGCTATATAACTGCTTACTGTGTCTAGTGATCGTACTAAGTGATCGCATCAGGAGATGTTTACAAGAGTTAAGTCACATCTGAGAGCTTAAAGGAATCACATGCATGTGTGAGAAATAAGTGAATATGATAAGTTAAAATGAAATGATTTCGGCGTGCTATTTTTGTCCTTCTTCTAATATAACTTTTTGATGATAATTGTAGAGGTCGTATTTGCAAATTTTTAGCTGCTACTTTTCTTCCAGTGCTCTAGTCATACTTTACGACTCGATTTCTTTCTCTGTCTCGTTTTTATGGGCCTTATATTATCACCGAAAACAGCCTGATTTGAAAAAAAGGTGCAAAAGGAAACATTTCAAATCGAAAAGAAAAAAATATATATTTTCATCCGATGAAGTGTCCAACTCTTAATGATTGTCATTTAAATTGTTTTCGCACTACGGTTTTTGATGAGCGTGTTAATCGCCCCATAATCTTTAAAAACGTTCCATACTTCGTCGCCTCAGAGCAACAGCAAGATTTTTAATCCCAGAAATAACACTAAGATATCTTACTATTGCTCTGGGGTGACGACTTTATTCTTTTAAATATTTAAAATGCTACAAGAGAAAATGCTGAAAGGTTCTTTTTGGAATATCAGGATGTTTAAAGTAAAGCTAGTAAAGATTGTGCTGACACGACGGAGAGATTGCGCACAAGGGAAATCGGGCAGTGTAAGAGTTGAGTAAGAGCTAAGACGCAGAGATACTTCATCTAGTTGTACAAGAGTATTTGAATATGCAGATGAAAGTTCATTGTGGATGTTCAGAGCGTTTTCGATAAAACATCGATAACTTTTATGGTTATATTAAGCAAAGTGTACATTTCATACCTTTCCTGTAAATTTTATAGCGAGACAATGAAGTAAAATAATTTGACTTAAACGGTTTTCCATGAAGCTACTTCCCAATACGAACATTTCTACTCCAGTATTTCAATATAGCAGCAGCCTTGTCCGAGTAAATAAGAGTACAACATTTTGTGCCTAAATAGGAGTGTTTGCTCTGCTACGTAGAAGAGATGGCGCTCTGTTCTCATTCGTTTACATGTTAGAAGAGATTACGGGGCTTAAAAGTTACTTTGTACCGTAAAATGAAAATGAATAAAATTTAAGTTAAACGAGTTAAAAAAAACATCTTAATATAAGCTGATAAACTTTCTGACGTTCCTTGTTTTTTTCTTAAGTTACAATTTCTGTGTCCTTTAAAAAATATTTGGGATTTTCTGATTCATTAAGGCTAGAATATTTACTTCCACTAAAATAATGGTTGTTTACAAAACACTTGCAACAACGTCATTTTAATTGTAATTATTGTTGTTAAAAGTTCAATTGTTTCTATAGTTTAATAAAAACTATTGTAGAGCAATTTCTCCCACAGAAGTGCGCAATCTCTCCGGTCCTGAAAGGACAGAACGAGCAAAAACGTCCTCTTGGTTTTGTCACAACTGTTGCATTACATTAATGCATAACAGCAAAATAGCAAGGAAAATGCATAACCTACAAATGATGTTACAATTATACATGATTTGTTTAGCCTAACATTGATAACTGGAGTGTGTTTTACTATTCTGTAGATTTGTGAGCCTACATTCCTAGTTTTACCTTATTTAAAAATTTTGAAGTACGGAAAACATGATTTTAGGCTCAGCTTTCCGAGATAGGATGTAGTTTTGTACACTGTAAAAAATTTCCGAAACGTTACTGTTTATTTCCGTGGAACGTTTCGGAATTTCAGAGGTTTTTACCAATTTCCCCCAAAAAATCAAGTATCTTCGCAAAAAAGTTTCCTGAATTCCTAAAAGATGCACGAATGCAGACCTTGCACTGGTGCGAAAAATTTTTTTGCTTACCAGTTTAAATAATGACTGAGCGTGTTTATTGAGTGTATCGGTTTTAGATTGGTTACGGCCCGTCTGGATTGACTAAGCTCCCAATGGGAGCAAATAAGTCACTGGATAGCTACAGCCTTGCGAGGCAGGAATTGCAGGCAAGGAATATGCTTGGTTCTTGCCTGCGATTTTCGCGTAGCTTTGTCCATGGTTGCTCTAATACTTCTGGAGCTGTCTTGGTAAATCAGGAAGGTTCTAATCAAATAAAGTAAATCTAGTTAAGGTTCATGACTGGCTGTAACAGGGGAGATTTCCTACTATTTCAGAAAGGTTACTGACTTTTATCGGAAAACGTTCCTGGTTTTTGTAAAATATGTTACTGGTTGAAATTGGGCACATCAGCTGCCTATTATTTTCCAGGAACGTTTCTGAATCGTTTTTACAGTGTATAAAATAGCAATAGTTTACATGCCATGTGCAAAATAGTCCTGCCCTTAATGTAATGTAAAGCAAGTGGTTTAGACCTTCCCTTGTAGTACAGTGTCTAAAAAAGGGCTGAAATCTGAAGATCGTGTAATGCCACGAAGGTTCCAGACAATTGCGGTGGCAACGCGTCACACTTGTCATCAATAGCTTGCAGCAACTTACGAATGTCAGTTCATGGCGACGTCACTAAGTAACGTTGCAATAACAGCGTCTTCGTAATGTTACAAAGTGAGTGGTTGCAAATTGCTGCAGCGAGAAGCATGAAAACAGTCACAAATGTGTCACAGGGTGACTACTGTAAGAGGTGACAATTATGTCACGTTGTGACTGTGACCGTTGTTACTTGCAGTGATATTTTTGTAACTCTCCCATGATATTAGTCTAAGATCCGGCTGCTACTTAGGTTTATCATTTAAATGGAAATGGGTCAATTAACATAAAATTTGCAGAAAACTATTATAAAAAGTCCCAACGCTAAGTTGAAACAAAGACGAGGGAGGGAAAAAAAACTAAATGTATTACAGGACTGGAAAGTTTAAAGTTGATCAGAGTGTTATACCCGAATTCCCCCCCCCCCCAGCACTTATTTAATAATGTGACAAATCCGTAACACAATTGCATTACTTGAACTTAAATAACATCTAAAATCAACTGTTTTAGGATGTGTCTAGCTATTAATTTTTTTTTTTTTTTTTTACAATGCAGCAGTTGTTCGATATTTTGTGTGTCAAAATATGATACAATTATGAAAAATGTGCGAGTGTGAAACAATAGTTTCAAACAACATTAAAAAAAAGTTCTTAAAATTAAGTACATATAAATACGCCAATTGAGAACATTTAAATCCATAGAAAAAATTATTACGTATGTTTCTGTATTTCTGACATTAAAAATAAGATACGGCCAGGTGAGACAAGAACTTCCATTTGATAAATTCTGGTCGAGTCAAGATCACAGATGACTAACTCCATAGTAATTCAAAAGATAAAAACAAACGGAAAGGAAAAAACTTTGTCAACATATAGTTCCAGCTTTTTAGTTTACCTTTTTTTCAGAAATCTTCGATAGGGTTTATAATGGATTTTTTGTGTAAATCTGCTGAATGAAAGCGGAAAGTAGCTTTCTGATGTTTATTTTTGTTGTCACAATCTTTATTTTACAATAACGTCGATAAAACATTGAGATCTTTTTTCTGAAGAAAAATTAAAGGAAGAAAAATTATCGTTTCTTACAAATTTGATTTATCTAAAGAAGTTTTTCAACACTCTTTTTTTTATTTTTACAAAATAAACAATTGAAGTGACGCATTTAAAAATGTTGAAAAATTGTAAATAACGTACTTGTAATACTTTTCCTTTTATTATTTTGAAAACCGTTTCTTATTAAATTTATTATTGCTTATATCTAGCATGTAGCTCTTCCAAAACATGTTTATGGAGCAAAATGTTATAATACTGGAAGTTTTTTTGTTAAAAAAAAATTCTTCAACGTTAAAAAAAATAACTTCTTCAACGTGTTTGAGGGTTATTGCTGTAGCCAATGTTTCGGTGGCGGGCGGCAATATAACTTTAGAAGTGAGTGACGGCAATGTTTTTTCAAGGATGACAGGAGCATCGCCACTTTATGAACATTACAACCTGGAAAAAAAAAAGAAACTTGGCCGAAAGCATACTATAAAACGGTAAATATGCAGAAAAACTAAAGTCGGCATGTGCAAACGTAAACACCAAAAACGATGTCTAACTCAAGCTCTGTCATGGAAGGGTATCGGCTATTTTGTGTATGAAACAAATTTGAAATTCAAAAGTGAATCTTATAGTCCATTAAATAATATATTCATTAAACAGCATTTGGTGCATGCGCAGATTTTCCGAAACTCGTGGGCGGCACCGGTTATTGCTGTAGCCAATGTTTCGGTGGCGGGCGGCAATATAACTTTAGAAGTGAGTGACGGCAATGTTTTTTCAAGGATGACAGGAGCATCGCCATGAACATTACAACCTGGAAAAAAAAAAGAAACTTGGCCGAAAGCATACTATAAAACGGTAAATATGCAGAAAAACTAAAGTCGGCATGTAAACACCAAAAACGATGTCTAACTCAAGCTCTGTCATGGAAGGGTATCGGCTATTTTGTGTATGAAACAAATTTGAAATTCAAAAGTGAATCTTATAGTCCATTAAATAATATATTCATTAAACAGCATTTGGTGCATGCGCAGATTTTCCGAAACTCGTGGGCGGCACTTTTAGACGCCAGTTGGAAACTCCCACAATAAATGTTTACTTAGTATAAATTGGATTTAGATATATGAAAGCTATTTTTAACATTAAATATTGTTGTCAACAAGTAAAATACAGCATGGTGGGCTTATGCTACAGTTTCAGCTTTGAGAAATAGTAAGTTCAAATTGTTTCAGAGAACAACATTAAAATTATCTTCTCAAGCCACATTGTAGACGTTCTTTGTGTTTCCTCTCATGAGGGATGTAGACATGTAAACGGAGAAAATTCTAGTAAATCTTCTTGAGAGTACAAGGTCAGACTCCTTACCTTCGTGGCGTCGAATGATAAGCTGTCAGTCGAGATTTCGTGGCTATCGTGTGGTTTTAAACGATTGAAATAGGATTAGTCATTCTTTGTTAGCCACGTGAGTCATTCCACATTAACTAAACTGGTTTTTTACATTGTTCCCTCCCAATTGTCTCGGATTTGGACAAACTTTATACAGCTTCCCATTTGAAACTATAATTTGCTAATCTTCATCTTCCAAGATCAATTCCGAAGAATCTAGGATCAATCGAATAAAGGACTTCAAAATGACACAGTAGCTTTGTGAACCGAATTGCTATGCTTAGGCGAAGCTTGCAGAAAATGTTTTTATAAGTGAGGTGTCAAACTTTGGAAGTTTAAAGAAGGGAAAAGTGGGGCAATGTGAAATAGCTAAGATAACTGACTTTTTTCAAAATGAAAAAATAAAAAATGTGTTCTGAAAATTACGGTACATAAAGAAAGAACAATATACTTTATGATTAAACTAGCACTGAAACATTTTTTAGTCGAAAATTTGTAACTCCAAAAAAAAAAAAAAAAAAAAAAAAAAAAGGTGGAAAATTTTTAAATTTTTTTCCAAGGGACAAAGTGAAAAATAGAATATTTTTCTAATGACTTTTTTTATTTATTTATTAATAATATTTTTGATTAAATGAATGTACAAATGACCAAATGTATAAATGAATGAGTAGAAAATGTAAACAATAGACGAATAAAAAATAAGTAATGCATGTGAAAAAATAAATAGGTGAATTAATAAGAAAATAAGTGAATGAATGACAGGGAGAAAGAAGGCCTTAAATGAAGGTCTGGAAATTAAATAATAAATAAATGAATGCATAAGTGAGTTGATAAAGGATTGAATAAATAAATTAAAAGAGCCATTTTATTTCACTTTGACCAATCCACTTCGCTCCGCATGCCACTTGAATAACTGTACAAAGCATTTAATATACAAATAAGCTTAATATTAGAAGAAAAAACAATACTGCATCGAATATTTGTAGATCTGAATTACTATTTAAAACGTTAAGAGATAAGAACTTAATCATTTAACATATAACAAAAATATTTGTGGACTTACGATATGAGTATCCCCCCTCCCCAGTTTTTGAAAACTGCTTTAATTATTATATTCCTTGATTTCAGAAGTTACTTTTTCTTCAGAACAACATGTTTACAACATGAAACAACATAGTTATAATATTTCAGGATAGGTGACACTAATAGCAAAGTAAATATTTCACTATTTGACTTTTCCCCACATTCCCCCACTTTTGGTTATCAATACGTTCTAGTTTTTTTATATTTTTTCTCTTTTGAATTTGATCGCATTAGGTTTTGTGTAGTGCTTACGAAAATTCGTGACAAAACGTGGTAGAAGTTTCTAGATTTTTAGTTGTTATAAATCATATACAAAAAGAACTCAAAACCTCGTACGTTGATGAAAATACTTGTTTTTAATGGCTTGCAGTTGTGGAATGTAACTATTGATTTTTAAAAGGTATTGCTATCCAAATAGAATACCAAAATCCTGCACATTAACAATAGCCTATTTTCAATGCACTGGAGCTTGTCAGACTCAAACGTCATTTCGTTAGAATCACTTGAACAAACAGATTTTTTCCCAACAAATTAGTTTTGTTTCTTCAATGAAGAGGATGAAAAAAATAAATTGAAATACAATGTCTTAACGAGCTTGCATGTTTCCGCAAAGGCTGCGGAAAACTTTATTACACTGAAAGCCTCAAATTTTAGGAGCTCAAAGCACTTTTGTTTGTTAATACGTCAGATAATGAGCTTTAAATCACAAAGCTAATTGAACGTATTTTCTGCTAAAAGTACGTCAAGATCCTAAAATTTCAGGCTTCAAGTTTTAAAATATTCCTACAAGCTTAGCCTAAGCATGACTATTCGTTTAAAAAAAATTGCTCCTCCATTTTGGAGCCCTTTGTTTGAGGGATCCTAGACCACCAGAAATTCAGCCTAAGCTATCAGCAGTAGTTAGTTTCAAAGACATATCTGCACCGCTATAAAAATTTCATTCAAATTACAGATGGTCAGCTGAGGACTCCTAGGTCACTTGGCACGCGGAAGGACTCCATATTTAAACTTACACAAATATACTAACTTGTTTTATCGATACATTGCTAAAATATTTTAATCAGATTCTTTGGTATTAAGTAATTTTGTTTTCATAATCTACAAATATAATAAAAGCATAGGTTAACTAACTTTTAAAAACGCTTTGTCGTACATTAAGCTAGTATTCCGAGTCATTATGTTCTAATAGCACATAGAACAAAAAAATGGATGATCTACTTATATATTCTAGCTAAAACACTGGGATTTCCTTCGGAAGTTATCAAGTCGCCGAAATTTTTAAAAAGTGAATATGAAACATAAATTTGGATATTTAGTTATCTGAATACAGTTATGTTTTACGCTGCACATAGAGTGCTTCTGATGAGGATTTAGGAAGTTATTAATTACACAATTTTAATTGTCCCATGCTTGTATAAAATCATAATTATTTAAATTATAGCTCATGTCGAAATCATATCGTTTACTTTAGTGGAAATTATATGCATTGGTTCCATTCATTTGAAGGTTTCAATAGTGAAAAGTAAATTAAAAATGCCAAATAGAGATATGAAACATAGTTGTTTGATTAAACCAAGAGTGACTCTCAAACTATTATTGTTATTAATAATTTTCTAAAGAAAACCATAAACCATGTACATAAACGTGGCAAAAGGTCTACATGCATTGAAAATGATGTTAATGTTTCCATTTTTTTTTCAAAATTAGCGAAGCATCAACTTGATTTTCCAATAAAATAATCATTACATAGTTACAAGCTAATGCTACGCATGTACTGCAAAATGTATCTAACTGGCAATTCTTGATACATGAGGTTTAAATTTATCTTTAAATATTTCAAAGGGTGTTATGAGTTAATATTTATTATTCTCTACATAGAAATTACATAAGTATAGTGTGATTTCGAGTTATAATTAAATACAACATACAAAGTTATTCAAATAGAAGATAAATCCAAAGCTACATAAGCCATGAAAATCAATACTATAGGACCGATTCATCCTATTATTTAATAAAGTTGAAGAAAACTCTCAAATGATTTAAAATTTAAAGATTGAAAACACTTCAGCGCTACGACGAAGTTTGATAAAAATTTCTTGAAACAAACAAAGACTAAGAAATCAAGAGTTTGTAAGTTTCGCAAACTAGTTTCAGTTTTGAAGAGACACTTGAAAAGTATTTCTTAAATTAGCTATTTCAAAGTGAAAGGAAAAGTTTGCTTCCACTTTTTTTTTCGTCTTATGTTACACATTTTGTGTGAATGTGAAGTAGGTAAAACACGTCCCCTAAAGTGCTTTATTTATTATTATTTTTTTTAATTTTGGGGCAGAAAAGAGCAAAATATTTTTACTTTAATAAAAAAAAACCTACATACTTGCACCAATAAAACCAAAAAAAAAAAAAAAAAAGAATTCGTGTTTTTTTTTACTATTCACTTACTAGTCACTATTTATTACAATAATCCCAGAGATTACATGAATGTAATCGCTGGGATTATTGTAATAAATAGTGACTTCATTGCAAATGGGCAGTGACTTTTCCTGTTTTACCATATTGGCCGGTTTTCAAAACCAGGTGTCTCCATATGACTCCAGTTTTTTGCTTCTTGAGTAAATATGACCTTTGGCATTGATATGGGAGTTGAAATAATATAAATGGAGAATCATGAGCATGTCTATACTGGTGTTATTAATATATACTGTCGCTAACTAAGAAAATATGTGAACGAATATCAAGCATAAAACGCGATCGATTATATTGATTCAAACAATTGTGGCAAACATTTAAGTTTACCGCTCGTGCAATTTACGCTATTTATTCTCTAGTTCCCAAGATTTATTTTCTGTCGAAACTTGTGTATGGTGTATATTAGGGTGTCTTGAAAAATTAAAAAATGGAATTCGATTTTTCAAGTAGCACAACCTCTGATATTTTTTATTTTATGTCAAAACAACTGTAAAAAAAAAGTTTCATAGGATTTGAACAACGGCAACCCGTGCCGACTTGTGCCTGAAAGTGTGAAATAGCCCTGTTGACTAGGCCAAAAAAAAAAAAAAAAAATGGAGATTCGAATTTTATGTTGATAAAACGTTGCCCCCATAACCCCCCATGCACCACAAAAATATTTATCCAAGTTGAAAAAAATATTTAGGCGTCTAGCAGGAGACCTATAACTTTTTTTCTGTAAATTAAAAGAAAAAGAAGGTAAATTTTAAAGGGTCTTAGGACTTCCCAACCTCATGTAAGGTTAATATATATAAATATATAGGGAGCGAAAAATTACTCGGAGTGTAAATGCATTGTATAATAAAAGTTTTCTTCTTCATTTTTATTCTGGGCTCTCTTTTTTTCTGCATATCACATTAATTAAAAAATAAATATACCACTTAGTTCACTAGGGATTTTTTTTTTTTGTTGACATTTCTACAATCAAAGGATCTGCTCTTTTAAATTTGTTTAAAGAACGAAAAGTTGGCTCGGTAAATAGGAGTATGTAACCGATCAGTGTGGAGAACTGGAAATACAGTGCTTGGACTGAAGTGCTAGGACAACGTCCAAAAAGTTCAGCTTCGCACTGAAGAAAGCAAAGTCGTGCAACTCCATAAAGCCATATACTTTTTGGATGGGCGGCAAGTCATAGGTGGGAGGGATTCTTTTTCACTAATGACCGTCCGACAGACGAGTGTAATCGAAGAACGATAATAATCTGGTCAGTAAACACTGCAAGTACGTCGGCAATCATTGATCATTACCAAAATTCAATAAACTACATAATTTATTCTACAAGAACAATATAAAACGTTTTTCATACCAGTACTTTTTAATACAGTGAACAATGCAAAACCAAAACTTTCAGCAAAATAAGATCAGCTAGTTTTTTTTATTATTCTTCTGCAAAAACTTTTACTTCACTTTTGCTTGGTTAGTAAAACCCGCTTGTTGACAACGCTTTATCATTAGTTAGACTTTCTGACGACTATGAAATCACTATCTAGCGAATTTTTTATCATCAAAAAATGGGAGATATCCTTATTGATCTATATTACCTTATTTGACAAACCCACCTAACACATATACTGATAACATGGACACTTCGCGGCACCCCTCGCCTCTTGTCACGGCACCCCTCGCCTCTTGTCACGGCACCCAGTTTTAGAACCGCTGCCATAGTGCATTCATGCCAGATGATAAATTTACATTGTTTCAGTACCGTGGCCATGGACAATTGTTTTCGTATGTTGCACATTGCCTCTGGATAGTTTTGAATATTAAGTAGCATCTTAAATGTTGAATGAACTGTTTTGCCCCACCAAATAAAGTTGCTGTATCGCCAGATCATGCGACGGCTAATGCGATGCCATTATTAGATCGTATTTCGGCGAGAAGGGGCAAATGACAAATGTTTTGCTATTTTCATAAAAAGAATCCAGTTTGTTTCGCTGAAGCTGCCAGCACTGCTACCAGAGGTTTAAATAGAGCGACCCTTTCTACGACTTTCTTTTTTTTTTCAGTTTTTCTTTGTATTTTCTTTTATTTAGCATCAAAAAATACCTACCAACTCCAAATTTTCACCCTCCTACCCCAACCCTCCCATTTCACAATTGTCAAAATACCCCCGCAAAAGAACCAAAGAAGCGAAATTGAAAACTACTGTAAAAGCCTTGCGTAAATTAATTACAAACATTTTATTTGTTTACAAATAGAAGATGGCACCAAATAAAAACTTTAAATTATTGAGAGTTTCCTGATATTTTGCCGGATTTTAGCATTATTTTGACAGTAGACAAAACAATTCTGGATAGGTACACTCAAATTACCTAGCGGCATGAAATGTAACTTACGACCTATTTTGAATCTTTCCAAATACACATAAAAAATTATATTGAAATCGGTCTAGCCGTTTCGGAGGAGTACAAGCACAGACACCATGACATAAGATATTATGTCATATCTTATATATCTGATATATAAGATAAGACTTATATATCAGATACATAAGACGAGAAATTTGTAATATTGCTCAAGCATTTTGTATGCAGCGAATATTTAAGACTTACAATAGAAACTTCTGAAACGGGAAACGTCAATATCACTGGGGAACAGCAATTTCGTTGTCTTAAATCTGTGACTTATTTTCAACTAACTTTTGGCCTCTGAATTCAACAAAAATCGCAGTTTTTGTCTATCACGTCAACTTTTCAAACTACAGAATACCCTCAAAATTCATACAAGTTAAGTAAAATGCAGTAAAAACTTATGAAATGCACTGTTTACAATGAATAATTTTATTCATACAAAGGCTATTATAGTATCGCAAGTAAAATTGTGTATTTATACAGATTAAGTTTAAAAATTTCGCTTATAGCTTTTTCTGGAGTGTTTAATCTGTGGACTGGTGCTCCAGCAACAGTCAGCTATCATAAACGCATCCAATCTACCTTGATATCGTGTCTCCATGGACCTTCAAATCTTGATAAAATCGCTCACCCTGTTCATCACTGACTGTACCAAGATTTTTCAGGAAGTTTGCAAGATATAAGCTACGTAAAAAATGCAATTTGATGCTCATGTGGGAACCAAGCATTCGGAAGCTCTCCACAAGTTGTTGGACAATTTCTGCTTAATAAAAGGCTCGCATAGTTCCACGAAGACTTTTAATAATGTTTTTGAACGCCAATCACGCATTTTTTTTTGGAGTTTCTAACACTGTTCCGATGATAGTTTCATCTTTAATAAGCTCCCGAATCTGTGGGACCATCAAAAACACCGGCCTATATCTTTTTCAAGTGACAGGCTAGGAAATACGGAAATGAGACACTTAGAAGAACGTAAATTTGAACGTAAATTTGAAGAACGTAGAAGTGGAAATGAGACACTTAGAATGTAATAGTGCTTCCTATAATCCATGCATGCGCAGATCTGCGTATCCGCAGACGCAGCAGAGTGGCACTGTCTAAAAGGGCCCAACGACCCAAGAAATTGACAAAAAAGTTGGAAAAAAAAACAATCGGTACTGAGATTTATCGTTGCAAATATACACTGCTGGCCTCTGGAGAGGGGCCCTACAGATTTTGTTGCAGGGGCGGGCTCAAAATTTATAGATCCCGGGCCTCGATCCATGCTCAATTCTGCGGAGAGTACTCACATTCTCATAAGTTGTAAAGAAAAAACTTGACGTAGCAGAAGAAAACTAAATGCAGCTTTGGAATCAGCCTGCCTAATTAACTATATAACAGCCCAAAAACCAAACTCAACAGAAATTATATTACAAATTGTTTCCTAGTGTATTTCATCCCTGCATTTCAAACTTTATTTTAACATTAAAGATAAGTAAACGGAGAGTTCAATTTTTTTTCCGTTATTCTTATCAAATGAAACCTACCCTTTAAAACTTCTATTGCATTTTCTGTTATTTGTCATGCTAAAGCAACACGACTTTCTTTCTTTTTAGCTTTCTTTTTTGAAATAAAACTTCAAAAAATAACTCATATGAAATGCGCAGATAAAAAGCTAGTAAGCCATACGTCCTAAAAAAGACTTTTATCGACTTTGACGGATATATCGCAGTGAATGATTTCGCTTTGGTGTTCATGATCCGAAAACCCTTTCTATTTTGAAAAAGTCACAAAAGTGTTAGATTTCTTTAGTTGCTCGTTGAAGGACATGCATCGATAATTTTCAGTTATAACTTATCTAGTTATATAATTTTGCGCGAAATTAATGCTCAGCACTTTTTAATTTACTTCGCCAAAATTTAACAAACTAAATGTATTTAGTGTTTTATTGCTTTTATATTTCAGTTCCGTTTTTTAGTTGTTATAATACCAATAATAATGATTATTACAACAAGTTTTTTTAAATTAAGGTTTTCTGTGTTTTTTTATTTAAAAATGTGCCATGCGAAGTTCGCAACTTTCTACAAACATGAGAAAATGGATGTATGAAATATGTTTTTCAATTTTTTGCATCAAATTATTTATTACATTAATCGTTATGTGTAGGGTCTGGTGGGGGGGAAAGTGGTCAATGGGATAAAGTGGTCATAATTCAAATAAATGGCTATATCTTAAAAATAAATGTTCGAATGAATGTGAAAATTTTATTTTAGAGTAGTGCAGTTAGAAATTACATTTTGAATACAAAATTTTACAACTGGCAAAATTTTATGTGGTAAAAAAAAAAATATTTTGAGTGATTATGAATTTTTTTCAAAATATAAACACCTTTTTTAACTTCCTTGGGAAATTTTGTTTGTTAGAATTATGAACAGATTGACTGCACAGGAAGCTTCCTACATGTCTCAAGAACTCATACTCATTAGCAGTTAGCTGAATCTATTTTGAATAATTTTTTAGAACAATTTTAGTAAGATGGGGTAAAGTGGTCATAATATTAGGCTTAACCGAATATTGTTCTTTTAAAATCACTTAATCTTTAAGTATAAGGCAGGTATAAATTAAATATTAATTTCACTTAATATGTATTGTTTTTTACAGTAAACAAGGTTAAATATATGAGGTATATGCGCATGCATACGCATATACTCGTGTAGGCACGTATATATACTTATTCACATAAATGCACCAATAAACACGTATTTGGGTATCTCGTAGTATTTTTTATCTATACAGATATACACTCGACTATACACGTATATACCCGCTTATACTCGTACATATACGAACACTTATATACTCAGGTAGACCACGACGTATATACACGTACATACTCGAGCTGACACTTACATACTAGCATATGATATACATGCATGCAGGGTGAGTTTAAAACTCTTGGGCAAATTTTTAAAAGGTGTTAGAGAGGAGGATAAGAAGTAAGAATCATAAGAAAACATATGGCCACAAACTCAACGCTGACGCTACATGCGCGCAAAGCCAGAAACTAATGAATGCAAAACAGGTCACAAATTTATTACAAAAAAGGACAATTTTACACAACGACTTAAGAAAGTTTTAAAGTCATTGATGAAACTTGCGGCCGGCATCTGTAATACATGCGTCGTAATCACTCTGTTGCAATTACGAGACTCTTGAAAAAACTTTCATCAGTCGCTGCGCCTTTGTTGCGATGCGTGTATTAGAGCTACTACAGGCCTTACTTTTTAACAATTGTCTAAATATTTCTTAAGAACTGAAGTGTCGGGTAAAATCATCTTTGTGTAACAAATTTGTGACCTGTTTTCATTTCATCGATTTCTGGCTTTGTGTGCATGTAGCGCGTCAACGACCATAAGTTCCTTATGATTCTTTGCTTCTTATCCTCCCCTTTCACACCACTTAGATTTTGCCAAGATCTTGGATTCACTATGTAAGCATACATGTATATTAGCGGATATACTCGTAGATATACGTGGATACATGTACTGGTGTTTACACGTAAATGTACGTATATACGTCTAACAAGTATAGAATCGTGTTTACACGTAAGCATACGTATATACTCTTGCTTCCACATATATATATATATATATATATATATATATATATATATATTATATATATATATATATATATAATATATATATATATATATATACTTGAGTAGACACGTACCAAACACGCACTGGATATATCCACGAATTAACTCGTGTATACCCGTATATGTATGTAAGTACACTACTGACCGTTAAAATTGCTACACCAAGAAGGAATAATCTGAATGAAACAAAATTTTGCACACGTGATGGCAACATTGACACTAGAAAACGATTACAAAATGAAAGCAAAAATGATCATTTATTACTGGAAAAATCTCATATGAATGGAGGTTTAAGTACCCTGTTGCGCCACCTCTAGTTGGAATTTAGGAACCGATACGGTCGAGCATTGAGGTACAGCAGTTTCGTACGATGTCTTACGTCTTCTCGTACCACAGTTTGCTGTAAACGCGTCACTAATTTGATCAAACTTACAGGCTGTCCAATTTACCGTCTCAAGTGATCCCAGATATGCTCAATTTGTGACAAGTCACAAATAGCAGACCAGAGCATCTCGCAGACCGGAGAAAGTGATAATGCGGAAGAGGAAATCCCTTTACACCCTTGCTGTGCTTGACCGAGCATTGTCATGTTAAAAAAATGGTTCCTGGGAGCCCCGTCGTGAGTGCTAACACGTATGAGTTTGATCGAATGAGTGGCACGTTTACAGCAACCCTGGTACGAGATGACGCAGGATATCGTAGGAGACTGTTATGTCTCAATGCCCGATTGTTTCGCTTCAAGTACATCGTACATTCGCGCTAGAGGTGGCTTAACAGGGTACTTAAACCTCCATTTATTCGAGATTTTTCCGACCATAAATGATCAATTTGCTTTAATTTTGTAATCACTTTCTAATGTCAATTTTATTATCACGTGTGTAAAATTTAGCTTCATTCTGGCAATTTCTTCTTGGTGTAGCAATTTTAATGGCCAGTAGTGTATCTATGTACACTTATATATGCGTATATGCGTCGACTATACACGTATATACTCAGAAACTCAGTTATGCACATATATACTCGAGATACATGTGCAAACACGCAAATGATGTTCGTTTTGCGCGTATATACTCGCATATACACGTGACTCGTATATACTCGTGTAGACACGTACACACTCCTGTAGGCAATCACGTATACATGCTTATACGCTCGTGTATACACGAATATACTTGAGTAGGCACATGCATGCATGTATCTGATGTATACATGAATTTATTCATATATGAACATGTTTACTCTTGTTTACACGACACGTATATACTCGTGCATACCCGCATATACTCGTACATATACTTGTAACTATAAAAATAACCGAAATATACAAATAATAGGGTTATTTGTAACAGTTTTGCAGCTGTTTTTAACTATGACCACTTTACCCTATGCTATGACCACTTTCCCCCACCCCATGGGGTAAAGTTGTCATAAATACAAAGGGAAATGAAAATGTTATAAAACTACTTAAATCAATATTTTTTTTCCTGAAATTCAATGTACGTGTTCTTTAATAATGCAATGTAAAATAATAACAAAAAAAGTTGAAGTATTTAAAGAATTTAGTGTATTTATTATCCACCTAAGTTGAAAACCTACGATTTTATGACCACTTTACCCCACCAGACCCTATACTTCTGACATCATGATTATAAGTTTTCTGTTAGGCGATTGTGAATACTGTATTTTTGAAGAAAAAATATGAGACTTTTGCTGATGCAACGTTGAAAATGTTTGAATTTAAATAGTTACAAACATTATGAAACAGTTTTTTTTTTAAATTTAATCAGCTAGTTGTAATATTTTGAATTTTATCATTTAGGAAGAAAGGAAAATATTTAATCTGGTCCATGCCCTGCTCAAAAAAGACAAATAATTTGCGTCAATTTATTTATTGCATACATTAGATATTGCTTATCTACATTTTAAAGTTTTATAATTGAAGTGGGTAATTTCAAGTTCCTAACGAAAATTTACATATGCTTGTGTAAATGAAAACAAGCATTTCAAGGGATTCCCCTCTCCCTTCTCGAACCAAAAGTATAGCATATTGCAGCATTTTAAACACATAACTGTATACTTTTCCTCGAAACTTTAATATTTCATTTAACATTTCAGGTTATATAATTATATGATGCAAAAATTTACATTATTTAAAAAAAAAAAATATCAATTATTGTGCAGAAAGCAAAACAAATAGCTATCCCTGACAAAGGGTTTTGAACCAGAGTAAACTCGCATCATTTACATATTCAATTGAGAATGCTCGTTTGTTAGAATGTTATGGTATTTTCAATATTAGTCAGATATATTGTTTAAAAAAACCTGCTCCTTATTTACTTCAAAGTATATTTGATCCGTTTAAAGAATATTAACTCTAGCTAAGATTTTACTTGTACGGGCTGAACTAATGAATCTATACAGAAATCAATTATTGTCACTGTTTTTACTGGTTAATATGCTTTAAATACAATTTTAAGTTAAAAATTACATTTTCCGCAAGTAATGCATTAAAAAATATTTGCAGTAGCATTATGAAAAAATAACTATTAGAATGACATTTAGTTATTTTTTCATATGCTATTAAATCTTGGAAACAATCATCCAGCTCCTTATTTTTTTTTCTTGTGTTTCAATTTTATAGTAGGGGAGACCGGGATTAGTTGTTACATTGGAATTTAAAATTACCCCAAAAATCACGTGATTTACAAATCTGCGTTGGGTAATTGTGAATGCCTCATACAATTTTTATTTTTGCGAAGAATTTGTCAAAAATTGTGTGGTATATCCTAATTGATGAAGAGATGTAAGTAATTTCTAAAATTAGATTTTTTGAACTTTTTTTTTAATTACTGATTTTTCTTGAAAAATTTAAAAACCATTCTCAGTTACTCCAATCAACCCTATACTGTAATATTCTTTACAAACAAACATTATTTTCATACTAAGACGAACTTTATGCATTTGCTTTGTTTCTGATTTTTATTTAAACAGATCCTTGCATGCTATATTTAAGGGTAAAAATCACAATTTTCATGTTTAGAGCAAACGCTCAACTGACATTTGATAAATGAAATATACTATACTAAACATTTGATTATCGGCGAGCGGATTATGCTCGTCACGGATTATCCGCGAGTGAATCATGAATCTAGAATATTTATTTTCACAGCCAAAAACAATACCAAATGACCATTTTAGAAATACTCTCACTGACCAATGAATTAGAAATCCCAAGATTAATATTTTTTGTACCATCTTTTGCACTGGTAACTGCTCTGATTCATTTAGAAATCCAGTCTACAAACTTTTGGAGGCATACGCATCCAGAGAATATCATGCATTGGCTATGCAGCTTTTTAGATCTTGTAAATTAGATGAAGAGGAGAGTGCTGTCGGATGTGTGCGTCTCCTTCCGCCATATCCCATTCATTTTCTACGGGGTTAAGATCCAGGCTATGCAGCGGCCAGGGAAGGTGTTGGAACTGATGTTCAGCGAACCAATTTTCAGCATTTGTGGCACGTTGTATGGTTGCATTATCGTCCATGAAGTATGCGTCGCCATCAGGGTAAAAATTCAACATTGCAGGGTGCACTTGATCTACCAGTATATCTAGGTATCGCATAGCTGCTTGTTTACCCTCGAGAAGCACCAATGACCACCTCCATGCCAGCAGAACATAATCCATATCCTGATACTCCCTCCAAACCCTGGCACAGTGCGAGTAAGGCAAGGAGTTTCTCTCAATAGTTCCTAATTCATAGTCCAGTGAGTGTATTTGAAAATTTAAAGTTAAGTGTTTTATTTTTTGCGCTTGCCTCATAGCTTGTATGCTTGATCTTTATTTACGTTAGATTTCATTGTCCGTAAAATACAAAACATTTTTACTGCACCGTACATATTTTCACTGTTTTTACGAAGTTTTATGAATCAATACGGACAAAGTTTTGAGCAAGAACAACTTTAACCTTATATGCTCTTCTAGCATTTTTGCGAGTTTATCTGCAATTTTCAATATCCGTGCTACCCGAGACATCAAATTCGTCGGATAATCGGGAGTTTATTGTATTGGCAAGATAACATCTGCGACTGGCAATTTTACTATCTGTAGATGCATAAATATTATTAACTTTAACTTCCTTTTGTGGATTAAAATTATCATAGTCGAAAGAGCTATTATATATTAAGTGAATATGCAATTTAAAACAAAGGGAAATATTACAAACTGTGTAGTATAAAATAAAATTTAAATCAACATGCTTCTTGTCTTTTGACGCATAGACAACTTCTTAAGACTTTCAACTAAGGATCATGTATGCCTGAACAAAACATAATCAATAAATCAGAAACATGTTCGCTTTGTCGATATTTGAGTAATTATAGAAAGTCCGCTTCTAGCAAAGTTCTGTTCTCCGAAGGATAAAGTTGAATCTCTGTAAACAACGCGCGAACACTTTGCAAAATAAGTATCGGAAATCGAAGCATTCTGTCTTATTTCGGAGCAATGAAATTAAGTAACATTGTATGTGATGACTTGAAAGTTGTGTCTTATTTCTGTTTCTAGTTACTCTAGGAAGGGTTAACTCCGATCACTTTTAAGATGTAACAGAATACGAGTTTATCTAAAGGTATTTGCCGTAATAATGTTTTTAATAAATGAAGGCCATAATTCTACTGCCGTGGGCAGGTTAATCGCAGTCTTTTTTTTTTTTTCATTTTTCGTGCATTTTCTTCATTTTTGTTGCTTTAGTGGACAATCTTGCTTATTTGGTTTCTGTTTGAAAATACCGCAAAAAAAAAAAAAAAAAAAAATGTCTAATTTCAATATTTCCCCATTTTTAGTATTAAATTCATAACGCGTTCTTAAAATATCTCCGAAACTCACATCTGCAGATATTGTCGTTTACAATGCCAACGGCAGTTTAGTTCTTGAGTATGTACAGCAGTCATGGAGATCTTTCAAGATTCAGCGTAACACACATCGCTTTTGGTTAGCAGTGGTAAGTGTGGTACTCATTCATGCAAAACTTGTGAATGGTGAAAAAGAAGTCAAGACAAATTTTCATTTGGCATAAATATGATTAACGCATACAATTCATGGCAACGTAAAATTTTACGACCCATAGGTGGAGTTTCCCTCAAAAACTAAGCTTAACTAATAAATGCAAGAGCTAAGTTATCATAAAAATGTAAGTAGGGGAATATGGGGCAAATTGAAATAGTTAAGGTAACTTATCATTTTCAAATTGAACCAATTGGAAATTTGTTTTGAAGATTTCAGTACAGAAAGAAAGATCAATGTATTTTATAACAAAAACTTACATTGAACCTTTATTTATTAATTATTATTATTATTATTATTGCTGAAACTTTGTATTTTCAAAATACAGTGGAAAATTTTTACTTTTTTTTTATGGAGCTAACCTAAAATTTACATAATTTTGGAATGAAATATTTTCTATTTGATTGTTAAAAATATTTTTAATCAAATGAACGAGCAAATGAAATAATGAATTAAATTATAAAGAGGTATTTAAACAATAAAAAAATAATAAATGAGTAACTAAATACATAAAAAATTAATGAGTTAATAAAATCTTAAATGAATGCGAAAATAAGTGAATTATTAAATGAAGGATGGCAAATGAATGAATTACTAAACTAATACGTAAGTGATTTAATCAACGATTGAAAAAGTAAACGGAGTGAACGATTTCACTTGATTCAACCCTTTTGCCCGCATGCAAGTGACTTATTGTACAAAACATTAAAAATTAAAATAAGCTTGATATTAATTAAATAATTTTAGCACCCATTATTGTTAGGTCTCCAAAAATGTTTAAAATATTAATGACAGGAACTTTATCATTTTAGAATAACAAAAATATACTTGACTTACAAAAATTATACAATATGCATATGGGCATCAATTTTGAAAAATTAGGGGAATGTGGGGAGAATTGAAATAGTTAAGATAACTTACCTTTTTCAAAATGTAAAAGTTAGACATTTGCTCTGAAAAATACGGTAGGCAAAGAAAGAACAATATATTTTGTAATAAAACTTGCTTTGAAACATTTAGTTTTATTTTCGGCAGTAAATTTGTACCTCCAAAAAAGGTGGATATCTTTCACTTTTTTTTTCAGGAGGGAAATTGAGTTCTATTTAATTTTTAAAGATATATTTTTTTAAAAAAAAAAGAACAAATATAATAATGAATTAATAATCAAAAAGGAAGTGAAACAATAAATAAACGAATAAATAAATAAATATTTGATTAATGAGAAAAAATCAGTTAATAAAACAGTAAATGAATAAGAAAATAAGTTATGAATGAATAAATAAATAAGGGAATCATTAAATGAAGGAATGTTAATGAACTAAATAATAAATGGATATGTAAGTGGTTTGATATAAGATTGAATAAGTAAATGAAATATTTCACTTTGTCCCGCATGCACTTCACTAATTGAAGAAAGCATTTAAAGTAAAAATACGTTTAATATTAAACAACTAATTACTGCACTGAATACTAGTAAATCTGAATTAATATTTAAAATGTTAATAACAAGAGCTTTATCATTTAATAATAACAAAAATAAGTTTTTTTCTAAATTTACAACAAAATATTACAATATGCGTATTAATTTTTAAAAATTGCTTTTATTATCATAATCTTCGATTTTCACAAGTATCTTTTTTTTGACTGGAATAGACTACATGTGTTATTACATAGTTAAAATAAAACTAGATAGGTGACTCTAAAAAAGAGTTAATTTCTCAACATTTCACTTTGCCCCACTTCCTTTTAAAAATAAAATAAAAAAGAAAAGAGCACTACCATGAAATGTAAGATAAGAAAGATAATTTTTCATACTTACGCAGCTTCTGATAAGAAATACAATAAATTTAGTTACCTTAATGTGATTCATCTCAAATTACCGGCGGGAAAAATGCAAGTCAGCATAAAAATAATTTGGAGTCTTAATCAGTAAAAATATTTCATCTACTTCGTTTGCAAAGTTTTTTTTTTATTTTCCGTTTTTTCAGCTCATTAACTTGCTATTGTTTAAACACTTCAGATAAACTATTTTGACTGATATTTTAAAAACCGAGCAATAAATATCTTGTTTACGTTTGTAAAACAAAATCCATTATATACAGGTGCAATTAGGATAGGTTAATCCTGAAAATATTGCCCTGTATGTACTTTTATATTTTAGGAGAAAAAAAAAAAAAAAAAAAAAAAAAAAACTCTTACATTTCGTCGCCTCAGTGCAACAGTAGAATATATTCGTTGTATTCCTGGGATTAGATGTCTTAGTGAAGCTCGGAGGCGATGATGCATCCAAAATGGTTTTGAGCAATTTTAAAACAAAATGTCTTGGTTTTCACCTTTCAATGATTTCAGTGCATGATGATTATTTATTAAGCTTTAAACTTTTAGAGTATTTTCTCGCGTTATTTACGCCTTGTTTTCAAATTAAATCCCTTGCTTTTTGCCATTGATTTGAAAATTGCTTTAAAATATCTATACAAAAAGCAAATATATCGCTTTTGTGCCAAAAGAAGAGGAATGAGGAAAGAAATCTAAAAATGTGCTACCTAACGTGCACTTCAATTCAAAAGCAAATTTTCAATGTGATCGACCCTGTAAGTAAAGAGCAACATTATGTGTCAAATTTCGTTTTGTTTCTCCAAAAGAGCATTAAGACTGTAATTACCAGAGGCAATTTTCTCTTGTTTCTGTACTTCTTTTCGGAAAGGAATTGTAATCACATTTGACACAAACGCTGAGAAGCTAATGCGCTTTAAAAATCATTATTTTTCGTGACAGTCCAAAATGTCTGGGTAAGAATATGTATTTTACTCTCATTTTGTTTTTCTCTTTATAGATAAACGAGAACGCAATGTATTTCATATTTGTCAAATGCTGTGGTATGTGTACTTAATGTGAACATTGTCTTCTACTACTGTGATAATAATTATTTAATTGTTTAATATCGAAAAAAAAATGTGCACATGGGTCATTTCACGTCAAATCGCCTAATTCCATGTGCCGTCATGTCTCAGATTTTACCCATTATTTTTTTACGAAAAGCGATACCACTACTATGAGAAAAGTTCAAATATATTTTTTTAGATTGTTTGAATGGAAAATAGGGTAGACCGGGGCACGTTTGCGCAGATTTTTTTTTCAATAAATTTTCTAATTTTATGTTTCAGTTAACGAAATTTTAGACATTGGGGATTTATGAAGCAGTTTATGAAGTCAACAATTGTTCATTCAGTTGTAAAAAAAAAAAAAAAGAGTCCAAGTCTGTTGCGTAAACTTGCCTCGGACACGGAGCAAGTTTATGCATTGAGTGGGGCACATTTACGCATATTAAAAGTGATACCAGGGAGCAAGTGAAATTGTTATTTAACCAAATTTAAATGTTTATTTTTCACTGTTTAAAAATAAGAAAATTACAAATAATTAATTAAAGAACATTTTATAGGCTAAACTAGTATTTGTTTTTTTAAGCTAATTATTTATTCACAATAAGCTTCAAAACTTTCAACAAAGTTTACTCAAGTTGAAAAAAAAAAAAAAAACAGATTATCCTTTCTGTATGCTAGACCAAAGCTCGACTGATGCTCAAAAACTTGTCAGAATATTTGCTAGGGAGCAGCAACAATCTGTTATAACTGTTGGCTCTCCAGTTATAACTCGTTTTGGAAAAAGGGCCCGGTCTATCCAACACTATGGAGATTTTTTTTCAAAATTTCGATTTTTTATTTCTTTTCGCAGTCTCCTTTTTGGTATGAACTTAGAAAAATCTATCTTTTTATTTTTTCAATTAATTCACCTGAATTAGGTTTAACAACGGATAAACCAATCTCTTGCTATGTAGAAAAAATACAAAGGTGTTTTTCTTTATTTTAAAATTAAAAAAAAAAAGTTTTTTTTTTGCAGAAAATGTAATTCAAATGCACGTTTTCTGTAACTTTAAAACGCTTTTGAGCTTAATAAAGCCTAAAAAGTGTTCAGAACAAGTAATATTTTATGTCGAAAAATGTAAATTGATTTGTATCAATCGTAAATCGTTAAAAGGTTGTTTACTTTAGAAAATAATTGTGCAAAAACCTCCATTTCAGATATGATATAAAAAGGGAAAAACAACTTTTGATTGAAAATAAACTATATAGTGAGAATGATAACAAGAAAAATAGTTAAAAAAACATTTCTAATGGCATTATTTTGTATTTTTTCGACATTAAAAGACAAAAAAGAAGTATTAGTAAAAGGTTATCAAAATATCAACTTATTTGGAATGCGTAACACCTGACAATGATGACTCGTACATTACCCATGCAGCCAACTCTAGATGTCTCTGAAAAATATTATTTTTGATGATTTAAGTATATTTTAAAATCTTTTTGAAACTTATTTTGAAATGGGTAAAAAAAATCTGATTTTCTCTTTCTATCTTTTAATACTAAAGAAACGTGTTCCATCTGCCGTCTTTTTAAAGAGCTGAAACAGAAAGCATTGAAGGAAACTTTGTAAGTTGTTCTGCAATAAAAAAGTAAGATAAAAATTATTTAAATTAAGAAATATGGATTAATTTTTAAAAATAAATGCAGTCCGTATAAGCATGCCTATCATTTAACGTTTTATAGTATTTTACTCTATTTCTTGATTCAATTAGAAGTTATCTTACACTTTTTTCTTTATTGCAGTAAAACTTAAAATTTCCTTCAATACCTTCTGTTTCAGCTCTTAAAAAAGATAGCAGATGAAACACTTTGTATCAAAGTATGAGGAAATCATATTTTTTTTAATCAATTTTAAAATACGTTTCACAGAGATTTAAAGTATACTTCATTCAGCAAAAATAATCTTCTTCAGAGACATCTTCAGTTGGCTACATGAATAATGTAAGAGTGGACGATCACTGTTAGGTGTTACTCAACGTTGTTACGTATGTCGAAAAAAATACAAAATGATGCCATTAGAAATGTTTTTTAAGCTATTCTTCTTATCAAAACTTATTCTTAATGTTTAGTATATTTTAAATAGAAAGTTTTTTTTTTTCCTTCTTTTATGTCAAGTCTGAAACGGAGGTTTCTACACAATTCTTTTCCAAAGTGAAAATTTTTTTAACGATTTACGATCGATACAAATCAATTTCCATTCTTTGACATTACTTTACTAATTATCCTGAAGAGTTTTTGAGCTTTTTAATCTCAAAAGAGCTTATAAGTTATAGAAAACGTGTATTTGAATTAAATTTTCAGCATAACAAAATTATTTTTTTTATTTGAAAACATCAAAAAACACCCTCCTAATTTTTCTACCCACCCCCCCCCCCCCCCTCCGAAAGCAAGAAAATTGTTTTTTTTTTTAATATAAAAAAATTCGATGTAGATATTAGTTTGTACTTAGGAGATATAAATTCTAAAATATCCCAATTGAAAAAGCATAAAAACTTTAGATAAGAAGTGGCATCACCCTACTATTCACAGAATACTTTCTGCTTATACTGCAACAGAAAAGTATTAGCTTGAAGTTAATATCTAATTAAGCTTAATTGGTTGAAAAATAACGAAATTATAGATATTTTTCTAAATTCATAACAAAAAGGAGAGTCCGAAAAGTGATCAAAAAACGAAATTTTTAAAAACATTTCTAGAGCGTGCATTTCATTCAAAAAATCTTAAAAAAAATAAATTGAGCTTATGTCATAGATATCTATTTGCAAAAAAAAAATATTGGACAAAATATGAGACATGACGCCACTGCCGACTATTTAATTTTGGGTGATTTGACGTGGAATGATCCACATATGACGTTTAATTTTGGCTGAGAAAAACCTCTAAACGAAAAGCATTTTCTATACGATGTTAGCGAATGTTTTTTTAAAAATATTATTTGCAAAAACGTATTAATGTACAAAACAAAACGTTAATCACATAACTTTAGTATTATTGTTGTCGTGTGCGTAATTAACAAACTATTTAAAGACATTGGGTGCAATTGCCTCGAGGGTTGAGTTTATTTATTTATCTAACCCACTACGTCCTATACAGTTGAACTCGAGCCGAGTACAGTTATAACGAGCCCTGATTTAACAAGAATTTTAATTGTTTTTTAACTTATGTTAAAAAACAATTAAAACTCAAAAAGTTTGAAATTAGTACGACCAATATTCACCAAGATACAAAGCAAAAGTTTTGTAACTTACACCACTTTACACTTGCCACCAATAACACCTTTTGGGTTAAAATATAGCAGTTAACAAGCGTTTAAAATTATATGCGTGCAGAGTGTGGTTTTTCAAATCGTTCGAGGTTTTGCAGTGTGTTTTTGCGTATCACGGCATAACATTTGGATACATTTTTTTAACAGCAATGAAAAATGTAAATACCTTGTTTCTTTTTACTTTGACAACCAGTCATTCTTTCTAAAAGGGCGATGAGTTGCAATCTTATCTTCTGTATGGTCACTTAAAACTTTGAACTGGGATATTTCCTTGAGTATTTATCGCACAAGTGTCAAGTTTTTTGTGTCAACACTAGTTTTCAATGTAGATTATTTCTCTAAATATAAGTTAGGGAACCTAGGGCCCGTATAAAAAATTAAATTTTCTATTTTTGATTCTTTTTTTTTATTTTTACTTCAAACTTTCAGTATCTTAACTCTGTATCTGATTTTGAACATTTTTGCAATTGGAAGTATGCATCTAGGACTAACGGTTACGAAAATAGAGGACTTGCAGGTTAAAACAGAACACCCTGTATATGTGTATTCCTCAAAATCAATGATACAAAAAACGCATTTAGATATTCCAAAGCAAATTATCCAACTTCTTTGGTGCTCTACGGAGATGTAAACAAATAAGAGAAAAATCAACTAGGATGACTTTTTATGTTTTTTTTTTATTACTCGTTTTTTACGAGCAAATACCGCAGTCCCTTTGCGCTTATTGAGTTTCGATGATACTATGGGCAGGCAAGCCTGACTACTACGCCATGATGGTCCCTCTTATACTGATAAACACAAATATTTGCGTTTCGTTTTAATGATTTTCTTTTATACACTGAAAAGTAAAACAACATTTCTAATTATTCTATTTTTATACATAAGTATTGATATAAGTACCTGTTCTTGTACTCGTTTCCATTTCCGTGTCAATTAAACTTTTAATTCCGGCAAACTGGTGACAGCGTGAAATCGAAACACCTTAGACACTTTATTCTAAAAATTCTACTAAATCCACATAAAAATACACATAACTTTAACTATAATTTTTAACATAACTATAATTTTAAGAGTTAATTTTAAAAATACTGAACTCTAAATATTGACAGGAAGTTACATTAATTCAGTTTGAAATTTCAGCATTTTTTTTTTCACAATACTCTGACCCCCTATTCTTGTTGAGCACAGGACTTCTTTTGAATAGTTCCATTAGCCTTCATATAATATTTCAAGTTTTGAAAAGAAAGTTGGTTTTATTTTCATTAATAATATTCAATGTTCCATTTTTAAACGTATTTCAATACATCTACTTCACTTACCGATGAAATTAATTGATTTTTCTCTTAAAATGACTTATCGGTACTTATACTGCCTTATGAAATTTAAAGTTCAACTAAGAAATTTATCACTGAAAGTAAAGAAATTTGTCTGACGTCAATTTATATTACCAACCTTTAAACTTACCATTCAAGTTTGACTCAACTGAAAATAGCAGCGCGAAAGTAATGAAAGCAAAAGGAGGAAACTAGTTTAAAGAGATAAAATGTTCAGTTTAATCAGAAAATACGAGATCAGAAGCATTATGAACGACCTTCGCAAGACCGTTTCCAATTTGTAAGCCCAATAGCAATGATCTAGTCCATGATTTAAAATACTTTCCTAAGTGCGATTAAACACTTTAAATCTCAGGTGCTTGGTAGGGAAGCCGATTTCATCGAAAGTTAAGCTTGAAAATCCGTTTAAGCATAGCAGAATAATTGCTTTCATTAAATATTTCTAAACTAAATACGAAATGTTTGTAATGAATTGTTCTTATATTCATATACGATCCAATGAAAATCAGAAGGATCTATGTAACGAAGGAACGGTTTTGAGTAAAAATAACTGCAAGTTAGAATCATGCAGAAGCATATAGTAGTATCTGGATTTCATGTTCGATAGTGGTTACGTCTAAATTCCGACTATCAACTCATTGCCACAAAACATATTTGTATTTTACATACTCTTTGTACTACTCCTCTCCAACTTTAAAATTTTGTCGCTAAAATGCACTTTGTTGTTCAGTGCCTCATACGTAGGAGAATGTGCGGCAAAGTGAATCTGTAAAATTTTCAGTTTTCAGCGCTACTCTATCCAGCAATATTTTACTAAGGTTTTTAAGCATCTTGTTGATTCCAGCCAAAATATAATTCATTCTGACGAATTAGGTTTATTTATACAATTCAATTTCATGATTAGATAAATCACAAAGTAAAACAGTGTATGTATCAAAATAATTTTTAATGTTATAAAATAATGACGTTTTTGTAATTATCGTTTTAAATATTAGATGAGATACGCTCATGTCTAGTGCAGTGCCTATTTAGTTAATATTAGGCATGTTTTGATTTTAAATGCGTAACTTAATTTTACAGGTGCAAGCGGGGCAACGTGGATGAAGGAAAAGCGAAATTTTTACTTATTCAGTCACTTAAGAAATCACTTTCGTATTTATTCATTAATTCATTTACATTCCTTCGGTTATTAATTCACTTATTTTATAATTAATTGAATTAAGTTTTACACATTAATTAATCTGTAATTTTCTGTGGAATTATACAGTTGTTTCACTTTGAAAAAGGAAAGTGGAAGGTATTTACTCTCTCTATTTCACTAGCACCATATTCTCCTACTTTATATAATAAACTAAATATATATAGATATATATTAGATGCTAAATTTCTTTGATAAATTTATGCAAGCTTCTACTACCTATATCAAAACTACAAAACTTGTAATAATTTATTACATCTAAGGTTTCAACAGAATTTAAAAACAAACTATTGACGTTAAAAGTTTTAAATATGAGTTTTACTCGATTTGGTGATCGATTGGTCTCAATTCTTTAAATTTTGCAGGCACAAACCTCAAAACCCATTAATTATTTTCTTTGAAGATAATTGAATATTTAAAAAAACCAAGAAAACAGTTCTTTCTTTTAAGTTTAAAGCCAAATTTTGTTTCTTTCTGGCAGTTTTCCAATGTTTATTTTATTATTTCTATTTTATTACAAAGCAATTATTGGCATTCAAAATATTTTTATTTGAATAGAAGTTAAAACAAAAACTTAAAAAGATTATCCATGAAAAAAGTTCGAAAAATTATTTTGAACATATAATGCAATGACAGTAAAATTCAAACATATGTTAGCGCCTAAGCCATTAGTTCACGAGCTCTCCAGTACTTTTTGAATGTATCCTCTGGATACGATAGCACAATACCACTTTCTAAGTGCTCAAAAGTCTAATGAACTAAATTGCACGCATTAAATCAAAATATGTAACGATATGTTTTTCCTGTTTTAAGTTTACTCCCTAAACGAAATCACAGTAATAAATTTTTGTAAAAAGATGTTTCTGACCCAAGAGATTAAAACAAGCGAAAAAAAAAAAAAAAAAAGAAAAGAAAACAGCAGCTCTTTACAACAGGTTAAGTGAGTATCCAAAATAAAAACGAGTTCCCCATGTTGCTTTTAACTTAAAGTTCTCAAGACAGTTCTCTCTCTTTACAAGTGCAAACTTTTCATGTTTATTTGCATTCTTAGTATACTATCAAGTAGTCAGAGAAACTTCGAAATCTTTCACATGAAATTTTACAAAAAATATTCAAAAGGAAGATTTTATATCAACAAAGTCACTCTGTCTAGGATAGTAAAAATTTCTACAAGCCTTAAGTTTGAAATTAAAAATGTTTTGACATGGAATCAAATTTTGAAGCAACGAATTTTTACATCAAAAAAGCGGAAATTAAAGTATGCAGCTACACAGCTCTCTATTCGATAACTTGGCATTTTCAAAGCTGTAAAATGATGTTTCTTTTCTTTCTTACTTGTTTTTCATCACCGGTTGGAAGTATATTTCATAAAACATTCGAGTAGGAAAATATTTTAGAGTAGAAAAACAAGTTACAATGCATCTGTCGAAAAGAAATTATTTTCAGTTTTGGTCTAATGTTTGCTTTAAGTTCAGTTTGCTTTATGTGAATATGTATCTCATTAAAATTTTCTGCGTTTATGTTAAGAGATTTCGAACAGTTTTTTCACGTTATTTTATAGGTAAATGAAATTTTGTTTTTCTTTCAATGATTATTTTTTGTGACTGACTATTGACACTGCAGAATTGATTGAAGCTCATTATACTTAGTTCCAGCGAAATTAAAGCATTAAAAGAACAAATTATTTACTATCCTTTATAAAAATCAATTAATTTATTAACATTTGTACGACGCTTTTTAAGTGAAATAAATTTCTCATGCATGAATTGTAAGAAAGTCTCATTTTTGGTTGGATAAAGTTATATTAGTATAATGGGGTACACATCATGCCTTCTTCATTTAGAAAGACCAGCAGTCCCTTTACAAAACTGGCTGTAATAATACATGTATTGGACTCAGAGCACGGTTTCGACTAGCAGCTATTTAGCAGAGTTCATCTCTACATTTAAGAGGGTTGTCCGGATAATGCTTATAAATAAGTCAGGGTGACGTATAACGGCGTCGTGGAGGCACTGCCATGTGGCACTCTCTCTGCAGCTGTAGCTAATCCCCTCAACGCTCAGTTCGAGTCAGAGCGCTCTGCGTGTAAGTAGGAGTGTACAGCTAGCTGCTTGCTGAAAGTTCTTCTTTTTCACTTGCCGTCAGCATAGAGCTCTCTCTGATTGATGAACAGCGCATCAGCATCAAGTTTCTTGCAAAGGTAGGCAACAATGGTCGTGAGGTTTTGAGTGTTTGAAACAAGTTTACGGACACAATTCTCTAAAGGGACCAAACGTGAACAAATGGTTGAAAGGGTTCCGGTGAATGTGAGAAGACGTAAAAGGAGACCCTCACCCAAGACGCCCCTTTACATCGAATTCTGATGAAAATGTTGAACGAATTCGGGCTTGTGTTTATAAAAACCGTAGAGTGACAGTCAGAATGATAACTGACGAGCTGTCATGCCCTAAAACAATCGTTCATGAAATTCTGACACAAACTCGTTGTTCGTGAGTTCTTGGCCCAAAACTCCATCACCGTGACAGACTACCCGCCTTATTCACCCAATTTAGCACTTTCCTGTTCCCGAAATGCAAAATGGTGCTTCGGGGGCGGCATTTGGGGGATGTGGATTCCATCAAGGCAGAAACGACACGGCAACTGAACAGCATCATAACTGAAGACATTCAAAATTGTTATCAACAGTGGAAATGGCGTCGGCAGATGTGCATCTTGTCTCAAGGAAAGTACTCTGAAATTGACTAAATTGTAATATCTGAATAAGTATAAAAAAAATATTATTCAGCTTATTTACGTATTTTCCAGACAAACTTCGTACCAGCTACAATAATCCTAGCTAAATAGTGAAAACTAGCATTCCTCCTCACCAAATAAGAAAGCATCTCTCCTCTTCTCACTTGATGCATGCTACACCCTCTATCTCTTAAATGAGGGTGTAGCAAAACTCTTTTAGCACATTTATACATTTATATGGATTTTGGGCTCTTTTCATTTGATTCTGCAGTATTTTAACTGAACTGCTATGTTATTTATGATTTCAAGAAACCAGTACATGAAGTATCCATAGTACGAAAATAGCCCCCCCCCTGTACAGTGATAACATTTTTGATATTTATACATCAAAGCAATGTTTCATAAAACACGACCTAATACTTCAGTACAGAGATTCTCAACCGCTAGTGTGACTGGCTGGCAACGGTTCGAGGAAAGTTTGATTCTTTTTCACAGATGTCTACGTAACCGTGTTAAAATAGTGTTTTCCTAACCTTCAAAAATAATTATATTTGAAAAAAATTGTTTCTTTATATCTGTGATTACTTTTCATGGTTTTCTAAGGGGATAAATTACTTTTATATATATATATATATATATATATATATATATATATATATATATATATATATATAAACTTTGCTTCTCTTTGTGTTGAAATATAATTGTAAGTAAACAATAATAAAAATGTGTCAATTCGTCCATTGATGGTGCAACAGTTCTGTAACACCTACACTTTTTGTAAACAGAAAAAAAGGTCACCAGTCGGAAAATTTCATATTTTTTTTCATCTATCCGCAAGTCAAAAGAGATTGCAAAACGATGCTTCTGAACATACGTGAATTTGCACATGACATAAAATGTCTGAAATATTTGGTGTTGATTGAACTAAAAATTCATATACAAGAATATAATCGTCTGAGTGTGCATCTTAAAAGGCTACCAAAAATAGCTTAATATTATTTTTCAAAATCATGTTAGTTGTAAGTAGCGATAAAAATTCCATATTTTGTGCTTCTACCCCATCATGTCATTTCTATTACTGTAACCAGTCATCTGGGATTTGCTTTTCCGTCCATCTGGACTGTCACATTTTTAATCTGATTTATGTTTTTACAAAAGCAACTGAGTGCATTGATACATTTTTACTTATGATGGTGTTATAATTTGGTGGATACTTGGCGATATATTGCCATTTTGGTCGCCAAGTTTTGTCGCCAACTTGGCAATAAACTTGGCGATTTTTTTTTTATAAATATGTTTCAATTTGGTCACTGTTGGTGATATTAAGAGAGTAAACTATTGCCAGTAATTAACATTAAAATTGCCAGTAATGGGGAAATGACATTAAATTGGAGTAAAAGGAAGTCATGTGATGCACACATCAGCTCGTTTATTTATCAAGAAATATGTAATAAATTCACCTTAAAATATTAACATAGTACGAGTTTATTACGATAACGCACTATTATAAACAGCATTGAAACCCATGGTGTATATTTTAGATATTAGAACTGCCTAGTTTTAGCAATATATTTCAGCTGTTCAAAAATCACATTAATCATTATTTAAACCATTAGATTTATGTCCAAGTAATGAGCACAAGGATATTGTGATTTTACATGCAATCAAATGATTTGTTTTTAATACTTACAAAACCTTTCAATTCCACTTCATTTTTGACAAAGACATTTTGACAATTCATTACTTTAATGTCTCGGAGGACATGGAAAGATCTCAGAATGATTGATACATTGAGAAACACACTCTGAAAAGAAGGAACATTATAAAGACGCGTAGCTATTTCGAAAACTGATAATTTTGTCTTTCTTTTGTTTAAACTATTAATATTTAATAAGGTTTCGTTCTTATACAAACTTGGTGTTTTTATTGAAAGTCAGTTTTATCTTTGTAGTTATCGTAGTTTTTCATTAGCATTTTTTTGCAATTTATTTAAAAGCTTTTTCTTAGATTCAGGTCATTTTTAAAAATATGCTTCGATTTTATCTTATAAAAATTGATGCATCGTAGCATTATTCAGAGGATACATGCTTGAAATAATTTGGACATAACAGTTAATTTTTAAGCGAGTAATTTATGGTAATAGTAAAATTTAGTGGTTTGAAAAATTCATGTTTGGAGCAACGTATTGCAATGGCATATGGTTAAACATAAAAGATGAAGTTTTAAAATAAGCTCCCAATTAATTGAAGATTCTATGACCTACATTGCATGTTGGGGAAAGGACATTTTTTCTCTCCTTCTTTTACTTTTCAAAAAATATTATCATTTTTTCTGAGCAAAAGTGCCCTGATTAGTGAATAGTCTTTTTTTTTTGTGTGTCATTGGATATTTTGAGATTTTTTCTACTATATGGTGCTTAAAAATGTCTTCAATTGTTCATATGTGCCCATTTAGGGAGGGGGGGGGGGGTCATGTGAACAAAATTGGAAAAAACACGAAATTGTTCACCAACTACTTAAAAATACTTTTTTTTAAACCTAAACGCACATTTTTAGAAGAACTAGTTATAGAAAACTAAAGATTAAACTTTTTACACAATTTCTGAAAACTTATGATATCTTACACTCAAGCACGGATACAGAGGGGGGGGGGGATGAGGTATATCATCTCTCTTTAAGATACCAAGGGTGGCCTAAAGCTGCATATTAGAAACGTAAATTCCACAAAATCCGCCTCGGAACTGCCCTTCCCTTACTGACGGTGACCTTACATAGCGAAAGGCTGGACCTGCCCTTGCATACTTCAAACTAGTACTATAAAAATATGTGGAGACTGGCTTCATTTGCTCCAGATGTTGTGTTCACAAGTGCCCCCATCATCTACCTAAAGACTTGCAAAAATCAAGAACTATTGAAAAATCAACAAATTTAGAGATGCCTGCATCATTATGCAGATTAAAAACTATCTAAAACAAAATAGAACCATTTTTACCTTCTTTAATCTGTTCGTATTACAAATTATATCAAAAGCAACAAATAGAAGTGAAATAAACTGATAAATATCGATTTTATATCGTATCAATCTTTGTGATTTTAGACTCTTTTACTTTCTGTTTGGCAACACCAGCGCTAGTTCAGTTAAGTTATGCATTCTTGTAAATACACGTTCCTTTACGCTGTCTTGTGTCCGTGAGCGTTGCATCAGTGAAATATTATTAAGATAAAGTATGTTCCATTGTACGAAATAGTGCATTCCTATTATTCAACATAGAGGCGGTGATGTAAATCTAACTATTAACTCACGTTTTTCTTAAGATTTTCTTGAATTATGTACACAATAATTTTCCCCAAAGAAACATTTAGACATAAATTAGACTTACATTTTTTACCCAAACGTACTTTGAGTACCCTAAGTACCCAAAGAACACTTAATAATAATTTCATAAAACGAGTGTGGCTTGCTTAAGTAAAACAATTGATTTACTAATATCTAAACTAAACAATGAATACTTCAGCTAAAAGGTACTGCTTGTGCTAAATAATGTTAGTAAACAGATATACAAAGTAAAACTTATAATAATGTTCTGAAAATTTTGACATTTGTGTTTTGTTTTTGTAATTTCTAGGTTTCGTTACTAAATTGGAAATCGAAATAAACTATTTAACCATAAAAAGTGGGCAATGAAGCCCCCCCCCCCATTGCCTCTCCCCCGAATCACCACCACTGATCAACCAGTTCTTTAGAGAATGAGCTGTACACTACCGTTCATCAGAGGATTGTTCATTATTTTGATCCGTTCATTCAACTCTTCATTTAGAAAAATTGCAGGTAATCTCTCTACACGACATACTCAATTACTAAACAACAAATTAATAAAGTCATCTAAAAATTTAAAAAAATATGCCTATGAAAAGTAAATAAAAACTTGATTCAGATTTAGATGTATAAAGCAATTTTAGTTAATTTTGTAAGATATTTTTTAGTGGCCAAATGGTAAGATATGTTTTCCATGTCAAAAATCGCATATTCTATTTCAGCGTGCCAAGAAGTTAAGTTATTAAAATTTACTTTTTAAAAAAATAAATAAAATGCTTGTGACGTCAGAAAAATTGCACAATTGAACTTACGTGAAATGGAGCACCAATTGTAAATAGAAATATCATACAGTGAAACCTGTGTAAGTTGACCACTTGCGGTGCACTACTTTAGTGGACAACTTAAACAAGTGGTCAACTTATAGAGGTTGAATCAAATGATATAGATCTAATTCCGTGCATGAAAATAGCGGTCAACTTAGACAGGTGGTCAACTTACAATTGTGGTCACCTTCACAAGTTTTACTGTATCTCCAAGTATAATAGGGTCACAGGTGAAAATAAAAAAAAATAATAAAAAAAAAAATCAGTGTGTACTTAAGGTTACATTTTGAAAAATGTAAATCACGAAATAAATAAAAGATGGAACTACAAAAAAAAAAAAAAATCGTATGAAACAGGCTCTAATATAAAACACGAGAGTAAAGAAATGTTTATTAAAACTATATACGTTAGATATACATAAACTTAACAAAAATGTTATGATCATAAAACGTCGGCTTTTTAAATAAAATTGGCGTAAGTTGTCGAAATTGACCTGTTTTGATCCCAAAACAAACATCTGTCGACCATGACATCTGTCCAAAAGAAAGTCCTTCAAACATTTTCTTCCAGGTACAGCACTGTATACTTACTTGCAGTATTACCAACAGACCATGTATAACAAAAAAAAAAAAAAAGTAAAAACAAATGTATTGGTAGCTCAGCCAGAGTATCGGATAACTTCATTAATAAAAAAACTCATCTAAATATTAGGGAACTTCAGAATTATTCCACAGTACTAATAAGAACTGAAAAAAAAAAGCGCAATAGATTTTTAAATGGGGAAAAATTAGAGTAATAAACCTTATTTAAAAAAATCTCTGGATATTGAATTTAAAATAAGCGAAATGGAAGTCGCCAAGTTAATATAGATCAGATGGTAGTTGATAGGAGGAATGTTATAGAAGACATAAGGATCGCCAGAAAAGTGATAAAAGATATTTTTAGAAATAATTTTTGTAACAGAAAGCGTGAGAAGGATTTTACCAAGTGCGTGGACAGGACGGGAAAAGTCCAAACATTTTGTTGAAGTAGCTCAAACAAGTTACACAAAACACTACTAATGAATACATTGGAAAATTGCAAATGAACTAAAATGGTTAGGAAAAATGATGAATAAAGCAGAAAGTAAAAAGGTTGCATTGAGAAAAAGGAAATTTGAGATTGATCAAGGGATTCAGAGTTAAAAATTTGAAGATGAATATAATTTTAAAAAAAGCGATTTTATCACAAGTTCATCAATAATACAGTGCCTCAAACTGCTCACCGTTTAAAAGAACGGTCGTTCATTTTTTAAGTGAACGAACGGATCCCTTCATTTTAAAGATTCGTTCTTTTTGACCCGTTCGTTCATGAACGACACATCCCTAATGTACACACGAAAGACCGATGGATACTTTTTATGTTTTTTTCAGTACATTAAATTTTCAACATATTAAGCGTTCCAAAGTGAAACTATTTTATACACAATTTCAGACACTACATCTCATAAATAGATCATTGTTTGAAACTTCGCCGACTTTTTCAATGTTAATGGGCATTTTTCCAGAGTTTTCATTCTTGGGCAATTACAGAGCTTTGTTACCAGAGTTTGTCGCAAAATTTATACTATATCAAAGTGCAAACACACATGCGCAGATTATGCAATCGAGGATATTGTTCATCAATACGAGATATTAATATTTTAAACAATTTAAAAATATTATATTAAACATCATGCACAAAAAAATAATGCTATTAATTAAAAAAAAATGTTTACTACTACAATGATTACACTCAAGCCTCTTTTTGTGCGGTGAAGTGGGACCACATAAAAAATCTCATTCAAAAGGAACCGTTCATTTTAAAAGAAATTTCGTTTGTTTTTAAGAGAATTTCGTCAATTGAAACCCAATCTGGTTGAAATTTTTAAAAAACGAAAAAAAAAAAAAAAACACAAAAATACACCCCACAAAAAACAGATTTGAGGGTATATTGCTTTTAAAGAAAAAGAAATAACACTAAACATAATTAGGTTTTTATTATTACGTAAAAAATATAATAAAATAGTAAATCACCATGAATAAATGAGTTTTTAAAGTTTAAAGTGCATCAGAGGAACATTTTAAGAATTATATTATTTTAACATTTGTGAAATACCTTTATGAAACACTGCAAAAACATCAAGTTCATTCATTCTATCTCCACCTCTGCAATTTCATACCATAAAAACAATTGAAACAATTGCAACACACAGCGCTCAACATTACATTCCAGGCAAGAAGAGCAAATTTTAATCGAATTTCAGAAGTTCTTTGAATTTTGTTGCAAGAATTTGATGGAGCGAAATCTGATATTTTCAATTTACTGATTTTTTTTTTTTAAACTGTGGATTGAATGTTACAAAAACCACGCTGTAGTTTTAAACTCATTCTTACATTAAAATGAAATACACGCATTTGATCACTTGATAACAACGCATAAAATAAAATGATTGATACCAATGATATAGGAGCGAAGTTTTTTGACGAATAACTTTGCGCATTATAAATTTAATCTGAATAATACGAATTGATTCTTCAAAAATCAGTTTAAAGATTTTCAGTACTAGTGTATCATTTCAGTGCATTTGAAGAGGAAACACAATAATAGATCGCAGTTTCTGTAAAGCTCTTGACCTATTTCAGAATTTTTCTTCCAATTTCAACGGTTTCCGCAATGTACACAAGGCCTGTCCTCTCTTTTTGTCAATTTAAATTAATTATGTACTCCTGCAGCAAAACTCCTTCAACATTTCAATTTTACCTTTAAATGCTAAGTTTTGCGTTTCCGATAAATCTTACATTCAGTCGGAACCTCGAGAACAGAAAAATGACAGTGCTCGTTGAATCAAAGAGTGAATTACCTAGTTAGTAAACCCAACTGAATGATTCTTCTGTAAAAGTTATTTAACTATGTTTCCCATCATCCCGTATGCTCTTCATCATGACACATAGAACATGTGTCCCGGTGAAAACAAAAAAAATGAGTTAATGTTGGAAAACTAGTCGAATCTCGTCGATTTGTAAAGACGAGAAACGAACAGCGTCCGCAAGACAGAAACTGTGTGTCATTTAAACAAACGAATAGTACTTAGTAAAATGCTTGCATACTCATTGGAAAGATAAAATTGACGCGTACTGGCTGATTGATGTGTGGCATGTTCTTAGGAAAGTTTATTTATTCCAAGGGAGAGCAATTAGCAAATAATCGCGACATTGGCACCGAATTAGGTTGTCACAACACATCATCAACAAAGAAATGTTATGGCTTACTATTTCTTACTTGCATCGGTTTTCTTTTCTTTCTAAACAACGTAGGATAATGTACATTTTTTTTTAAACATTAAGGGGGTCCGGTACACAAAAATCGTCAAATTTTTAATTTTTTTAAATCATTTAAAAAACTTCTCGGTTTTATTCTACTTAAAAGAAAGTTTGAATCTTGTTTCTATCTTAATTAGAACAAAATATATAATTATTTTTGTTGCAAGCATTTAACTAATATTATGTTTAACTTGAAAACTTTAAACGCGCTTTTGACCATGATGCAATTTTTCCCGATTTTTTGCATTCACACTCTTATAAGTAAAGAACTAATAAAGATAACATACTGGAATTCGGAGCATATCTTTTTCAAACAATGTACTTTAATTTTCAATCAGTGAATTTGAAAAAAAAAAAAAAAAAGCTTACTGCAAAAAATATGATTTAAAGAAAGAAGTACCTTAGAATTTTTCTTTAAATATTTTCTATTTTTCATTGAATTAACATTTTTTTTTAATTGCCGAATGAAAATTAAATCATAGATATTTGTGCATAATTAAAGAAAATGAAAATTGGCCAAGAATATTTTGAGTTTTAGTAATTTAAAGCAACCCCATTTTTTTAAGAAACAAATTAAATTTAAATAATAAAAAAATACATTTATCTTACGATTTTGCTTACTAAATAGATGGTGAATCAGGGAAAAAAATCTCTAAACTCTAAACTGTTTTATATATATTTTTTCTAAATGTGTCCCGAACCCCCTTAAGAAGCAAAATCCATATCCGATGTGCCATTTAAATAGCCCCCTTAAGAAGCGAAATCCAAATCCGATGTGCCATTTAAATAACCCCCTTAAGAAGCAAAATCCATATCCGATGTGCCATTTAAATAGACATATCTAAATAAAACAATCACTGCATTAAATTTTTCTCCATCCATATCCCACCTTAACGGATAAAAAAAAAATTTCGTTTCTGTTACTTTCTTTTTTGGACAGAAGGAACATTTTAATTCATCAATTTGTCCTTATCATTTTCCAAAGAATAATAAATACTTTAAAAAATGCATGCAAGTAATTTTCATTTGGTTAATTTAAGTTTTCACTCCCCTGCTGTATTAAACATTTAATATTTTAACAGTTGTATGCAAATTCATTAACAGTTCACTACTAAGATGTTTTAAAATTATCTTAGGATACTAAGATGTTTCTGTAACTTAAGAATGCCTCTTAAGAATGCTACCCTGATCAGAGTTCTGAAAGAATGGTTTTAAATTCTCCAGTTGAAGGCATCAGGACTGGGGGAGGGCTTATTTTATCTTCTTGTAGAAATGCTATGCATGTTTTTTTTTTTTTTTTTCTCTTTTTTCAAGCAATTCAGTATGTGTTTTTCTAAATTGATTTTCTTATTAGGGTTTAGGTGAATTGTGGACCTTTTACTTAATTAATTTCTTAGTTTTTCGAACCAAATTCATAAAGCATTAAGCAATACTCATTGAAGACGGGTGGCTTTACAATGACTAAAAGAAAATATACAAGTTTAAAAAAGAAAAAAAAAGCGTTCTCATATTGTCTGTAGATGGGCTTTTCTTCCTCAGGACGTGTACTTTCCCCCCTGTTAGTGAAACTCTGGTACCTTCATTAATAAAATGAAATTTTTATCCAAAGTGGTTCGAGTACTATTTTTTAACAGATATGGACATAATTTTGAAATATGTTTTTTTTCTTTTTTTACTTTTCGCATTGAAGGAAAAGGAGCGAAACACGTATTTTCTATACAAAATTACAACTTGGAGATAGCGAGTTTAATAATCCACCTACCCCTTGTTGAAAAATAACTTGCTAAAAAATAATTTTATACACATGCTCTTGGGATAAATGCATATATAGTCTATGTCTCTCAAAAGTTTTATATGCATTTAGTGAGAGAAATGACACTACCTTTTATTGGAAAAGAAAAAACGTTAAAAACTATCAGAAGACACAGCATGAGACTCCGATTTCTATGAATTATCGGTAAATAAAGCAGCAAACTTCTCATTTGTTTTGTGTGCATTTCCGCAGCATCATCAGTAATTCAAAGCAAAATTTTAAATAGTGAAGAGATCTTCTAAGCAAGAACGCCTTTTACTGTCCACCTCTGGTAGGTTGAGCTCCTCTGGCCGGCGGAATAAACGATTACATTTGTTGAAGTAGGGGTGAGGAAACACGGTTGAAGTTTAAAAGGCTTAATAGTAGCCCAACTTTGCGCCTAACAATTCCTCTCCTTCCTGATTGATCTCCCTTGAAAGAAATGGACTTGCTCAAGGTCACAGCTCAACTTTTCAAAGGCGAACAGTATACTAATGCCATTAATTGAAAATCTGCTTAGAAGATCTAAACTGTATACAGTCAAAAAAAAAAAAAAAATCCTCTTTGGACATTCATTAGAACTAATATACAACAAAAAATGTAATGTTTTTGAAACCAATGTCTAAGCAAGAATATTATTCTTGCAAAATCGAAAAATATTCCAGTAGATAGTTTTATTTTTAAAAGTAGAAAATTCATTATTGACTTATTCAATAGGGCAAATCCCTCTTATATGGAAAAGAACGAAAAAGTTTCGTCAATTCAAATCCCCCTATGGAGAAAAGATGTGCTATGGCATGAAGATGAAAAAGACAAAAAAAAAAAAAAAAAAGATTACAAATTTTATACTGCCACAAGGGATTGAATATTGGACAAAATATTGAAAATCGCTTGATCTCGGTTCGAATGTTTTTTTCATTGAAAACAATTTCCTATAGCTAAATGCTCAAAAGTAATAATTAATGATTATTTAGAAGAATAAAATGAGTCCCGGAAGCATCTGGCATTGTCCGTGGACCCTATAGAAGAGACGAGTTTATATTGTGTAAAATCGCCTGAAATCATGAAGCCTCATGCCAGTTTTCAACACAAAGATTGATCACCGCCTGCTGTAATTCCGATTGTATTTTAGGTTTAGAAAGCATTAAAATGTATATGTAGATTTTATCTTATCATTATTAAGCATGTTTATTCATTGTATTAAAATTTAAAAGAACTAATGTGCTTATTTTATTTTGGCAGAAAGCATTGTGAAAATTGCCACAAAAAGGTTCAGTTAATTAAATCTAACACCCCCCCCCCCCCTTGCGGTTAACCTATTTTTATCTTAATAAATCTCTTCTCCCTCATGTTTGTTTCTAATAACATCTTTTCCGTATAAGTAGATTCTGAAATTGTATTTAAAAAGAAAATTGATTGATTTTGAATTTTTACCTAAAAGAACGTCACATTCCTATAGTTCGACTCCCTTCCAAAGTGCGTAACTTAAAATGAAATTTTCTAGTTTAATTTTTAACACTTCTGCATATTATGGGACACCTTATCCGCATAGGTAGAGTTCAGAATTCTAAAATAATAATAATAATAATAAATCGATTAACTCCTACTTTTTGCCAAAAAAATCCTCAAATTTTTCAAATGCATCTCTCTTGCGGCAGTTCTTAACTTAAAATTTAATTTTTTATTTTATTTTCTCATGAATATGTATATTGTTGAACATCTTTTTCGCATAGGAAGAATTCAAAATTTAAAAAAAAAAAAAAAAAAGAAAAGAAAAAAAAAAAGAAAAAAAAATCGATCCACCTTACATTCAATAGCAACATTCACAGCATTTAAAATGAGTAAAATCCTAGATGTTGATATACAGGTCCAAACTAGAATACAACAAGCTAACTTAGAAATAGCTGAGATAACAATATATTATTTAAAGTTCGAGATTAGTGCAGCTGTAATCTTTGTGTTGATTACAATTATTAACTATAACCTATGAATTCTCTATTAAAAAGAAAAAGGTAGATTTTGCTGTATATGTTACGGCCAAAGCCCGAAATTCGGCCAGTTCGCGAACTGGCCGGCCAATTCGCGAATCGGCCAAGACGTTTGGCCAAAGTCCGAAATACTCGGAATTAATATTGTATTTTCTACTTTGGCTGGCCATTTCGCGAAGTGGCCGGGAATCCTTGGCCAAAGCCCGAAATGATTACAAAAGATTTTAGATAAACAGGTAGACGACACACCTGTCGCTTCCAATGGGACGGCGTGGCGTGCGAGTAGTAGAAACTAGAAAAAAGGATGCTCCAGGGCCGCCGAGAGCCAAATCGAGTCCCTTGTCAATTTCGTCACCAGGCCCGCCTCCCACTATAAAACCAGTCAAATTTATACTACTTTGATCCCAAGTCGGGTCCCTAGTTTCCGACTAGGCGGATATGATGCTCTCTCGTTTGGCTTTTGGAGGGTGCTACCACGTCCCTGTGAAGGTGTGCTAATAGATATTCAAAACTTCGACCTCGTTTTTCTTGCCTTTAATTCTTCGACTGAGTTATGAGTATGTATTTCTCGTATTTACACTTCTATATGTAAATACTTTCAATTGAAATTATATGCGATCGCTAATAAGGTGTCATTCAAGTATTGTGTAAGCATTTGTTGGTCAATTTGTACCCCCTCCCCTCCCCGACTTGTGAGAAAAAATAATCATACGCTATACCCCCGTCCTCTTTTGCTCACATAAGATTTTATGACATATTGTACGTCACAGGATGCTCTTTTTCTACGTTTTTTATGTTGCACTGTAACTGCTTCATCATTTAATGCTTACCTAAGAATTTTTGTGACCCCCACTCCTCTTATCAGAGAAAACAAACCCTTAGTCTCCCCTTTCTGCTTACATAATACTTGACCAGTCCCCGCTGAGGTTAAACCTAAGGCCGTGTTTCTCAACCTTTCAATGTTTGTGACACAAATTTTAAACATAATTTTCATTCCGACACCAAACCTAATGACAAGTAAGGAATTTAGTGTGTGCTCCCTTCCCCAGAATTCTATTTAGAATTGGTTCTTTTTAAACTCCCTCTTAAACCCGAATTCGTACAAAACCAGATCTCAGAGAAAATCTCCAAGTCAAAAAAATTTTGAAAAAAAAAATAGAACCGACTTCAAAATTGCTCTAAAAAGTGAAAAATAATTTTATTCTTTAATCACCATCGATAATACTTTTAAACATAATTTTTGAAGTTGGCGCAAAAACGATCGATAAAATCATTCACAGCCATAACTCAACTACAAGTATTAATTTAACCAGGTCCAGTTTCTTCACTACCACATGCATTACGCATTGATGACAGCATATTTGAGTAACGATATAAATGTTTCGTTCCTAACTTTGGATGATTTTTTGATAAAAATATGAACGAAGCATGGTTACAATGGATTTTACCTTTTGTTTTTGCGCCAACTTCAAAAATTATGTTTAAAAGTATTATCGATGGTGATTAAAGAATAAAATTATTTTTCACTTTTTAGAGCAATTTTGAAGTCGGTTCTATTTTTTTTTTCAAAATTTTTTTATTTCATTCTTTTTAGTGTAAATGTAGATAGTTCAGTAAAAGTAAGAAGTTCGGATCTATATCACTGTATTGCTTTAGAAAAGCCTTTATTCAAAATTATCATTACAATTACTGTTATATGGCACCAAACTTTTGTAACAATGAGTTTCATATTGTCGCGTAGATGAAGATAGCGAAGACAATGTGAAAGCCAAATGAAGCGAATACTCGTTAGTCTCAACTCGAGATCTTTATTCAGAACCACGAATGAACGTTACATCTGCTTATATACAACTTGAGAAAGTGCTGGAACTTTCCAGACTCGGAAAGATGCAGAAATTAATAGAACATTCGAGAAAATAGGGGAAACAGTAGAAAGGAAATTTTAGTAAAATTCACTTCGTCTTAGTCGGGATTTGAACTCGGGTCGCTCGTGTGGGAGGTGAGAATTCTACCACTGAGCCACCGTTATCCACGGATGAAAAGTGCGAACTTCGCTACAATATCATTTGGAAATTGCATAAAATTTACTGTTTTTTGCCCATAACTTTTTTTCTAAAGGACAAATATGGTCAAACAAAGTAATGGGACCTAAGTTGAGCCATCCCCTATCCATTAAAAAAAGAATCATCAAAATCGGTTCACTAGGTGAGACGCTATGAGTGGACAAACAAAAAAAAAAAACATACATACGGTATGAATTGATAACCGCCTCCTTTTTGAAGTCGGTTAAAAATGAATCATGACTAAAACATTAGCTATAAAGTAAGTAGGGATGAAATTCCAAATATGTAGTAACTGAATCGTCGGCAACACATGTTTTGGAAATGACTTATTGCACGAACAATATAGACTTGTTTCCACTTAGAAATTAAATCGTCATGTTTGATATTTTCTTGAAATATGCTTTGTTGGAAGAAGAAAGTTTGAGATTTGAGAAGCTACAAGTGTGTTTATTTTTTCCCTTCTGCTTTCATTTGTGTAGAATTGACAATTAAAAAACAAGATAGCAAAGAGGGTAAACTTAGCATGTTTTGCGCCAAGTCCGTGCGATTAGTTTGTACTCACTGGCTATTCACATCGTTGCGTTGGTGCGATAGGCCATTTCGAAAATTATGAGAGTAATTTTATTAATTACAAGTTATACCCGCATGACGATGCCCGTGCTAAGAATTTAAAGGAAGGTACGAATAAACGAAAATCCTCCCCCCTCCCATCTCCGATCCAAAATAATCATTTTTTTTATACCAAAATGCGTACACTCTTTGAGAAAACCTACTAAAAAAAACAGCAGTTTAAAATATTTTCCTATATGAAAAATACATTTAATTACATAAACAGTTGTTTTAAAATGTAAAATAATGAAAAAACTCTGCAGTTTTTTTATCTTCAAACTCGACAAGTAACCACGCTACTGTAACCCAATCTATTTGCGAGCGAAGCGAACTCCAAACGATTAGCGATACAACCTTTCTTACGAAAGTGTTTTAAACCATAATCCCGCTCTCTCGCCTTCTTCGCAGCGAAGGTAATTAAAAACACATTTTATCTAGAACAAAAGGAAAATCTCGCTCTTCTGTCCCTCGTAGAAAAAAAAAAAGAATTTAGCTCAAATACCTACTCAACGCAAATTATATAAATGATCATTCCGCGTCTTCAAGAAGAAAAAAATTTTAATTAAAATCCAGATTGCAAATACAGTAAGACGAAGAGAAAACCAACTAAAATACACGCAATCAATTTAACCTTAAATAAATGCAGTAAAACGTGCGTGAAAACGTTTGGAAAAAAAGAAAGAGTTGAAACAAATACTGTGACAATAAGAACAACCTTTCCTAAATGTTTTTTTTTAAAGAAAATATGCTAAATTTTCTAGATTGCTTTCTCTTCCGAAATATTGTTTCATAAAAATTCGGACTGTTTCATTAAGAGTAAATTAAAATAAGTATAATGACATTTATTTATAAAATATTGATAAGGGCATGTTGTAGGGGAATTTCGACAAAAACGTGCATTAAGGAAATGTCTTTAAATAATAGATAATAACAATAAAAGTATTTTCGCTTTATATTTGTCTTAATGAGCCCTTATTATAAAGGCATTCCAAAATAAAAAAAGCGACATTTCTTGGTACAATGTGATCTAAGATCTTTAAAATTAGGTCTACGGAGCAGAAAAAGACTGTCGATGGTCCTTAATTCAATTTACCTTTGCATTCGCACACTTTACACAACGCATTTATTTAAGATATAATTCGCTCATTTGAAGGGCGCAAATGTACTTCTTTAATCTATCACGTTAATACATCATGTACTGTCACTGAATAATATGTATTATGGCTTTAATATAAATACAGAATAACACGAGATCATATTTTTATATATTATGAGCTCATTTTTAACACAGAAATATCAATTATATTTGAACTCGTTTCTGAAAGAAGTGTATATCATAAAAAAATAACAGTATGCAGAAGTACTCATTTTAAAATGCTGCATTTTTAACAGTGTAATACAATCTCCTCTTGATTTTCCTATTCGTACTTTGGCTGATCGTCCATAGCCACTTCGCGAATTGGCCGGCCAAAGCCCGAAATGAAAGAAATTTCGGGCTTTGGCCGGTAAGTTTTCAGCAATGTTGGCCAGTTCGCGAATTGGCTGGCCAATCCGCGAACTGGCCGATTTCGGGCTTTGGCCGTAACATATACATCATGTGATTTGAAAAAAAAGCATCAATAAAATATGCTCGACAATGTCAACTACCCATGTCTTCTCTCAAGTTACGCAGCTGTTAAACGAAAAACTTTTTTCTATTGGTCAACCCACATTTTTGACGAGTATCGTGCTTCAGTCTAGATAATATGTTTTTTCGTGGTGTAATCGTGTCACTCACAATAATCCTATATTCGTGCCAGGAAGTGTCAGATTTGGAGAAGATGTGAGTGTTGGTCTGCTATCTAAGCTTGTATATTTATAGTCACTTCAACCTTCCTATGTTCAGGAATATGGGTATTTCTGATGCTTATGAGGTACAGCAGTGATATTCTAACGATTTTTGCTTTCTGTAAAAAAATCATTTTAATTGACGATAAGTGTCGTTCGCTTTGTGTAGCGGAACATTTCTGTTTTAAAAAAATGAATCGACGGACAGCCAGCTTCTAGCATGACTTAAATGTTTTCAGTGAATTATGTTTGTTTGCGGAAGGAGAGGGCATACTAGGTCGAAAAGTTGCTACCCATGTTGCCCGTTCAACACCTCCGCAGAACGATACAATGTTTTTGCTTTTATCCGAAAGGTGATTCATTCGATCGGATTATATCTGCAAATAATGTATCATCACCAGACCTGTTATTTAATTTTTAATGCTAGTAGATTTTCAATAAACATCTCTAAAGCTGGAAAGAACTTTTTTTTTTTTTTTGGAAAATTACGACACAATACTTTAATTTCTAATTGGTAACTATAATGCCACATACCTAATATGTGTTCAATAATACTGTCATTGCCGACAGAGAGGTGTAATGGCTAGGCGCTGGTCTCTTACGCCCGAAAACACTGGTTCGAACCTGGCTCCAGTCGGCACATTTTCAAGATGCAGGAAATTGGCACCGTCCATATCATATGATTGTGCTGCATGTAAAAAATCACTCGAGTAGTCGCTTGGAGTGCTCTTGGAAAAATTAAACTCTTAGTGCAGTTTCGCAACCAATATAGCCCACGTGCCTCTATCTAGTGAGGAAACTGGGCGTCAAAATTCTCGTGGTAATGGCATCCGCTCATAGAGATGCTACATGAAAAATTGGATGCTATATTGATGATCGCACTAGGTCTGCAAAAGGTAGTTCCTCTAACGCAGCCACATTAGAAAAAAACAACACTGTTTTTCAGGCAAAATTATACTGAGCTTTAACATTGAAAAAACTGAAACTCAGCGGTGAACCATGATATTTAATTTACGTAAAATTCACTTAAAGAATAATTGCCACAGCTTTTGTGAAAGACCAAGTAAAAATCATAAGCAGCAGCCATGGATGTATTGCTTTGTCGGTTGTAGTTAGTTAGAACCCATTATAGAACCTTATCATAACTGTACCTACTCACAAAATTTGGTGTGATTTTTTAATGGCTAGTCACTGAGCATCGAATAAAGCCAGTTTTTGCTGAATCGACTGAAAAAACAGTTGTCGTCAGATTAGTTTCCATAGGGTGTAAAAATAAACCCATAAGTAGTTTCCGAAAAAAGTTTAGGGGGAGGGGGAGAAATCTCATGACAAAAATGGCACAAAACAGATGCATGATACTTAATGAAAAAACTTCGCTGGTACAAAATGAAAATTTTTCTTTCATTTTTAATTTATTTATTCATTTTATTGTTATTTTTTCCTTTTTGCACCTTCAAAATGCTAAATGTTTACAAGTTCTTAACTCACTACAATTTAGAGCAAAAATTTGTAATTTTCGCTGCAGCGAAAACTGTCAACAACGCGTATTAACTCAAAAAAAAAAAAAAAAAAAGCCAAAAGTTTTGCTTTTTGCCGAATAGAGAAATCACGTTTTCCTGACATGAAGAAATATGACATGTATCTAAAATATACCGTATTCATCTTTTAGACATAATAAAGAAAACTGAAAAATATTTTTTTTCTCTCACAGTCTAATACTTAAAGAAAAAGAAATGCAACTTAAGGGCAAGGGGAACATTTTACAATAATTTCCAAGTTTTTCTTGGTTTTACTTCTCGTAACCAGCAATTGAAAAACTTATGAAAAAATCCCGCACCACAGCAATTTTTATATCATATTATTGATTAAACGCATTAGTACTGCTTCCGAAACAAGCACAAAAATACGCGATAAATAACTTTTTTTTTCAATTAATAATGTCTTTTTAACTTATAATATGAACGTTGTTTAAAAATTTATGACAGCACTGAAGCACAAAACTCAATATCTAAATGATAAATGACTCTCCGTCACATTGATTGCTTTTTTAAAACGTAAAAACATATTTTGCTGATGTTGAGATATCGATGAAACAATTTGTATTAGCAAATACTAGTTTTTATTTAGTGCTTTTGAAGATAAAAATTTTTGTTTCAGCACTTCATAAGCTTAAAAGCTATGAGTTTTCTCCCGAACCAATCTTTTGTGTAGTATCTTGATTCAAAATTTCAAAGCATCTTTCCCTAACCGAAAATTAATTATAATGCTTAAATGATTAAAAATGAATCGATTATTTTTTAAATATAGCTTTTTGAAGCGAAATTTCGTTTTAAGTTATAAACCGTTTTACGTGAAACGTATAGGGTTATGATTACCCCACTGTTGACCAGAGTAGGGTAATTACGAGCACACTTCAAAATAAACAATTTTTTTTATTGTTCTTTGCAAAAGAAACCCCCTACAATGTATGAATACTACTAAAACCTGTGCGTTTCTGCCTGTGTGTTTGTCACTATCTTCTCTAGACTGGCAATGTCTACCAAGACAATACTGGTACCGTTGGATACATGCCATCTAGGAACATACAGGGTATTTTAAAAAGATTGATCCGATTTCAAAAAATCATAACTATTCAGATTTTAATATGTTTCATTAAATAAAGTTATCTTTTGAATAGGGAAAATCTCGAATTTCACGGAGTTACGACAATAGCGCTAACTCTCTTTCTTCGCCCGCCATTTCAGTGTTTGAAAATGGCGACTGCACTACAAAAATCGTATTGTTCTACGCTTCACGAAGTGCGAGTTCGTAACAATTGTTCAGCGTGATTTTCGTCGAGAATACCCTGGTATTGAACCTCCAACCCCAAAGAGCATTAGAAGATGGAATAAACAATGAGGAACCTGCATGCAATTTTTCAAATTTTTTAAATGAAAATGTATGCCATTTTATAACGATAGACACCGATTTCAGTTCATTCGGGCTGCTAGTTATTTATTAATTAATTCTTAAAGTCTCCCGAATGGTCGCGCCCCCTTAGGTTCCCCATCTCCGCTGATGACGTCAAAATTCATTCCCGCTCCCCGCTCCTTCTGGCACTGGACACACGTGCGTGTATAGAACATCGCTAGCATTCTCAAGACAGCTCCACGCACAAATTGCAGAACTGCAAGTACTATATTGAACCTCATTGCAAATATTCAGCATCGTACACAACAAGTTAAATATTTTTAGTGTACCAAGAGATAAAAATAGTGAAATGCCATCAACACTATTAAAAGAGAGGGAGAAAAAACTAAACTTTAGTTTCTACTCTTCTGTTGCAAAATTATTTTACAGAAAATAACAGAATTGTATGTTAATTATACAAAATTGTTTTACTTTTTATGAAAGCAATCACTGATCACTTTCGTTTTTTCTTATTCTTCGAATTGAAACGAGTTTATTTTCTTTGAGCATGGAATGTTATTTTTCATGTATTGATTTATTTCATTTTGCTCTGCTTCAACTATTGCATTCAAAACAGTTATTAAAATCAAAAGTCTCTATTTGAATTTTGAGTAATTTTTAAGATTTAAAAACAACTAAACAAAGAAAAAAACTGAAGGGGCTTTTTGAATGATTTGCATTTTTAGTCTGCAAAATTCATGAATAAAAATAATAATAAATAAATAAAATACTTTAGGAGCAAAGAATAAAGATGAGGAAGAAACGTTTTGAAAAAATGATACATTCTCAAAAATTTTTAATTTAAAATCATATTTCCTTTTTACTTCAAAACATATTGAAAAAGGTATAAAGTTCGAAAGTAGTTACAATAAGGATAAATATAGTTTTCGTTTATTAATTTGTATTACTTTGCTCTGCTCTAACTTCTGCGTCCAAAACCAGGGTCGTACGAAGACGTAACGTTACCTCCCCCCATCCGCCTCCAATACGAACAAAGAGATGAAGCTGGTTCGTTGTAACGTCAATGCACAATAGACGAACGTCTTCGTAATTTAATTGTAAATGAATAAAAATCTGAATTATATAGGTATTAAGTATTAAAAAACTAGTAAATGAAACTTTTGTTTATATTTATTAAGTGTTAGCTTTTCAAAAACATCTTTCGAAAAAAGGAACACTGTTAAAAAACTAAATTATATTTATCTGTAAACTGTCACTACACAAGCTAAAAAAGAAGCAATCAAAAATTAATTCAGTACGCATTTAAATCAATCTGAAAACACGTATCAGCTTTTAAAAGCACAAAAATAATGAATATTAATTAACCTAACACATTACGTGTTATTTTTCAGATCAATAATAGCAATTTAAAAAGGCTAAAAAAGGGATATAAAGAGAATGGGATTGTTTCCGAAATTTAGAATTACAGGGTGTCCGAAAAGTCTTTGACACATTTAAAAAATTCATAGAAAACCAACAAATTGTCATATGAATTTGCGGTTTGGACCATAATACTTCAATGATTCTAGAGTTTTTATGACAGCGAAAAAAATATTAAAAGGGGGGAAAAAAGAAGAAAAAAAAAGGCATTTCGCAGCGATGGTGTCAGTATATGCTATGCTTGAACCTGTGAAATTTTACGGTGCAAACCGCTAATTCTTACGACAATTTGTTGATTTTCTATGAATTTTTTACGTGTATCAAGAACTTCTTGGACACCCTGTATTTTTTTCTGAAAGAGCATGCTTAAAAACATTGGATTTGACCATTTTCTAAATAATTTGACAAAGTTTAATACTTTTTTAAAAATTATTTTAATCGGTGAGCAGATTCAATTTCCTTTTATACACTTCTGCACATGACATCACAAGTGATGAAATGCCATTCAATGGTGCCATGAGCGCAGAGCGCATTATTTAATTCGCTTCTGAATTATCATATTGTGGAAACGTGCTAGATAGCAAGCGTAAACATTCAGCGCGCTTGTGGAGTGCGCGCCAAAGTTCTTCACTTGTGATGTCATAAAGACCACGCCTTATTTGAGAAAATCGGACATTTTGAAAAATTAAATAGAAATTAAACGTTTTGAAAATAAAAGATTTTCCTGACTCCACGTTATTTCGTTTTCATTCTATTAACTTCAGTGACAAAAAGTAGTACTTTTGACTGATGGAAACACCACCATTAGGGGAAAAAAAGCGCGTAAATTCGACGAACAAAGATAAAAAACGATAAAGTTGATATCTGCTTAATGTTATAAGGTATTAAATTAAGAAGGTTTATTAACCCATATTCCACGCGGGCAGAGGTGGTATTTCTAACTTTGGCGCAAGCAGTTTGTTTGATATCTTCTTAATTTATTTTTTGAGCATCATTATTTTTCATGGCTAAAATGGCAAGGAGTGTTAATTTGCTCTGCCTCATTGACGGACACAAATACTGTTTTATGAGTGTCAGCATCTTTGCAAGCTGTGACAGTCACTCAGGTTCTAATTAAGGCACAGACCTACTAGGCCTGGGCCAGGGGTCCATCTTCCTACGAGGCCCCGAATTTTTAAAAAACTTGTGCACAGCATTAAAAGATCATGTATTTTTGTGAAAATGAAAAAAAAACATCTTTAAAGTACACATTATTTTGCGTTGACTTAAAGTGATAGAATAGAGGGGGGGAGGGCTTCCAAAGCACTGTAGACCTTAGGTCTCACTTTTAGTTAGTCGGGCCGTGCAGTCACTGGCACTGGTCTAGTTTGTAAAATTCTGAGTGGAATCTATAAATATAGATATAAATCTTTCATTTTTATTTTCTTAATTAATTTTAAAATTTTACTTTAAAGTAAATTTATTTTGAATTAGTTAATGATGTACAGCTCAAAATGAATTTTTCTTGTGTTGGATTTTTCAAGGAGGGAGGGGAGGGTTGTGTCTAAATAAACCCTACGCCCATGACATATAGAGGTGTCAATAAATACTCTGTATTTATTTTATTGTGTAAGCAATTGCACTTTGAAGTAATTTACTTGTGAATAAAATGCTGATGTCCAATTCAAAGTAAATTTTCTTGTTGTCAGAATTTCGGGGGTTGAGGGTGGGTGATTCATCGAAGATATACACCTCTTCCTCTTCTGAAGATTAAAATAAGAGCACCTTTGTTTTCGATAAACTACGGCAATCCACGCTGCACTTCTATCCCCTACGTTTCGACTCCTTCGAAACCGGGTCCTTTGTTACCCAGGGACTGAATCTTGAGGCGGTGCATGCTCCTAACCTTTATGTGTCACGTGAGCTTCGCTCCGTTCCAGGTCAGATTTTTAAAACCTGAGATGATTTTTGGGAGTTTTAAGTATTAAGTCTATTCAAATCAATGAACATTCCGCGATTACCTGTCCCATGCAGGTCCCTCATTCAAAGACACGGGTCGTTTGTCTAAGCAGTCAATGCAGATATGCTTGCAAAAGTTAGGGACGAATTTAACTACCGTGTAGACATATGCCGTGCACCCAAAGGTGGACATATTGAGAGCTTTAATTCTGAGTGTTAAAAACTTAATTATTATCCATGTAATATAAAATTAATCTGAAGTTTCTATTTTCAATAGTTTTCATAATATACGCATTTCAAATCGGGTCGTTCTTTTTGAAACACCCTGTAGATTCGCCCTGTCTCATTTCTTAAGAGGTCCTGGTGATATTCAGGGATGTCCCACACAAACTTAAAAGCATTAAAATTATCAATTTCCCCCGCCGCTGATGGCATTGAGCTACTACTGGTGGTGAAAGGGGTTGCTGAGCGAAACGAGCAGGAGGCGGAGCCCACAGTTATTTTCTTAAGTCTTGTCTGAATCTATTTTACAGTACTGTTTACAGTTTGTTTTAAAATTGACCGTAAGAGTTCGATTTTGAGACGAAAAACCATAACAGTTTTAATGGCAAAGGAAAGAGAAACAAAACGTTTCACAAGCAGTGTGTAGGTAATCTTATATTTATGCATTCACGCATTTCGAAAAGGCTTATCCACAATACTTCCAATTCTGTCAGCCAACATCACGGGAAGAAAATTGAAAATTTCCATCACTTTCAAAATTTATAAAAGATCGAAAAAGGAGGAAAAATGAAATACGGATGCTCATATTTTTGTGAATAAATGTTCGCTTTCTGCTTTATCACAAAACTTTGATCATATCCTTCATATTGCTGAACTATTTTAGAAGAATATTCAAAAACGAATGCAGCCTTTTCAGAAACCATTCCAATGAAAGTAATCTTTAAAAAGGTTTCGTGAAAAATAAAGTACATCTCTCACAATGATCAATGTTGCTTTCTAAACTATTCAATTACTGACAAAAGGTTTGCGTTTATTAATAACAAACAAGTGATCACAAAAGTTGAGAAATGAATGCGAAATGAATTTATCATGAGAAAAAATGAAATGAAAGGAATGATATAAATGTTTCTAAGAACAAAAATATTCACTTCGTTTCTGAATTCTATTCAGCAGTGACATTTGAAAAGTTTCATATTCCAATGCTTGCAACTTGATCACATCGTTCTGAAGGATACACATTTTTAAAGCTAAAATTATGCACTCAAAATGCACTAATTAATCTGAAATAAAGAAATACCACTGTGCAGAAATGCAAAAAGAAATATTACAACATAAAATCTTACATTTGCAGAAAAATGAAAACACACATTTCGGGTAGGAGCCCCATTTTCAATGCAAAGAGGTGAACTGACGGAAAAAATACTTCCAACAATAGCTGTCTTTTCATCCATAAGCTCACCACTTTTGCATTAAAAAGGGGTTCCTTTTTAGCTGAGAAACAAGTGTCTGAAGTTTGTTGCATATTTGTGCGATTTCGCATTGTAATACGATCTTGTATTAGCTAATCTAAGTACCGTTTGAAATTTATTTGAAATACGAAAATTTATTTATGACAACAGGAATGAATGCCACATGGCACGCCATAAATGTTTGAAATATTCCAAATACATAACTTTGAATGTGTTTTTGAGTAGTTCTTTGGTTTGTCTGGGTGATATTCATTAGTTTCCATGAAACACTGACATGTTTACTGCTTACTGGTTCTCCAGGACGACACCTAGTTAATGTTTCTGATTTTATTGTGTTTCTCAACTGGATCAAGATTACATAGACAGTGAGCAAAGTGATGTCACTTAGTTTATGAAGTAGAGTCAAACTTGCTTATAACGAGAGATATGGAGCCAGTATATTTGCTCGTTATGACCGAGGGCTCATAAAAAAAACGGGTTTATGAAAAAAAATCATTAACATTCTCACATACTTGTTTTGCTTGCTTTTGATTTTTCTTCAGTGACAAAAAAATTGGTAAATTCCTTTGAACTGTCTTATTGTCTTTTTCTTGCGTTATTGGTGTCTTTCGAGGAATATTCATCGACCAAGACATCGTCATATTCACCCCTGCTTCGAAAACGGTTGAAGCTCTTCTGCACATCAAAAAACATTGAGTATGTTGATAGTAGTTCAGCTTCAAATTCTTCACAACTTTTGTTATCGTTGTCGCTTTAACTGAATTTTTCATTTGAATTAGCTTGAATTTGAGCTACAATATAGTAATCGGAAATACGTATCTCGGAAGTGATAAGATTGACGTCAGCAATTATGTAATTTTTCAATGCTTCTCTTATTACAAATTAAAAATGCCGTCATCACATATTTTAAGGATTTAAGACTCATAACTTTGCTTAAAGTCAATAGAAACTTTATAAATCCCAAAAATATTGCTCGCTTTAAACGTGGTTTGTTCGTTAAAAGTAAGGTTTGTGCAGATAGACTTAACATTGTAAAAACTGAATATTTCTAATATCCTCGTTAAAACCGAGTTTTCGTTATTTCAGGGCTCGTTATAAAAGAGTTGGACTGATAAATTATAACCGGAAAAATAAGGGGAACTTCAACCCTTATTTTTCCGGTTATAATTTATGTATCAATACTGTGCGAGACGTAGACGTTCTCAATTTTAATGCTTCTAAAGAATGAAATCGTAGGAAAAAGGAAAATCGTTGATTTTAACCTGATAAATAAACGTGTATAACTACGTAGCCAGATTTCTACTAATGGATTTTTTTTTTCAATTCACATTTTGGCTAAACGTTTTTGATTTTTATTGTGAACACATGAGCACATTGATGTCTATACAATTTACTTTGATTTAACTAAAATCTGTTTTGTCTTTGTCTAAAAATACTATCTAGTAAAGACAAACACGCAATGAATCACATTTTTGACTCGTCTTTTGATGACTAAATTGCAACGTAGACAAAGAACGGAAAACGTTAACAATATAATATCATTTTGAAAACTGGAAGAATTTGTATTTTAGGTTTTATATTTCATTCAATTCAGACTTGAGTAGTTGTTGATTGCATTGGATTGATGAGTTAAAAATAAATTGCCGAGAAACTTATTTTTAAAGAAATTGAAAGCGCAGTAAAATGCAACGTTTTATTAAAAATTATCTATTTTTGCTGAACATGCAGTTTAAAGTACATTTTCACCCACACCATGTCCGAACGTTTTTGAATCACTAGCTGATTCACCAGCTAGATTCTACCTAACTCAGTTCAAAACGTTAAATGCTCAAGATAACTTAAAAACGATCATCAATTATTCCTGTTTTACCCAGTTGTAGCTTAGTTTATTTTAAACTGCTTAGATAATCAACTTCATTTACTTTTCCTTCAGTTTCTTGACTTAGTACATTATTCCACATAGTTAAATCGTTCTTTACTTTGTACCAGTTTTGTATTCAAAATTGTCTTTACAATTTTATTATAATGATTTTAAAAGTTATTAGCATGTCTTCAATCACTATAAAATACGAAATTACTTTTACATTTAGTTGTTTTGCCATCGGATACAAACATTTTTTTTATTTGTTCTTTATATACCAAAACCAAAAACACAAGTTACAAGAAAAATACATTTCTCCACGATTTCTGCTATTGCTTTTACGACCATCATTTGACAAACTGTTTCAGGATTTGACGATGTCAATGTACCCTTCTAGTACATAACTGATTTATTCAATATAAATTAATCAATTAAAATCGCTATGAATAATAACCCAACTAGAGACGTTGAGGCATTTTTAAAACTCCTACAGAAGTAATTAAGGTATGATTTAAAATAAGAGGGCACTTCAACGTTTTCTCTAAAATTGAGAAAACTTTTAAATACTTGGTTATTTTTTATGTTAAATCCGTAAAACTACTTTTATTTCATGAAAGAGACGACCCCCCGCCCCCTCCTCAAATCTAGTATATTTTTTGACAACTGAACAAGTAGTTTTTCCAGACCTAGAACCAAGCAAGACTACGTCCCATATACCACAATCGTGTTTTTGTTCATTATAATAACTTTTATACCACTCTTACCTACTTTTTTTGAATTTTACTTTTTTATTATTACGGTTAAAATTATTTATTTCAAAACAAACACTATTATAATATGCTGAAAGAAAAGTAATTGTTAAGAGACAAGACAAACAGTGTTATTCATTCTGTGTCTAAGACGGTTAGGCGTCATACCTTAGAAAATAAAAACTGTAAAAATTATAAAACTTGAAAATGTAACACTTAGGCAATATGTCTCATACGTAGATAAAATAAAGTATAAAACTAATTTTGAGCAGAAATTTAAATGTTAGCAGCACTGCCAATCAAATCTAAATATGATACAAATTATTAAAAAGGTAATAAAACTTAGCACTGAAAAATTTATTTTCCGACTGGAACTAAAGAATAACTATGGCTCAAAGGTATTAAACATTCAAATAAAATTTTCATATGTAATCAGTAAAATAAAATGCCTTTTAATCACTTCAAAGGGGAAAAATAAGGGAAAGAAAAAATAACGGAACAAGAATGTGTCTCGATTAAGCATTGTTTTGAAATTTTAATGTAAACCTTTATTATTCTATCCTTATAGTTTTTCAGTTTTTAGGTTTTCTTGTAGATTTTAATATGTGTGAAATATTATTCAGATGCCCAAAAAATACATTCGCTTAGAATGATAAAACAAAAATGTTTTTTTTTTTTGCATATTATGTAGATTAAAATTTTTTTTTTTTTTTTGATATATTTTTCTACACAGAGAAAATTCATCTGCCTAGTTCAAAAATACGGAAGATCGAATTTTTCTTGTGGGTGTAAATCTCCAGAAGATTATTTTAAAATGCTAAAAAAACAAGAAACCTTCTATTCACGACGAAATTTCCTCAAATGCGAGTTGGGGTGAACTGCCAATAATTTTAGTCGAAGTTTCTACAATCTCTATTTATGTTCACAGAATAAATCGCTGGGAAAAAACTTGAAAAATTTCCACGTATCAATACAAGTTTAAGGACCAACAAATATTAACCATTTTCAATTTTATGCATTTACCATCATTCAATTTTTTCATTAATAGTTAAAAAGCGAGACTGATAACTTGTAGTTGTCTCCGCTAAGGATGGTGCGTTCTAACTGTACAGGTAATTCCGTAAAATGTCTCTGATTGAAAGTTATCCTATTAATCCTATTACTGGCACTGACAGCATAGATCCCGAGTAGCTGACCACGCGTAAATGTCAAAATAAATAGTGAGTTAATGATTTTTTTTTTTTTTTTTGCTTAAAACACACAAGAAAAATCTGTATATCACAATAATATGCCTGAAGAACTAAATTTAACCTCAATCGATAATATTAAATCTCATCAAAAACAACCCTGTTGTAAAAATTTTCCCGCCAAGAAAATATTTAACTTTTCCGCACAAAAGAGAAAACCTGCATCCTACACCCAAAAACCCTCAGCTTTAAAAAGTTATGATATCTAGTTTGCCCGCCAAGTATCTGCCAAACTATCATCCTCCCTCTTCTCTTCTTTCATCGCAGCTACTTCCATTAGAACCTCCTCCCACCTTCAACTCCTCAGAAATATGGATAGATCTTTTAAATTGTTTATCTTGTTTGGCGGGAAGCTTTTTGCTCACCAAGCAACCGCTTCACTTTCAAAAGCTTCCCGCCAAACAAGTTAAACAATTTAAAAGATCTATCCATCTATCCTTTTACAACAGGGATGCTTTTGATGAGATTTATCACATCTTTTTGCATTGATATTATTACTTTGTCAGTATTTTTAGAATTGAGAACTTCAAGTCAGAAAATTTTCAATTGAAACAACGCTGCTTTGTGTTTTTAAGGAACAATAATGGCTATCCTTATTTTACGTCAAGTTATTTTCTGACTATTCAGATTCTATGCTCGTTTTGCGAGAATTGGGCGGTTTAAATTTTTTTGCAATCCTTGTATCTTCTCTGTTGCTAAGAAATTTTCTTTGATAATAAAATACTATACTTTAAATTATATTGTTTTCGAGTATTTTACAACTTCGCAATAAATTCTATTACAGTTTCTTTATTTGACAGATTATTCAACATTTTCATGAAGGTTTCTTTAAATGTTTTACTGCTTGAGGGCTATTTTGATCTAGCTTTTCACTTTTTGTTTAATTACATTTTTTCTTAAATCGTGGATTATTTTACGTTTTATGGGATAAATTTAATTGTTTGGTGATTTATCTTTCTCTTGATAGAAGTATTTGTCTTGTTTAATACCTAGTTTTGTTTAAAAGTTCCAAAAAAAAAACGAAATAACGCATGTTATCACCAAGCAAAAAAAAAACAACTAAGCTATTAAATATTTTAAATTTGAATGTGTCAGAAGATCTATACAACTGTACTCGACGTCAAATCGCGGATATCCTAAATTTGCCATAGCGAATACGTATGATGCGCGCGGACTAAGCTCATTAAAATTCTTGCTAAAATTGATTGCAAAAATTTTTTCAGCTAACAAATTACTGTAAAGCACGGATATCCACACACGTATTTCATATATTTTCAATTCCCTATGTGTTGTTTGTGAAAAATCCATTAATTTAGAAAATAAGCAAACCAATAAAAAAGTGCTATTTTTCGCTTTCAATTAAAAAGTTATATGTGCCGTATTCATATGCGTACAGTTTCATACAATTTGTCAAGCAAAATATTCTAATGGTTTAACCCCAGTTTCGCGCCGACATTTAAAATTTCATCCCCCCTTAAATATATCAAAACTAAAAAAACAGGGGGAAGGAAATTTCGTATCGGCAAAACTGGGAGGGGGGGAGGACAGCATTCTAATCTCATTCATTAATTTGTTTATCTGCTTAAATATTAACAAACAACATGGAATCTGAAAACAGAAAGCCCAATGAGCTAAGTCTGCGCGCATGCGCAGGCACTGTGGCAAATTTGTGATGTCCGCGATTTAACGTCTAGTTGCAACTGTTGGATATGTTTTAGTCTTGATTAAATTTAATTTCCTAAAACAACTTTGGAATAACTGTTAGATCTGTTCTACCTTTGCAATTGCAGTCCGAGATAAACAAACCATATGAACTGAGAGTAAGTACATAAGAATTTAGGGAAAATTAGTGATTTTCAAACTTTAATTACTCCGGCCCATGATATCACTGGGGGTTGAATTTTTGTATATGTACTTAATGGCCCCCCACGAATACGTATACAAATAATCATTACCGTAGCCCCCAGGGGGCTGTGATAGAACCCCAGGAAGGTAGAATTTGGGGCGTAAAAACGAGGGGGGAAGGGGAGGGGTGGTCACATGGCACAAAAGGCACATCAGTAGGGCACAAGGAATGCGTGTGCGAAATTTCAGCTTGATTCCTTTTTCGTCTGGACTGTAGCCCTGTCAAAGAAAGAGAAAACGTTTTTGAACAGCGATTGTCTAACTTAAATTCCTCCCCCTGAGGGTCCAGGGGATTGTATTTCGGTTTACGTCTTCAGGGGCCACTAGAGATTGAGTATACCAAAAATCAACTCTGGGTGTCTTCATGGGGTGAGATACAGAGGGGTGAAAAACCCAGAAAACCCCAGCATGTTCTGTCGTGTAAACTTGTTCTTGGTCGCTTTCATTTTCTTTCGTCTTTGGCGGTGGATTTGCTTTTGTGGCTGCTGACGTTTCGTTTCCTTGGCGGCCAGGACGCCCCCGCGTTCCGTGATATTTAATCTCAGGATATGTCTCACTACAGTGGACGCCGGTGAATTCAATCAGTGGTTAATTAAATCAATCGCATAAATGAAATCAAATTGTCAAAAACAGAACAGAATTCAGATTTATTGCCGCTTTATTGAATCAGTCGCTTTATGGAATCAAAACTGTTTAGCTCAAACGTGATTCATATAAGCAGCGGCCACTGTAGTAGTAAACGTGACTTTCTTAAAACTATCTTGATGGCTTTGCAAGTATCCCGACCTAAAATCCAATTGAACCTTTAGTTACCACTACAAATTACAACCTAATGTTTCGCAACCGATAGTCTTAGATGCATACTTCCTATTGCAAAACTGTTCAAAATCAGATGTAGAGTAAAATATTGAAAATTTGAATTGAAAATAAAAATGAGTAAAATAATATAAAATATTCAATTTTTTATACGGACCACAGGTCCCCTAACATATTTAGGGAAATAATCTCCATTGAAAAACAATTCCAACACAAAAATGTTGAAATTAGAACGACCAATATTCACAGAGATATGAAAAGCAGCGTTTTGTGACTTACACCACTTTACACTCGCTGTGAATAAAACCTTTCGGGGTAAAATATAGCAGTTAAAAAGCGTATAAAATTATGTGTGCTGAGTGTGGTTTTTCAAATTGTTCGAGGATTTTCAGTGTGTTTTTTGCTAATCACAGCATAACATTTGCATGAATTTTTGAGTTATAATGAAAAATAATACCTTGTCTTCTTTTTACTTTGACAACCTGTCATTCTTCCGAAAGGGCGATATGTTCCAATCTCATCTTGTGCATGGTCCCTTAGAATTTTGAACTGAAATATCTCCTTGAGTTTTGGTCGCACAAATGTCAAGTTTTTTGTGTCAGTAATAGTTTTCAATGGATATTATTTCTCTAAATATAAGTTAGGGGACCTAGGGCCCGTATAAAAAGTTAAATTTTGTATTTTTTAACTCATTTTTATTTTTACTTCAAACTTTCAATATCTTAACTCTTCATGTGATTTTGAACATTTTTGCAATTGGAAGTATGCATCTAGGACTAACGGTTGCGAAAATAGAGGTCTTGCAGGTTAAAACGGAGCACCTTGTATACTTATTTGTTCTCGTTTTATACATTTTTGCTCTCAGGTGATCAACTACTGTTTTTTAGGTGAATTACTGACGGATCACTCTGCTTATTTAAGGCAAATTTGGCTAAGTAAATAATACAAAGGGAGCCTTTTACAGTTTTTTTTAAATAGTTGCTTGTTATTTCTTTTGTTTGTTTCTTCGGAGTTAAACATTAAAAGATAAATATTTTCGTATGCAAACTCTTAATACCGTTAGAGGATGCAAATTAACTGTCTTAAGATGACAATACCATAGATGTTTATAAAGAATCAATTACCCATTTTTAATGCATTTAGTTATCAGAAAACAAAAATGTCTTTTAGTTTTCGGGAATAAAACAACCTATTTTTTTTAACTGCTAATACAATTTACAAAAGAAAATGTTTATTGTGTGAGTTTTATAATAAAACAATCGAATTAAATTCCATTGTTTTCGGGATTATCAGTTACATTCCGTGTAATTCGTCAATAAGAACAAGGAAGGCGAACTAGGAACTGCGCATTTGAAGTATCGTGAAAGAGAAGCATCAGTCTTCCTTTTAATTAGGGCTCCGATTTCAATTAAACGGTGCCAGTTGGTAATTAACTTTCCTCTTGTAATTTTCGGAACCATTTGCGGAATGTATCGAACCAAATCTGAAGATTTATGATCTTGAAAAACTACTTGAAAAAAATAATCTATGAATTTGTTTAAAGTTTTCCAATTAATTGGTTAAAAAAATCTCTTTAATTATTGTTAATTTCAATTTTATTTATTAATCATTTTTCTATGTCTGAAATCAGTTCATACACAATCATAACTGCACCACACACAAACATGGTGTTCCATTTTAAATACTTCCAATCGCAAAAATGTTCAAAATCAGATGCGGGGTTAAGATATTGAAAGTTTGAAGCAAAAATAAATAATAGTCAAAAAATACAAATTTGAACTTTTTATACGGGCCCTAGGTCCTCTTCTAACTGATATTTAGAGAAATAATCTCCATTGAAAACTATTGCTGACACAAAAAACTTGACATTTGTGTGACCAAAACTCAAGGAGATATTCCAGTTCAAAGTTTGAAGGCACCATACATAAGATAAGATTGGAACTTATCGCCTTTCGGAAGAATGACAGGTTGTCAAAGTAAAAAGAAAACAAGGTATTATCATTATTCATTGCAATTCAAAAATTCATGCAATTGTTATGCTGTGATTAGCAAAAACACACTAACCTCGAACAATTTGAAAAACCACATTCGGCACACATATAATTTCATACGGTTTTTAACTGTTATATTTTCCCCCAAAAGGTGTTATTCACGGAGAGTGTAAAGTGGTTGTAAATCACAAAACTCAAATCTTTGTGAATATTGGTCCTTATAATTTCAAAATTTTTGTGTTAGAATTGTTTTTTAATGGAGATTATTTCCCTAAATATGTTAGGGGACCTGGAGCCCGTATAAAAAGTTGAATATTGTATAGTTTTTACTCATTTTTATTTTCACTTCAAATTTTCAACATCTTAACTTTGCACCTGATTTTGAGCTGGAGTATCTCCTTGAGTTTTTGTCGCAAAAATGTCAATTTTTTTGTTTTTAATGGACAGTATTTCTCTAAATATTAGTTAGAGGATCTAGAGACCGTATAAAATGTTAAATTTTGTATTTTTTCACTCGTTTTAATTTTCTCTTCAAACTTTCAATATCTTAACTCTGCATCTGATTTCGAACATTTTTGCAATTGGAAGTATGCATCTAGGACTGACGGTTGCGAAAATAAAGGTCTTGCAGGTTAAAACGGAACACTCTGTATACTGTATTATTCCGCATTTGGTTGACCAGGACGTGATCACGGGCTAATCACGTTCATCAGCCAATCCTGGCCCAAAACGAAGGGAGAGCTAGCTCTTCCAACATAAATATTGACAACACTTCGAAATCTGCATCAGTTGCTAGTCGCTTCCCTGGAAGCTTCGACCACGTAAACACTGAAGATGACCGCCGCAGATGTGGTCGAAACGTTTGGGAAACAACACTCAGACTACGGCACAACAGCCCAGAATCTCAAAACATCATTGACACCGGCCGTGACAGTCTTCATTTTTACGCCTTTATCGGCGGTTTAGAGGAAAAACTCACTAATTGCGTTTTAAAAATCATTAAGTGCAAAATTTTCCATAAAAAACCAAGTTATTATGTTTAATTCAAAATTTCAATAATGCAGGCTTAAAACAAAACTTAAACCTTAAAAACAATATATTGAAACAAAAAATTGATCTTAGTTTTTTTTAAATAACTATTTTTTACTTCTTTTCCACTATTCCAGAAATTAATCAAAGTGCACTTACTGAATTTTTCCTCTAAACCGACGATATACTGTGAATATGAGTGATACTTTTACGAAAATCCATAAAAATAACTGTACATTATATGCCTTTTTATTTCTGAAATTTAAAGTTTTTTTTCCAGCTATTTACTCTGAAGGGTGAATTTTTTTAAATGTTTTTTTTACTTTGTTGCTAATTGCATAGATGAATGGATGATTCAATTTTTATGGGTTATTATGAGAGAATAAAAGCTGAAGGAAACCCTTTACGTGGCAAAAGTTTCAGAATGGTAAGTGCGTTGTTTTTTAACGAAATTTGTATAAGTTGGAATTTTTAATCGTTTCGCAATACACATGGTTGTATATGTCCATCAGAAGAAACCTTATTCTAAAATGGAATTAAATAACTTACGAATAAAAATATGAAACATACATTATAGATATAAGAATTGAAATGACACCTTAGAGATAAAAGTCTATTGATAATATCTTTGTTATTAATGAACAAAAATTTTAATTATTGCTTACATGTCTTTTTAGAATGAATCTTTTTACAGTGCTGAAGACGCAATGGAGCATATCCAATCCATAAGACGTCTTATGGATAAAAGACAATTGACGGAAATATTTCAACAAATTTATTTTAATCACTTCGTTACAAAGCTAAGGATCGACATTTGAATTTCCTGCATAATTTTTAGAAGTTACCTAAGTTGGAAGTAGATTGCACTTTCCGCCAGCATCGCTCAATCGAAATCTTCTAAATAGTAATTTTAATATCTTAGTATTCTGCGTTGTTTAACTATGAATAGAGAGCCATATTAGAGCATATAAATATGACAACAATGCGCAAGATTCAAGTTCATTTTTAATACATCAAAAGCTCCATATAAAGAAGTAATACACAAGCTGTTCGTCGAATTCCAACAGAATTGCTTAAGTGTACTCGGATCATACTGGTCCCAGACACACTTTGGCTACCCTTGAAAACGTCACAATAATGTTTGCAATTAAATAGACAAGTCCAAGGATATCTCTTCTACAAATTGTCCTCGACTTTAATTTAAAACATTTTAGAACGTAGCAAATAAGACTCCATGACTTACACATGTCCCCGCTGTAACTGGTTCACGAATGAAGCAAATGTTTACGAATGTTAATGGTTACAGAATGTAAATGAATAAGAAAAACTGCCAAAATTGGTTCAAAGTTACTTTTTGCGCATTGAGGTAGAAAGATGTAATTGGACGTTCTTCATGTAAGGAACGATTAAACTGAAAGTTTCACTGTCACGTAGGTACAATTAATGGCCACAAAGCAAGGATTGGTGTATTTTCCTGCATTGCTTGGTTCATGCAAAATCGGCTCCGAGCAACATATAAGAAACAGGTGGATAACAGTAGAGTGGTGAAATACTCGTTGTGGAAAACAGAGTAGCAACCAAGTCCATAAAACGAACTTACTGAAAAGATGTGATACTGATCTCCTTATTCGTCTGAAAAGGCATTTTATTACCCTTTTTTCAGGAGTACATTGCGGAACACTGTTTGCTGAAAAAATTGGTCTACGAGTTTTAAGTTACAATCTTTTTGTTACGTACATTTTTTTATTTTTTTTGAGATTCTGTTGGAAGCAGCGATACATTTATCTGTTTGGTAATAGCACGCCTGTATGTGAATGTCGGGCTGTTAAAAAATATTGTGATTTGATTGCAAGCGATTGCTTGAAAAACATAGTAGGTATGTTTGTCCACATTTCTTTTGTTCCAGCTTACTAGTACATCGCCATGTTATACCTTTAAATCTTAAATAAAAAAAAAAAATGTTCCAGATACTGGTACATCGCCATGCAATAGCTTTGAAGTATTAAAAGTTTTTTTTTTTCTTAAAGAACATACAATCGGAGCAGATTACTAGTTTTCTCCCAAATAAAACCGTCTCTTAAGTAAAACCATCTTTGTTATGATAAGAGACGATCTCGCAAAAGAAATTTCAGAAAATTAATCACTGTGACAACTGAATAAAAATTCTACGAACTCAATTCCTCTTAACATATATAATGATAAAACTTCTCTTCAAAGGACATTCACTTTTTGGGCAGTTTTAGGTTTTGATTAGTTTTTCAAAAATGCTTTGGAGATTATAAATGATTAACTTCTTTGACGCTCGCCGGTACTTCTTAAGTGCCCCAAAAAGTAAAAGGCGTTTCTTATTACGATCAAATGCAGTTAAAAAGCTTTAAAAACTTTAATTACTCTTGAGCTTCAAAAGAATTTATCCATTAACTGTTATTCACTTGAATTCAACAATAAAAAAAATTGTATAGTAAAACATGCACTGCATTGAGAAAATGAAGGACTATTTACATTGCACATGCATGGAATAATATAAATTTGGTCTTATGGAAAACATAATAGATATGTTTCTTTGTTTTGCTTTTCTTTTTTTCAAAATTTATGTGTGAAGCAAAATGTTAATTATCTCAGTAACAGTCAATCTAATAAGAAACCAAAAAGAAATAACTACATTGCAGTTGATAAACCATATTGGTTCCACATGAAAAGTAATCGCAGAGTAAATCATTTTAAGTCATAAAAGTAGTAACTGCTTCATATTTTATCGCTTTCGTTGCTCTTACTGCTGAATATGCAAAGTTAGCAATTAAATGCTACAAATGCAATCATTAAGGGGCTGAAATATCTTTAAACAAATGTTACACACTTATTTTCGGAAGTATACACATATCTCGTGGAATAAAAGAAGCCCTTTCGCTTTATAATAATTTGTTTATTATTATTGTCATTAGTTTATTAATGCATAGTAATGAAATGTTATTAATTTTTATGAGATAGCCAAGTTCAGCAAAATTTACTGTCGGAAGTAAAGAACTTGGAAATGATTTTTTGTACAGATTAAAAGTCGAACTTTTTAATAAATATTCGGGAAAAAGAATCCAATTTACATATTTTTCATAACTAGCAAAATGTTTCGAGGATTGCAAAAATAACTGGACATTACACTTATTTATAAATGCTTTTAACAAAACCTATGCTCATTTCTTAGCTCGTTAATTTGAAAGAAAACAGGTACTATTCCTTTTTATCTTCTACTTTCCTTTAATGTTACCAAAGCTAAATTGAAATTTTATCTTTAGACTTTTCCGTGTCCTGTCTCCAAAGCTTTTTTTTTCTAATAAACCTAAAATTGACTTCAATCTCGGGGAAAAAAAAGATCGTAAACGTTTTTCCTTTTCAAAACATAGACTAACACTGTGTTTTTAAGAGTTTAAGGTCTAAAATTTTCTGGAGGAGATAAACCCCACTAAACTTTTTTATCAACTAATGTCATTAAAGATAGACAAATTTTGCATTTTTGAAACAAATACTCTTTTTTCTCCCCAGAAGGAGTCCCCGACTCCATAACGTCACCAGTGATTCAATTTTCAAAAAAAAAAAAAAAAAAAAAAAAAAAAAAAAAAAAAAAAAAAAAAAAAAAAAAAAAAAAAAAAAAATTTGACATTTTCTGTCTTCATGTCATCTCTGTATGTGTGTGTGTGTGAATGTGTGTGTTGGATATGATCGCAATCTGGAGACGGTTTTCGCTAGAGGAGCAACATCGGCAGGGGCCGGTCGACGGTGGTACAGCAGAGGGAGGCGGGGGAAAATAAAATCATAGGAACATGAAAACAGTCAAATGAGAACAATAAGCAATATGATTGCTCAAAAAAAAAAAATCGAGAGAAAGTCACTGTTCCCTGTCTTCCACTTACGTTACCGGAAAAAAGCCTAAAATTGTGATTTTTCACGGTAGTTTTGGAGTTTTCTCAAGGACCGTCTCTTGTTTAGAACACTGTAATTTATTGTAAAATCTGTACAGGACCTTGACTTTTAACAAAAGAAAATGCTTATGTTTGGCGCATTACAGTTACGTTAGTGCTTGCGTAATTCAAAATTGTTATATATGAGGCTGTGAGAAGCAAAGGGATGTAAGTGGATATTTTCAAGTTTTGAGTAAAACTCGTTTAAAGATAACGTCCAAGATAGATTTACATTAAAACCATTTTCAAAATTATGCTGTACAGCAGTACCTATGAGTGCTACTGGTGCCATCTCTTACCCCAAGACAGAGGCCACCTACCAATTTGTACCGGTTATCTTCAATTTTTTAATTTTTTCGCTTACATCCCATTGCTTCTCACTGCCTCATATGTAAAGATAAAATGTTTTTCCAGAAAATTTGATCCAGACGAACGAGGGTTTGATAAACGATGATCTACTGTAATTTCATATATGTATAATACTTTTAATCGATAAACTTAATTTCCAAAGAAGTTCCCCTCCCAAATCCATACTCTGGATTCATCAGTTTAGTTTTACTTAAATCATTTTAAATGGAAATTGCATTACATTTACTGTTGTTTACCCACAACTTTTTTCGAAAGAACAAATACCGTCAAAGTAATGGGACCTAAATTGAATAATCCCTTATCTGTTAAAAAAAGAATCGTAAAAATCGGTTCTCTAGGTGACACGGTGTGAGTTGACAAAAAACTTATAACCGCTATGAACTGATAACCGCCTCCTTTTTGAAGTCGGTTAAAACTAAATGCAGCTCTTGAATAGCTTACTCAGTTTATTCAACGTTATCCTACAATTTCCTTTCGCGTTCCTGTTGCAACAAGTTTGAGTAGAAATACAAGTTTTAACACACAATGCAGAACTATTTGACAAAAACTTAACATCAGTATTAGACGCTAATTAGTTTATTTCACATGACATGTGTAGTAGTGATGAGATAAGAGAAGGTACAGTGAGGAAACCCCTTACATAGTTTGTACATATTACAACGTACTTGTATGTGTTATTTATATCTCACAATGTGCCCCAAGCTTGCACCACTATCCCCACTATGGATCAACTTCTTGTAATTTCCAGGTTACGCTAAGTTCATTTAATACAATGAAAAACATAAAAATGTTAATAGTAGTTTTATAAGTATATTACTCCAGATTTACTATAATGATAAGATACACTAAATGTTTCACTTCAGTTCAAAGTTTACTTAATATTAAAAATGTCGTAAATATTACTACTTGCATCGTAGGAATTATAATACTTTTTAAAAACATTTTTTGAGACAGTGATCAGCCAAATCTTATGCGTACTCATACAGTATGGCTTATCAAGACTTTTCAGAAATGCAATACCTTTTATTATTCTAATGCGCATAAGGTAGGACGTAACTAGACCTTCAGGCACTTGACCTTCAAATAGACCTTCAGATCATGAATTTGGGATTCAAGAGTATCAAGAATATCACTCTCTCTCAAATCAATGCATGTTTTTCTCTTAGTTGCAACACCTAGATCTAAATATACACATTTGCAATATTTCCCTTATTTTTCAACCTGTTCAACATCAGCATCGTCAATTTATGACATAAACTGGTTTCATAACTTAACGATTTTTTACAAGCTTGTCATAAGCACCAACTGCTGCTTTGCATTCTGTAGCAAGAACACTTATAGCAGGTACAGGTTCTTTATTTAACCCCCAACTCTTCAGTATGGTGGAAATTTTTATAGATTTGGATTTTGAAGCCGAGGAGTTTATTGAAGAAATTTGGAAAAGTATTTGGTACTGTATTCACTCTCTGACAAGACATTGTTTTGTTACTTGCATATCAGCTATTTTTTAAGTAAACTCCCTCTCGCAGCTGCTTGTTTCGTGCCGTTACCATTTTTTGTTTTGTTGTTTTGTTTTGAAATTCAACTCATCCGCTGTTGTTGATTTTTTTTAAAGTCTCTTGTGTTATGAATGCTTTTGCGTGTATAAAAAATGAAATGTAACATATATATTTACGGAAATTAGTAACTGAGAGAAAAAAAAGTTCCAAACAATGACAAATATATCTTTATACTTAATTATTTTTCAGCTAACTAATTTTAGTAAATTTTCGAGTTTCCATATCGCTTAGCGATTTTCAAACAATGGTACGTCGGACCACTAATGGTCCACGATTTTCAGATTTTTATCCGTACGCTTATTTCCTTTTACATTTTTTTAAATATATTTTTTACTCGCAGTTGATTTTACATTAATGCCATAATTTTATTATCTGGTGTCCATTACTATGTCTTTGATGGTTTGTAACATTCAAGTGCTCACATTTTCCTTTTTTTTTTCATATGTTCTCAAGCTAGACTACAATTTTTTTTAAATATAATTCCGTGAGCTTTTTATTTAACATGCTTTATTACTCATAGATAATGAGAAAATCATTACTTGTCTTGACATTTGAATCGTTTATTTCAGAAATCACTCAAGTGCGCTTTTTTCTACTTTCGCAAAAAAAAAAAAACTTGTTTTGTAGTTTAAGTATAGGTCTAGTCTCCTTAAAATATTTTTTTACCAAATGAAAAACATGCTATTGCGATAATCTATTTTTTAATTTTTACTTTTTTTTTAAAGTTTTTAAATTTATAATTTTTTTACAGCATTGCACTTAGATGGTTTCTGCAATAAATGAGTGCATCCAAAGTGATATAAAAAATATATATATTATTCAAATTCAGTCAAACCATTAATTTTTTACCTCTTTTGTTATCAAAGGTAACAGACACACGTAAGTATAAAAAAGAGTATATACAAATATCTGAACTTAGTCACATATTCAGCTTCTGGCAACTCCTTGTCAGTTGTTGGCCATTGGATGATAGTGTCATAGATGGGTTCATATCCAACAGTGTATTCCACCAACTTTTTTATATCGTCGATCTTTTTTTTTTTTGTTGATTGGGATCTAAAACCAAAACTCACTGTGCAAAACCCGATAATTTTTTTAATTTGTTACGTCCCACAAAAATGTTTAGCTAAAAGTAAAATATAAACGTTTAAAATAACATTGGTAAAATAAAAGTTAACAAAACTTCCCCAAAGGAACGAAAGAGCAAGTCACACAAAACAGGTGATGCCTACATTCTCGAGTGAAATTTACCGCAGAAAGAACCTATGCGACGGCGCTTGAGTTTTTTCTGAAATAAACGGATTATTTTCAAGTCCGCCAAATAGTATTGCTGATATGGAACTTAGATTATTTCTGCACTGAAGAATGTATTTACCTTTAAATTGTACAGTACCATTAAAAACACATTTTTTGATATTTTGTCCCTTGTGGTTTCTGAAATAAACGATTCATTTGCATAACGTTGTAAATGAATGATAGAAAATTGATACTGATATTTTTGAGAAATAAAGATTGATCCAACTATGTTAATCGCCCATTGTTACGTTAAAAGCAGTGGAATAAGATCTATTTTTACTTTCAAATAAACGATGGGACTTATTAAGCAAGTAGCTGCCCCCCCCCCCCCCCCCAGGGCTACTAAATAAAAGCTTTTAAAGTATTCGTGATACAGTACATTTATGTTGTGGTTAAAGAAGTTGTAAGCGATGAAACCTCGATTTTCGATTTTTTGCTTAACTGACTTGATTATATACATGACTTGTATCTGCAATCTGAAGGACCACATAAAATTTTCAACTTAAGAATTCCTCCAAAGTTAAAATGTTTTATCAAAAATGTTCATGTAATGAATCTTTGTTTTACAAGAGTTTTTGAAATTGAAAGTCTGTATATGCGACTAAAGGTTTTTCATAATTAAGATTTGGCAGCAAATTTAGCAGCCCGGTAAAAACTGCATGTTTACCCTGGTATTTTCCTCAGCAAGAGTTGGAATATCTGCTTAGGAAAAACATTTGGTTTCTTATGATGTTTAAAATTCGTTTTAACTCGACAAGAATGAACCGCTCAGCTCACTTTTAAAAAGCAAATGTGCACTTATTGTACCTCTAAAAAAATTATTCTCATATATATAATAGCGAATTCACTGATCCAGTAACGCTCTTAACGTCACTAACAATGAAACTCGCCCCACGGCATGATAATTTGATATTTTTTGGTAATGTTTGACATGCAGGAAATTGCTTTGCTTTGACAAGAATGAACTTGATCCCGTTACTTTAACTGTTTTACTGATAAGACTCATTTTCGGAGAATGCAGAAACGAAAACGTTAACAATGAACGCTATCTACTGGACTTAAGGTTAATCCACTGGAGTTAGGATTAAAATTTCAAGTATCAAAACATCATCAAACAGGCAATTGCTTCATTCAAATGTAGAAGCAATTTTCACCTATCATACCTTGACGGGCGATTTTCTAGTAATAATACTAATACAACTCTTAAGAACTCAATTTATTCGACAAAATAATGGAAAACAAAGTTATCATACCACATTCTTAGGTAAAAGATTTGTTACTTCAGGCAATTATTTTTTTATCATTTTAGTTCTTTTCATTTCTGTTACTTTCTATCTTCCAAGGTAATGTAACAATAACAAAGAAAACCAATTATGTAGTCGATCGTTGTTTTAACTGATTGAAAGTAATATATTTTAACGAGAATATTTAAAAAGAGTGGGAACAACGTAGATTTTGATTAGAGGTTTGATGGATCTATCACTCCACGCTTTTCTTGAAAGAAAAATCTATATTTTCACATCAATTCTTTAAATTACGTACGCTTTTTCATTATGCTTGTAAAAAAAGAAAGTAACCAGCTTTCAAAAGAACTTAATTTTTGTCCAGTGATTCTTTTATTTGAAACTTCATTCACATTTTTATGATAACAATAAAAACTAATTTCTTTTTATTTAAAGTTTATCATGCGTGTCGTTATTTTTGCACCCCCCTCCATCCAAATGAAATCTTACTTTTTGATATTTTAAGTGATATAAGTTAAAAAACTTCATGTGCCGCTATGTAAAAATACTAAATGTTTTGTATCAATTGGTTAGGCAGTAAAATTAATTAATTTAATCTATACATTTTTAAAAGAAACCCGTTAAGCAAAACATAATTAGTGTTTTAAATTGTTACTAAAACTTTGAAGCTTGAACCAACCTATTTAAATTTGAAGTGACCATTTTATTACTTCTATTATATCAAAGGAATATCAGTTATATGAAGAAAAAAGTTCCGACTCAAATATGTATTTTTTTATTATTATGTATGTAACAAACAGTTATTTGTAACAGATGTATATTTAGTAACTGCAAATAAATATGAGTGAGTAAAGAAGCCTACGATAGATTCGAAACATCTTTTCTCGTGCACTTTTAGGTATTTTGTTACTAGTACACTTTCAAATCACCTACTAAGAATATGAGGTATACATAATTTATGACCTTAAAAACAAATGAAATATAAAGAAAAAAAGAAATATATTAGTACACCTTTCTCATAAAATGTTTTAAAATCATCACCCACGTCATTCTTAAATTTCAACATTATTCTTTGAAATTTCGTCGGTTTAAATATGAAAAAATAAGTTTCCAAAGACATTTAATCTAACAACGACTGTAAGTCTTATTGAAATGAAATTTTTGATTTGAAACCTTAGTTTTGCAAACTTAAAAAAGGATTAGGAGCTTTCTTAAATATCATTATGAATTTTTTCTGATCCCGCTTTTTTATTCAAAACCATTGAATATTAAAAAGTCTTCGTAGCATATGTACCTATGTCATTAAATTCCTCACCTAGACAAACCAGTTCTATTAAATATGACGTAATAGAGGATTTTTTAAAAAGTTCTTACAATATTTACACAATGCTACTTTTATCAATAAAAAACTGTTTTTTTTTATTAGCAAACCAAATACCATTCATTTGAAGAAAATAAGTGTTCATCACGCACACAGAAAACAAACAGAACAAATTCAAATGAAAATATCGTTATATCTATTGACATTTTTAACTTTTTGTAATATAAACCACACAGTTTTTAAAATAATTTATTTCCTTGATTTCTGAATAAACGTGTTATGTAACGCTCTTAAATTACTGTTTCTAATGTACTTTGATAGTCCCGCTTTAAAATAATAAACATTTTTTTAAAGATATTAAGATTTTTTTTTGCTTAGTATGCCATTTTTCTATGTTTAAATTTCATGAATAGTATCAAAACACGTTATAATTTTATATTATTCTACTGCAGTTAATTGTGTGCATCTTCCATTGGGCGACATATTCATAATAGTACGTGGACCAGTTTTTTTTATATATATACATGACTGTCTTAAGAAGTTGAATGTCTTAAAAAGTTGTCGAATCATACTTGATGAATGATTAAGTGTAGATATTTTCAATGACAACTTAATTAATATTGTAAAAAAATGAGGCGGCAATATTTTTTTCAGTCGTGGATTTACAAACGAGACATGAATATATCTTCATTTCTAGCAATCGAGTACGAGTCATCGTTTTCTTAAAACAAAATAAAAGAAAAGAAGAACATCTATTTGTTCAACTTTTATGCTATCTTATCGGAACATAATGCTATGAAATGCAACATCATTTTAAAAAGTACTATACGTAAGCATTTAGGAAGTATTTGGAATAGAAAAACTTATTTAATGGGTCCATAAAGGGCATTTTACATTTTATGGGCATCATATCTGTTCAGTTTTCATTTCTGACGTAGGAAACATGTTTTTCTTTTTATGAAAGAGCTTTTAGAAACATACTTTGCTACTTTGTATTCGTTTATGTATACGTTACATTCTTTGTGTGTTTTGAATGATAAAATGTATGTAAAACAAAGGAAAAGAACGCAGAATTAATTTTGCCACTACAAAGTGATAAATTTATCCGTATTAAATTGTTAATGTCCAGTTTTCTTTCTTGTTATTAAACATTAAAAAAAATCTTCAAAAATGTTGAAATATGTATAGTAGTAATGATGTTATAAGCATGCCAATTTTTTAATATCATTAATACTACGGTTGGAATTATTATATTAATATATTCACTGCGAAAAGTAAAACAAGGAGAGAAAGGTGTTACTTTCAGGAAGATTACCTGAATTGATAACAGGAGCTGCGAAAAGACCCTGTTTCTTCAACTCTTAATTTAAGTGTGATAAACTAAGTCCCCCCCCCTCCCATTGACTCAATCTTCGCAGTCCACATTTTTTTCAGCTCATGCAAGGGCCCCATGAAGTTTAAAAATATAAGTACCATTTCACTTTTCTCACATCGGGCCCTTTTTAACCCGGCTCCTTATTACTGTTGTGCCACCTAGCATCTACAATGGGACCCCAAATGCAATTTGCTGTAGAGGCAATGTGAGCTATGTATTTGCATATAGGTGCTTAACTGTTGGAAGTGTGTATATTACTTAGGCTCTGATTATATGTAAACTCCAAGTTATACAGATTAAAAAGCATTGAAATAGTGGAGACGATTTTAAAAACTTGAACTAGTATAAATTTTTTAAAGGTTAAATCTTGCATTACAATGACAAAAGTATCTGGAGTTCAATCACTCAATCTTTTTCTTAATTATTCCAATATTCCTTATTTATCTTAGAAAAACTAAATATCTCTATTCTGAAGTGTAAAAGATAACTAAACAATGTACGAAATGCACAACTATGCAACAAAACAATTGCATACACGTGTTTCGGTGTTCAAAAAGCTCAAGATTTTGTCAGATGGATTTTTATTATTAAGTTCACTTCTTTTGCAGTACGATAGGGCTTCTTTGTAATCCTGAACCACGTGCCTGCAATTTTCTCCAAATAATTATTTTTTACTATTATCTCAGTAAACCAATGTGGCGATATCGTTTTTATGCTATTTAGGCGGTCAGTCATGTAAATATTATTTTTTTCTTTTGTTTCTTTATTTTTAACTTTATTGTCAAATGATTTGCTTTTATTAGGTTTATTTGTTAAAAAAAAAATCTTGATGTCCATTCTATTAGGAATAAAATTCGGCTTAAAGATTATTTTTCGTCGGTACCCACATGTTTTATTCGTAGGTGCATTTGGTTTTCCAGCAGAACATCCATAAAAATATTTTTGGTTTACGCTTAGATCACGACTGAAATGCACTGACTTAATAATTTAATTTTTTATGCTTCGTGTAAAAATCTGTGGAGTCGAAATCCACGAGAAATTAGTTTCGTTTTAGATGCAATATTTTGACTTTGCGTTATTTGATCAAAAGTTATATTAACTAAGTATAAAAACTTAGTTGATATGTTTTTCATTGTAGTTGTGTAGCAATTTTTTAAAATATTGTAAGGTAAAATTATTCAGTTTTTGCTTTTGAACTTCCAATCCATTTTGATATTCGAAAAATGATTTTTTTCTCTCAATTTTAACTAATATCTCGTATTTGAAAATTTTTTTTCCACCTACCATGATTGTCTAATCATTATCAAAGGAGAAGGTGTAAATACGAGCACAAAGGTAAATATGGACACCCCTCGCTAATGGGTATGAAAAGCACTGAAGACTGGCGGCGAAGACTGTAGACAGCGCTATTTGCTAATATAAGGTAGCAGAAAGCAGTTGGAAACATTATTTTGAGTAGTGTAAATGTAGCGAGTGTTATTGCGCAAATTTGTGTTGATTCCGAACTACAAACTTTTAAGAGGTATGTGAAATCTTTTTCTTTTTGTGTTCTTAGGTTTAGTTAAAATTGATTCCACGGTGATATCCTGAAAGCGGAGATCTTAAGCTATTTTGGAAGCCCGCCCTTAGTCACGCGTGTTTTTACGTTACATGAGGTAGTGGGCATCTTTCTTAGGTGGGGTTGGTATAAATATAGGAACCCATTTAAAGACTGCCAATAATTAAGCAGCCTCTTTTACTTAAGGGGGTCCGGGACACATTTTGAAAATTTTTTTATTATGTACTTTAGAGTTTTGAAATTTTTTGAACTGATTCCTCATTTATTTAATAAGCAAAATCATAACATAAGTATGAAAAAAAATTATTTTTTTATTTAAATTTAATTAGTTTTTTTCAAAAAAATGGGGTTGCTTTAAATTGCTATAACTCAAAATATTGTTGGTCAATTTTCAATTTTTTTTCAAAAAAGTATGCACAAATATCTAAGCTTTAATTTTTATTCGGCGATTTTAAAAATATTGATTCAATAAAAAATAAAAAATATTTGAAGAAAAATTTCGAAAAATTCAAAGATACTTTTTTAAAAAAAAATCATAATTTTTGCAGTAAACGTTTTTAAATTCGCCGAATAAAAATTAAAGTAAATTGCTTGAAAAAGATATGCTCCAAGTTTCATTACTTTATCTCTATCGGTTCCTGACTTATAAGAGTTTGAATGCAAGAAATCGGGAAAAATTGCATCATGGAGAAAAACGCGTTTAAAGTTATGTACACATTCGTTAGATGCATGCAACAAAAATAACTATAACTTTCGTTCTATTTAAGGTAGAAACAAGATTCAAACGTTCTCTTAAGCAGAAAAAAAACGGAGCAATTTTTCAAATTATAAAAAAAAAAAAAAATTGCAAAATTTGAGGATTTTTGTGTCCCGGACCCCCTTAAACAACAAAAAGTCAGACTCCAGCGATGCAACTTGCATCTTTTGTGATGGAAAATTCTTTGAAGACACTCGGGGAGAGGTGTGGGTGAAATGTGTAATGTGCCAAGTGTGGGCGGACTTCGATTGTGCTGAAAGAGACAGTTTTGCTTGTGATTTCTGTTGATTTTTTTCTGTAATAAATAAATTATTTACCATTTTGTATTGTTTTATTCTATTTTTACACTATTTTTGTTTTGCTTGTGATTTCTGTAGATTTTTTTCTGCAATAAATAAATTATTTACCATTTTATATTGTTTTATTCTATTTTTACACTATTTTTGACGACTGTTTTTGAAGAGTGCCCATTTTTAAGATTTCAGAGGATATTCAAAAGCTGAAGAGAGAAAAGGTTGACAAATAAAGGAAGAACATCAAAAAGGTAAAAGTATCATTGAAAGTAATACTCATTGAAAACAAGTTTTTGAAGAAAAAAACACAAAAACTAGAGAATGAAAAAAAAGGTAAAAATATAGAAAAAATGTAGGCTTTTTTGACACAGTTATTGGCAGAAAAAATTAAATGGGGGAATCTGATATTTCATCAGACCATATTGACATATGTTAAATTCTACCTAAGAGCTAAATCATGAAATACTTGATAGAGAATTGGTTCTTATAGAACTTGCCGTCAAAAAGAAATACTTTTATATTGGAAATACTCTAATAGTAGCTGATAACTATGAAGAATTGTTCATTATTTTTTTGCGCAAAAGTAAAATAATTTTGACTGTTTTTATTTGACCATATGAACCAGATGTTGCATCCGTTCCGAATAAAAATATTAAATTGCTAATAACAGCTTCTACGGAAAGAAATGATGCAAAGCTAAGTCAATTTTCTTTTGCGGTTTGAAAATTAAATTTTCATTTAGATGTACGATGAAACTTTTTTTTTTCATTATGATTTAATTTTGGTTTTAAACGTTAAAAATATTATGTTTCGCTCAATCCTATATGATGTCTCTCTGTACCTCATATGCTGTCTCACCATACCCGATGCGCGGTGTACAGTGAGACAAAATTTTACGTTTCTTGTTTTTTTTTTTTTACATTTTTTCGAAAAACTTCATATGGTAATGAATTTTTTTTTTGTGTCACAAAAATTTGTAAACTTAATCTGCATTACAAATCCACCTTAAAAATTTTCTCATACATTCGAAGTTTCCAAATTTCTTGGATTTTAAATTTTTCATCTCACTTTGCACCACCCTCCCCTACTAGCAATCTAAATTTACTAGGTATTACGGTTCATGACTTCTCTTAGCTATACTTTAAAAATGAACGTTCATTTTTTTATTTTAAGTAAATCATTCATGTTTTAATAAATATATATACTGTTTTGATTCAGCTTGTTTAACATTGATTGAAAAATAATTAATGTTTTAATCACATACACACAACATGCATAACATTCAAAAAACTTTTTCACCAAACTAGATTTAATGCTGCATTAAATTTGCAGAAATTATTAGTTTTATCCGCAATATAAAGAATAAAATTTCAATCATGCAAAATCTAAAGCACTTAATCAAGTTCTAAAACAATAAGAAAATTTTTATTCTTACGTGACATATATTATACCGATCCGGATTTTTTTTAAATTTACTAAAATTGTACATTTTCATTAATTTTAGAAGATTTTAATTACGAAATTTATTCCATTATGCATTTTTTAAACATTTATCGTTTGAAAAAACAAATGTATGATTTCAATTTTGTTAAAGTATGCATGCCATGCTAAATCAGAAATTTAATTTAAATTAGATTTATTGCCGTCGCTTAGTTTAAATTCAAAACATTGTTTCTTTTTTATGCTAATTCATAACAAAATTGTGATTATAAAAAGTCTTAATCAAAAATACGTTCTTAGAAACTTAAATGGAGCTAATAATTAACTGATAAGAAAGATAAAAATGAAATAGTTTTTCAATTTTGAAAATTATATAATTTATGTCGAAAAAAAAATCACCGTAATACACTCTACATTGATGTTTTTTTTTTTTTTTGACGAATGTTTAATTATTCTGAACTAGAATTGAGTTGATGCACATCTAAACAATTTAACCTGCTTAAAAAGTTATTATGAAAGGTTTTAATGTAAGGTTAAATTATTTTTTTCTGAAAGTGAAATGAATGCAAAAATATCTGTTAACTACATTTCTCGGATTTAGACTTGTCACATTAAATGAGACTTTGTTTTGAACAAATGTTCTTATTTTGATAATGATCTTGTAAACAATATAATGAAAATCTTAAATGTGCCTTTAAAAAAAATAATGATTGCATTAGAAGAATAAACATACACAATTATACAAATTACTTTTTAAAAAATCTCCTTCAAAAAACACCCAGGAACTAAAAAGCAAAAAATAACTGGTTAACCTTATATACTATTTCCTACTCAAACCTAGAACTGAAATATATTTTACAATTCCAGTACAAAAATCAACTAAAATAAGCACCCAATTATAAAATAAAAACTGATTTTATTTACTATACGGTAAACTATTGTAATACCTAACTAATTATATACAAGGGTCATTCCATAGTGACTAACGTAAGATTTTCAACTAATTTTCTAACTATTTTTACATAAAACCTAAGGTAAAAGAAATTTTTTTTGGTTTAATATGCAGATTTAAAATGTACAAAGTGACTTTTTTTTCATTTCTACTAAGAATTTGAAGCAAAATAATCACTGATAGATTTTTTTTCCATCAAAAAAGGCATTGTGACTAACGTAAAGTTTTTTCAACCTGAAAGTTACGTATGCAAATAAAATTGGCTGATATACTGTCAATTCGCGATAACTCGAAGTCCGATAACTCGAATATTACTATGACTCATAGTTTTTATCAAGTTCTGACGCCTTTGTCTTTAATTCCATGCATATTATTCTCAATAACTCGAAGTTAATTTCCTTTAACTCGAAGTTTTTCCACGATTATTCGAAATTTACTTCGAAAGAACGAAAGAAAAAGAAAGAAGTGACTGTGAGAGAATAATTATTTCAACTTCACTTGCAATTCCTGCACAATAGGCCTTTAAAGGAAGAAGAGCACCTCTTGAGCTAATGTGCGATAAATGAGTTACCCGTGCGGAAATAAGTTAGCTTGTTTTCTTTTGTTCAACTGTACTGTTTACACTTTGACATGTTGCTTGACTACGAATTTGCTTTTAAACTGTCAAGTCAACTGATTCTACCTTTATTCAAAGGTTGACCTAACTTAAGATGCGTTCCCCTTCGTTCTTTAGTTCGATCATTTGTTGATAAGTTCCAGACAGACAGAGAGAGTTTTCTTTACTATTAAAGATGTCTATGCAAGCATACTCTGCAATGATATTAAAAGAAAAAGAGGAACTTCTAAAGGGGTAGAAAACAGGATTCCAAATTTGAAACGAATGAAGATGTGCACCTTTCCTGATGTTGAATCAGCTCTATTCAAGTGGTTCCAGCAGTATTGAAATCAAAACCATGCTTTTGATTTTTTTTCTTTCAATATATTTGATTAAACTGTGTACATTGTGCTTAAAAACTCAAGTTCTGTAATTTTGGCTGTTATATGTATATATTAATTAAAGTAATCGATGTTTTTTAATGTTAAAATATCAATAACCAAAACTAGCGTTAAGTCGAAGTTTTTCGTCGGTTTTTTTACATTCGAGTTATCGCGAATTGTCTGTATTTATATAAGGCAAACAGTCTATTTTAAAACATATACTACGAGGGCAAATCTAAACGTTTTTGTGCCTATTTTTTTAAGCCAAAATATGGCTGGGAATACAAAACGAATATGTACATTCCCAGCAGTGACAGTTCCTTTAACCGTATTTGCTTTTTATTCGGAAGAGCGGAGCTGCTATCAATCATTTAAGATGACGGTTGTTCTTCAGACGTCCACAGCTTATGAGCAGCGAAGTGTTATTCGTTTTTTATGGAGCAAAAGGGACAAACGCCCCTTGTGTCTCTGCAAGTGATTCTCCAAGAGAGACACTTTTCCCCGTGCTTAGGGAGCATTTCCCTGTGAATTGCTATTTGCGTGTGTCCCTTGCGCCATAGAAAACGAATAACATTTTGCTGCACATAAGCTGTGGACGTCTGAAGAACGACCGTCATCTTAAATGACTAATAGCAGCTCCGCTCTTCTGAGCAAAAAAGCAGATACGGCTGGTAGGGTTAAAGGAACTGTCACTGCTGGGAATGTACATGTTCGTTTTGTATTCCCAGTCATATTTTGGTTTAAAAAATAGGCGAAGACTTTTTGATTTGCCCTCGTACATATATTCTTCGTTTTATTTATATAGATATATTTAATGTTGTTGATATACTTGCATATGATTTTTTTTTACAAATACAGAATTGGTTCTTGAAACAAAATGTTATGTTTTCTTCCATTCCTGGCATTGTACAGACTTAGTTAACCCTTCAAAATCCTAGCATGCATTTGAGTCTAAAATTGTTGCGAAACATCGTTATAGAAGTTCTCTACCATGTCTGCTGGAAAACGGTAAGTGTTCTAAAACGGGTCCCAAAAAATGCACTAACAAAATGACCTAAAAATGTGACAATGTAAATTTTTTGCAAGTGTTTATAAATGCAGGGGACATTAAAAAAGCGCATGGTGTGAGTGGTCAAACAATTATTTAAAAATTTAACTTTTGCAGTGTGCTAAACATAATTTTTAGTTTGCCAACATGGTCAACAGTCATTCGTCGCGTTGCTTGCCGCATGTTTATTCGCAAGTGAGCTATACTGCAGTGCTAAGCCTAGATGTGGTATCTGCACATTTTGTCAAAATTGAATTATTGTTCCCGGGTGCTCATTAGTAATTTTGTTTACCTAAATATAAAGTTTTTTGGCGACTTGTGAACTCGAAATATTAAAAAAAAAGCTATAGCTAAAAAGTGGTATCTGCATATTTTGCGTATAGTCCAGTCATTTGATCGAAAAAAAGGAGGTTACCTGGAAAGTTTTCCGGGAGTTCTGAAAATTGAATATTTTATAGATTTTGATGTGCTCTTTTCGAATTTCTTCTTTGCCACCTCGTAACTTTGCCGCTCGCTCGGCCATATTGAAAAAATGGCGTCTAAAAGCTGTATTTTGACGATATCTGACTTATTTTGCGACAAAAAAATCATATACAACATTAATTTATGCATTATATATATTAATTTACATACAAAATTAAACAAGGAAAAAATTCCTACAACTTATATCATAACATTTTTTCGCTTCGCAAAATAAATAATTTAGGCGTACGAGCGCCGAAAAGTGTTATTTAACAGCATTTTCACGTAGATGTTTTTGATGGACCAGAAGTTACACCGGTTAATCGTCTTCAGTATCGATTGAGACTCAGTGGCGGATACAAGGGGGGTCATGGGGGTCATGACCCCCCCCCTAAACCCGCAACAGTATTTGAATGTTTGCTCGAAAAAATAAAAAGCTTGATCGAAACCGTAAAAAGCACATACAAGGAGGGGGGTCATGGCACGTCCCGCCATCAAAATCTGCGACCAATTATTTGTAATCAGTTTTGAGGTTCATTGCATTAAAGTAGTGAACATGACTGCTTGAAAAAAGAAAGAAAGAAAGAAAAGCCGGAACAAAACCACATAATAAAAAACAGAAAATAGTTTTCGAATTTTTTTTTTTTTTTTGGGGGGGGGGGGGGGGGTATTAACTATCATTTATAATATATGTATTTAAAATATGTACACAGTAAAATAGCTTTTCTTGAGACAGTTAGTCTGCGGCGCTGTGTTCAAGAGCCAATATAATGAAAAGTAACAAAGAAGTGTCTGATGCCCGATTGCTTTTTTTTTTTTTTTTTTTTTGCAACAAATTTAATCAACGATTGTTGATAAATTTGTTGTATGGTTAAAAGTGTATCCAAAGCTGCAGGCATCGCTTCAATTGATAAAACCTTTGAGTGTGTAAATGTTTTATTTTATGTAAAATCTCTGTAGATTACAATTTCTTTCTGTTGTAATTTTTAGATAGTTTCGTTTTTAGCTGTGCTGAGTTTATTTTTAAATGTGCTGCAAATAATTAATTAGTTTAAATCAGTGTTTTGGATTTAGTATCGTGCAGGAAATGCGAAATTCGAGTGTCGTGTTAGCGCAAAACCTCATTATACCAAGAGTTTCGTAAACTAGCCCACCATATTAGACGGAAACCCTGTCGAAAAAAAACCGCGTTTGTTAGAAAAAACTACATATAACAGGGGTTCCCAATTTATTCCGACTCACGGCACTCTTTTACGAATTGCAATTTTTTCACGGCACCCTAATCTATTTCAATTATACACGCATATTGAAAATATGGACAGTTCGCAGCACCCCTCGCCTTTCCTTGGCTTTCCTTCCGGCACCCACTTTGGGATCCCTGACCTATTACAAAAACACTGAAGCGCTCGGGTGACAAAGCAGTGTAGTCTCTTTTTTTGGACTGTTGAAAAAACTAATGAACCCAACCCCCCCCCCCCCCCCACCCCGATGAACACATATCTGGAGTTCCTGTATCAGACTCTGAGAATACGACGTCTTCTTCAACCTCCAATATTCACAATTGGAATTAATCAGTCGGTCAATAATTTATCAAGTTGAATTATATTTATAGAATATTTAATTTTTTTAATTAGATTTTCGCCGCAGTTTTACTTTTATTTTAAGCGTTGTTTTACTATTATATTAAATGATGTTTTTTTTTCTGCATACAAGATGGATATGTCGAGTATCATGCAAATTTATAATCCAAGATGGATATATGTCTCGTACTATACAAATATTTAATCAACCAGGGGTTTTGTGATCCGAAATTTCCGAAAACTGAGTTGTCATTTTTAAAAATTTTCGACTTACATTCTAAAACTGAAAAATTATTGTAATTGAAAACTTTTAAAATGATTTTTATTAATGATTTCGATGATTTTTGTAAGCATTTTTGAAGAGCTTTTATTATTTCAATGATTTTTGTTTGTATATTTGAAGAGTTTTTACGGAGGGGGGAAGGCGTTGTTCGTAGAAGAAATTTTTTGTACGTAAGACTACGTTCTGGAGCATGACCCCCCACCCCTAAAATGAAATCATGCATCCGCCCCTGATTGAGAAGTCATGCAATTTCTTCGGTAGGGGAGAGGAGGGAGGAATGGGACAGTGGGAGGAGTGGTACAGCTAAAATTATGGCAAAATAAATCACTTTATTTTATTGTCAGTTTGACCACTAGAGGACCTGTTTATAGCTTCTTTTTGCTTCATTTTTGCAGTTTATCCAGCAGGAAGTTTCAGTTAATAGTTGGAAAAAGTCAAATTTCTCACCTCCAAAGTAATTTTCTAATCTATTTTTATTTTTATTCCTTTATTTATGTAATTTGTAAAACTAACAATATAGTATCATTGTAATCTTAAGGATATAATGTATGCTTATCTGCAATTTAATTAAGCCTAAAACCAGCATGGTTTATGTGACAAGTTATTTTTTAGAAGCAATGTGTAGAGGGAGGAATGGAACACTCCGAAGAGGGAGGAATGGGACCTACGCCATAAATATGTCCCTTCTGTAAAGGGGCTGTTCAAATATTACGTAAGCATGTTTTTATCAAATTTTGACCTCTCCTCCCCCTTGTGAGCAGAAATCTTTTCAAAGGCACTGGACCATATAATTCACCAAACCAACAGTGCAAAAGATAATCCAATTTTGTTAACACTGGACAACCATGACAGCCATGTTACAGTTGAAATAATCAACACGGCAAGAGACAATGGTGTTTTTATGTTAACGTTTCCGCCTCATTGCAGTCATAGGCTTCAATCACTAGATATATCAGTCTATTCCTCATTTAAAAGCCGGTTTAATGCAGCTTGCAATGATTGGTTGATAAACAATCTGAGAAAAACTATTAACATCTACCACACAGCAAAGCTTGTTGGGATTTCCAACCATGCATCATTCACACCAAAAAATATTACTTCCGGGTTTAAAAAACCTGGAATATATCCATTTAACAGCGAGCCGTTTTGAGATGAAGAGTTTTTGACATCGTATGTTGCAGACCATCCCTTGCCGGTAAATAATGATAATAACAGCAGTTGTCTTCCTTCACCATCTAACCCACCTGACAATCTTGTTAATATCGTTGTTAGCATGCCATCCTCATCTCATATTTTGTCGCTTTGTCCTGCAGACATAGGGCCATTTCCCAAAGCAGAACCCAGGAATCCGCTGAAGAAAAATGAAGGAAATTAGAAAGGACGCGAACAAAGATATTCACAAATACCCCAGAGAAGATAGAAATTGAAGAAGCAGAAGCTGCCAGACTAGAAAAAAAAAGCATCAACAAAAACCTGTATGCAAAAAAACAAAAAAACTAGAAGTTAAAAAAAATTGAGTTTAAAGATGAATCTAGTGATAGTGAAGGGTCAATTTCTTTACACGACACTTCAGATGAAGAAATATTTTATCCTCATATGCATGATGACGTGAAAATAGCACAAGAGATTGACTGGATGGAGGACAAACCAATCATAGGAGAAAATGAATTTGTGCTTGTCAAATTCCTTACCAAACGGTCAATTGTTTACTATGTTGCAAGGGTGGAGAGCATTTATGATACTGAAAGCTACAATGCAAAATTTATGAGAAAGGATATAAAAGGAAATTTTAATTTTCCTCAACAGGATGACTGTAGCATTATAGATAAAACAGATATTATCATGAAATTACCGCCACCAAAATTGGTTGTTGGGACTAGTAGAGCACAGTCTTGTTTTTCTTTTAATGTGGACCTTTCTAATTATGACATTCGCTAATTTTTCTGTAATTTTCAAATATGTCCCACTCCTCCCATCCAAGAGGGAGGAATGGGACAAAATTCTTGAAATTTGTAATTAGTCAAGTGTGAAAATAATAAAATGTTTAAACATTGCGTATATTTTTAAAATGTAGTTATAATATGCAAGTTTATTGTGTGAGATTTTGCATTTATGAATAAGAAGAGGATTATGAATAAGAATCATTTATGTGAAAAGTGTCCCCAGTCCCCCCTATCCCCTATTATATGTGATGGAATCAAATTCATCATGAGCTCCTTCGTTTTCTATTGCATCATTTGTTTGCTCGAAAACAGTCTCCGTTTCTTCCTCTTCACCGCTATCATGTTATGAGCTTTGCGAATTCTCACAATTAGCACCTGCACAGTTAGTTCACATAACGGAGCATTTTAAAGCGGCTTTTCTGCATTCACATGCTTTTTGACATCCTTTTTTGCATTTGCAAGAAATAAGTCTTTGTAAGGATTGTGGAGCTGGAGATTCAAGCGTCATAACAGAAAAATTAACCAATTCTTATTTCTATTTCACCTCTACACACAGCTCTGGGTTTTTTTTAATTCCCACACCACTGCAGAATCTGGTAATAGGATCGAAAAGAATGTTGCCTTGTTGCTGCTTCTGTTGGAGGTAGCGACGAAATATTAAATTTACTTTTATATGCGGATTTTACAAAGCATTCCTATCTGTAGGCGTTTAAAGTCATGTTTTTCTTGCTTTTTTTACTTTTCACTTCACTGTAACCATATAAGTCAAGAAGGAAGTGTTCTCCAGCTTTAGCAATGATCTCTGGATCAGCATTTGGATTTTTGAATGCTTTCATAGACTCGCTTAAATTTGGATTTTTTCGATGTACATTCATCAATTTCGTTTTACCTTGATTGCAAAGGGCACATGTTGTATCACAGCCACTAAAGGCATCCAAGAATAAAATATGATCTGCGGCTGTCTTACTGTCGTATACTGTCAGTTGTATACATTTGTTGCGAAATTTTTCCTTTTCCTGGTTTGAGCATATGTATGTTTGATCACTTAGAACTGTCAAAAGAATAAGAGGATCTACATCTTCGCCTACAACAATTACGTAGTATACTGATGACGCAGACTAAAATATTCTATTGAGTTCTACTGGTCGAAATTTCGGAAAGGGAGAGAGGGGGAATCCACGTGGGGGGCGCCTGGTTAGAAGAGTCGATGCTTACTGCAGATAGGAAGAAATGACTGAAATGGAATTTGGTTTCTGTATTGCTCCGTTGCTCATTTATACTACAAAAAGAATTTTAGTTTGTGGATTGTCAGTTTTTATGCAGTTAGTAAATTAACTTGTAAATCGATTGAATTGTGGTTATACTATTTGCTTATTAATTAAACTCTGCGTTTCCTCGATGTGTTACGATAACTAAACCTCGAAGTAGTGTGGGAACGACTTATTCTGCGAAAATTTTTATGACATAAATTGTAAGACATTTTCTCTAGTTTAATTTTGTAAAATATGTTTTAATCGTAAAATAAGTCAGAACGGAGATATCCTCAAAATACCGCTTTTAGACGCCATTTTTTTCAATATAGCGCCGCGAGCGGCAAAGATACGAGGTGGTAAAGTGGAAATTCGAAAAAAGCGCATTAAAATCTATAAAATTACCAATTTTCAAAACTCCCGGAAAACTTTCCAGGTAAAACTACCAGATGGCTGGACTAGTAGTTTGCTTAAGCAAATTGAATGTAAGTGACAAATACTAAGACTTTAAAGTGGTATCTGAGAAGTTACCCTTTTTCCCTTAGTAATTACGTGGATACAACTTTTATACCTTAGTAAAGCAGCATTTTTAATAATGTAGCCAGTTTATTGTTTACAGAGGGATTGAAATACCGGACCAAAAATTCAATACCGGCATTCGGTATTTTTGAAACGTGAAACCAGAATATCAATATTGATACCGATATTTGAATTTTAAAAAAAAATGCTTGAAAACAGTATTTTGTTACCACATTTCATAATTTTGTACACAAATTGTATTATTTATGAAAACGTATTGTAAACAAATATAAAATGAAGGAATAAATGCCGTAATAGAAAATCAATAATAGTAAAAAAAAAAAGGAATCCATTGAATTATCTCAAAGCTTGGTACTCATTTTAGTGCTCAACTTTCCTACAGTTGAAACTACTCTTTCTGAATTCACGCAGGTCGGTGGTACACTGTTAGCAATGCACTATACACCTCATCTAATTGTCTAGAAGTCCTTCATCTTGAAATAATTCGGTGTCTTGTGTGTTAGTTTTGGATAAATCCTTTAGTGTGTATGTGTGCGTTTCTTTTTTACTGTGTGTATAATTATTATTATTTTCGTAATTTCTTTCCGAGAGATGATACTTTTCCAGCATTGACATCCTTTTCTCCTAAACGGGAAAGGGTTGTGTTTGCTTTTTATTAGCCCTTTGGTTTGAAATTTACTATAAACTTGACTAATTTTGATCTTGTTAGTTTCTCTAATTCGTTTTCGCATTCTTAAGGAAAAAAATACAATTATAATTATGTAAATAATAGTATCTGAAAATAAAATTCAATTGGTTATGTTTCACCTCTATACAAACCTTCAAGGCACTATATAATTTCTAAATATTATCTTGCCAAGTATAAAGTCAAATAGCAAGACAGAATAACAAACCACAGCTACAAACTACAAATGGTGACTACAAACTACCATTTGTTATGCGAACAAGAAAAGTTTTTGTCAAAATTTAGTACAGTCGAGACCAAAAAAAAAACTAAAAAAGAAATCATAAAGTATTACTGCAATTGGAAAAAATTGGGCATAGAACAAAAGCATTCAAAATGGCACTCGAAATTAACCACAAAAAGGAAAGTAAGTAATCCGGGAAATGGAAAAAATAAAAACATGGTGCACAAAAGCCCAGGAAAATGAGATTAATCTCACCATCTAGTAACGACAATATCATTTTGCAACTTTTCCACTACTTTTGTTAAATGATATTCTATTAGTTCTTTCGTTTGAAGCAAAATTTTCACATCAATAGACTGACTTCAGTTCTATATCATGGAAAAAGAAATGTACATTTAAAACATAAGTAGATATTTAATAACTTTAATTAAAAAGTCTTAAATTGAAACTATTTATTATTTTCAGCAAACACCGAAACTACCGGTATTTTACCTCAACAATATCAGTATTACGAAATTGCAAAATTTCTTGGAATACCCGTATTCAGTATCTTGGTATACCGGTATTGCAATTAATATTACACAGTACTAAAATTAGTTTATCTTTGAATAGTTGATATAGGTAGATAATAAAAACTATTACAACTTTGCATAAATGTTTAAGTAAATATTCAGCTTTTTCTATTTAAATTTTTATTTTAAATGCAAATTCTTAGAAATGAAACGCATGAAAAATATTCATGTCTAATTCATTTGTGCAAAAAAAGGCACTTCATTCTACGACCAATTATATTTTTGTTTAAATATCGTCTGCTGTCAATATTATCTCCATGCTCAGTAAATATGAATCTAGAAAATAAAAAAATTATAAATGATAGCATTAACACATTCTTTGAATATAAAGAACATAAAATTGTTATGGTTTACACTTTTAAATGTCCGAAATTTTGGAAATGGTATTTTTCAGAAAGCAGATTCTGTTAGATTTGTATTAATAAAATAGAGCGACAGTAAAATCCAAATAAAGCAGATGTATTCAGTAGTATTTAATGATACATTAAGCGCGTTTTACTAAGCTATTTTTGTCATATCTGTACAGATTCCCCCAAAAATGTCTAGTAATAGTCACTTACGGTGCAAATAGCTTAATATATGGACAGGTTTCGGAAAGAAAATTCTAGTATGCGAAAAGGTTTTGAAGAGAAAATTTATCGTAACTGCATTCATTAATTTTAAACAAAAACTTTTACAAAAATACACTCTTACGTAGGTTATATAAGTCATTTACGAAACGTCTACCGCGAATTAAACATTTAATTATGTCACAAATCAAAGAAACTTGAATCATCAATTTCTCATTTTGAGCTCTACTGCAGATATCACATCTGTTCTTAGCACGACAGTATAAGACTTACATACATAAGCAAAAGCAAGGCAGTACTTTCAAGTTCTTCGAAATTCAACAGTTTTGAAAACACACATGCAATGTAGTCACAATACTTTAATTTTCACTCTATGTCAGTCTGAATTGTTGAGCTACATCACAAAAGGCCTACATGTTCTCGTCTCTTACATTTCACCTACATTTAGGTTGTATTCGAGTTCTCAATCTAATACGGCTAATTTTACTACATTACGTTCTGATTACATTATTTGGCCACTACACGTAACTCTTCAGCACCTGGTCGGCTTTCGTAACCGTTCTTGTTTGCTTTCACTGATCATTAATTCACGTCAGCTCTCTGATACCATAAAATTTGTTACTTTTGGACTAATTGCTGCGTTTATGCATCTGGTTCTAACATTGCAAACTCTTTAATATTTGCATAAAACTGAGCTAAATAAGACTCCTTCCAGAGCTATGAAAATGAAGTTAAGGGAGCATTTAAATTTAAATTTATGTGCTAAATCTAAATGAGCGTTGACTGAACGTGCTCATGAACTCATTCACGGATCAATATAATTTACGGAATAAATTAGTGAAATCGGATCAAAAAACTATATTATATGTCTATTTTTGAAAGGGTTTAAGCATATTTGTTATTTAGATTTTAAATTACAACAGAATGATCGACAAGTAATATAAATTACTATACATTTCACCACGTTAAAATTTTAAGGATTTCATTTTTTTTTCTTTTGTTTATCGCAAGCCGAAAAACATTTCAGATTACTTATAGTTTTTTGGGGCTTCAAGTGCTTCATTTATCATTGAGCGAAAATACACAAAAGTGATAGTGCTTTGACAGCTTAAAGGTTTTTGTACAAACAGTTTTCTGGCATGCTGGTTCAAGTTCCACTTCTCTTCTATTTTTAAGATCCTCAAATTACTATATAGTAAAACAAGTACAGAAAAGGAACAAAGTAAAGGACATAGAAAAAGAACAAAGTGTCGTACGTTGCAAAAGAATACTTCACATGTTCAAGATTTTTTTTTTTTTTTGTTTCAAGGTAGCGCCGTCACAGTAATAAAAACAAATGCAATGCGAGGTGTTTACTTATTTTATTAAACACTAGCTGTACCCGACGCGCGTTGCTACGCCAACAAAAAAATACATCATTATACTGATTTTCATGACAATCGGTTGAACGGGGCAGAAGTTGCTACTCTGCAGTGCCACCTGGTGGCGAGTGGCTTCAATGAGCATATTATGCACCTTCTCCGTGGAAAAATACATATATATAGCAATTTTCATAATAATCGGTCCAGGTATCAAGTGAAGCCGTGACTATACTCAAATTTTGTACTCACGCAGTTTGCAAGATCAATCAATCGCTAAAAATATCAAATAGAAAAAGTTTTAAATCCCCCCGTTGCATGAAAAGCCATAAAACAATAAAGAAAGAATGTATTTGTTCAAACTCAAGAAAAATGGCAACAGCTAACTTCTTATCAATGAGATCTTTCACGGGAATTAATTTCTGCAGCCGATAATTTTATTCGTATCTATCCAATGGATTGTGACTTAAATTGGAATAAAAAAGGAACTATCGATCGGATTTTTTTTCGAACTGGTCTATAAACATTCCCAGTACCAAAAATAACAAACGGTAAAAGTTTCAGCGAAATCTGCCGGGTAGTTTTTGAGTTCATGGATGACATACAGACAAACATTCATTTTTATATATATGGATGAGCAAATACCTTTCATTACAAGAGTTGATTGTTTGCACTGTTTGTTTTCTCAAACGGTACTCAAGTTCATTTCATGTTCTAGACAACAAGGATTGTAGACACTGTTAAGCGTACTTGGGTAATTCGCATTTTCACAATTTCAATTCTAGCAATGCTACGCAATTGAACCAAAATAAACACAAAAAAATTCATGATCTGTGAAATATTCTTGGGCAAACCGCATATTCAAACGACAATTTTTCGCTTTTCTACGAATTTTGAAAACGTGTCAAGGACTTTTCGAACACCCTAGATTTCCTTAATTTGCTTATTAAAAATATAAATAAAAATGTTATCAGATATCCACTACGAACATTCGATTGGGGACACCTACAAAAGATTTTACGCTCTGAAGGGGATTCATCAAATTTTGAAAACGTGTCAAGGACTTTTCGAACACCCTAGATTTCCTTAATTTGCTTATTAAAAATATAAATCAAAATGTTATCAGATATCCACTACGAACATTCGATTGGGGACACCTACAAAAGATTTTACGCTCTGAAGGGGATTCATCAAATTGATTAGGTTTCGCACGAGGTGGAGGGGGAAGAGAAACGGTTGCAAGAAGTGTGACATCACTCACTTTATTAAACATTATATTTACGAAAAATAGCATGACATGTAACAAAAGAAAAGGGGAATTATGACACTGTGACAAAGAGTGAAGCTAATCGAAATGTTGAAAAATGGCAGAACCAATCTTAAATTTCTAACCCTTTTTGCAGGAAAACGATTGGTAAATGCTTTACTTTAACATCTGTTGAACTCATACAGTAGTGCCATGAAGAGCACCTGCTTATGTGTAGTACGTTTCTAGATAAATAATACGAAAAGATGATCTTTTTCACTTTACTGAACTTAAAAATACATCATACTATCATTCACGTGGTACTATTTTAGATAGTAGCAATGCATTTCTCAACAATACGCTTGAAAATCATTAAAACATTTACAATAATAATAAGAACGCAAATTTCTTTTGAGTTTATAAAAACCGCTCTAATTAACATTAATCCTGATGGTACCGTCAAAATTAATGACATCACTGCTAGTCAAAGCATAATTAAGATGGCTCACAAAGAGTCGGTTTTAGGGTCGGTCACTAATTTTCAGTGACCATTTTTAACCAAGTACTATCGATCCATAACTAATTCAAAAAATACACATCGTATTATTAATTTTTTTAGAGGGAAAAATAAATCATGTTCTCATTTTCTCACACTGCGATAGGAATCACTTTTTGCGAACTTTAGAAATGCATTTTTTTGAAGTTACTTCCATGTTAGTAAGATTCTAAATCATTGTTCATGAAAATACTCACGCATTAGCTACAATATTAAATATTTTTTTACTGCCCCTCAGTTATTAAAGTATTATTGTAAGCAGCACCAAGTTATTTAAAGAACATTTACGAATATCTAAATGAAAAATAACACACATACTTAATTCTCTGACTGGAAAAGAAAATCCTGACCTCCACTAAGATAATTGCAAAGCTACTGATATCTTTTGTGATCAAGAAGAAGTTTCCCCTAGGGTACCGATAAAAGGGTTCTTCTTATTTTTACGGAATACCCTATTTATTTTTCTGCTTTCATACTTCCACATTTCCTTTTCGGTATTTATATAATACCCGCTCCTGAATTCTCATGTTTTCTAAATCGTCCAAAATTTATTCTAAAGCTCTTGTAAGAATCATCATGTTTTCCCTTAAATTTATGAGTACATAAAAAACCGAGATTTTTTTTCTGGACATCCAATACATTTTAAAAGTATATAGTTTGCTACGTTTGTAACGTACACAATGCTTTAATTACCATGATAACTACTCACATAAAATAAAGTTCTCCCTTTTTTCTTCATTAATGTGTTATTACTTTATGTTTTGCTTTCTTGAATAAATTCTTTTTAATGCCCACGAATTTACTTGGGCCGATAATTCAGTTTGGATAAGTGTATCAGTAATTATTCAGGCTTTAGAAGTTGGCCATGATTACGTTAATTTGCTTAGAAATTGCAACTGCGTTGCTCGGCACCGCAAGGTTTATCTCGAAAATAAAAATTGTGTCAAGTAACTAATGATAAACAAAGTCTTAAAGAAAAGAAGAAAAAAAAAACAAGGAACAATTTCCCGTCAGCGTATAGAAAAGAGCGATTTTGACTCAATTTTTAAATTTATACCTTTTCAATTCAGTCGTTTGTAATTGGACCAAACATTCCGTTTCTGGCGAAACCTCCCTCTCCTCCCTATGTGGGTCCCCTGAGCATCAACGGCTTTTTGTGTCAAGTGTGGCAAAGATCCGATGTAAACTTCAGATTTGTTGATGGAACATACACACACACCGATCCATTTCCATCAATCTTAAATACAGGATGGCTATAGAATAACTTGAAGTGTTCAGATTCGTATGGTGAGTTAAGTAAAGGACAAAATATTGAAAATTTTCATAAGCGCACAAACAGAATATGGAGTTACGATTACAATAACAAAAGTACTAAAAATACTCACCAGAGGAAATTTTGGAATTGAAGAATTGTTTTACAGTAAATACTAAGGAATTAGTTGCCAAAAAATGTAGTTCACATTAATTTTATTAGTAGTACATCAAACTAAGGAAAAATAAATTTAACATGGACAAAACTGCGACAGAAGGTTTTTCAACTGTTTTTATAACGTACCGCTTTATTACAGTCTTCAGTTTAGAATGGCTTTAGCTATATTTTATGAAAGTGTGTTCATGTATGTTAAAGGTCCCATGCGCGACTGAATAAAAAATCCTACGTCGCCACCTGGTGAAAAACAACGTGGTAATTAACTCGGGGATCGTCAAAATAAGACATTTCGGGTGTCAATACGTCTTTAGGTACATTATACACTTGCGGTAGGGCCAAAAAAACAACTCGACATTCATTCGGGGATGAGCAAAATGGAAATTTAGGTCGATATTTGAGCGAAAAAACTTTCGCGAATACGATACGTCCTTTACTATGTAAAAGGAAATAAAAATATATCATCTCATTTTTTCTAAAACGTCGTAAGAAACACTAACCACTATAAATGTAATAATCACTTTAAGTGTAAAAATAAAATCAGAAAGGTAAAATTCTGAAAGGTAACCTCTGAAAACACTTTTTTTCAAAAATCAATATCAAGGTATAAAACGTCTTGTTGCTGGAATAAGGTAGTGAAAATGTTCCTAAAAATAAAGTTCACATTCCTTATTTTATTATCCTAATATTAGTATTAAAAATCTTTCATTGTGCTGAAAAATATTGTTATTTTAGCTACTTCAAAAACTACACCCTTTACAGGTAGCTCTTAGAACTGATACTGAAAACATGAACAGATTTCAGTTTTAATTAGAAACAATTTTAAATTACTCTAATTAATAGGTACTATCTATATAAGCTTTTTTCAACTTTTTAGTATTTGCAACCCAGTTTACAATAAAGTGCAAAGACAACTTTTAAATCATTTTTTGTCTATTTAAGGTTTTGCGTCAAGAAAGGAATTTATTTTTTAAAAGGAGCAAAAATAAAAAAGCTGGAAAAGAACTTCAGTGGGAACATTGTATAATAGGGGCGAGCATAATTAAACTTAAATCCAAAAATTCATTATACTGCCGTGCTAAGCACAGATGTGGTATCTGCAGTAGAGCTCAAAATGAGAAATTGATGATTAAAGTTTTACAACTCGTTTCTTTGATTTATGACTTAATTAAATGCTCAACTTGCGGTAGTTGTTTCATAAATAACTTATCTAAAAACTGTAAGAGAGTATTTTTGTAAAAACTTTATTTAAAATTAATAAATGTATTTACGACAAATTTTCTTTTCAAAACCTCTTCATATATTAAGCTATTTGCACCGTAAGTGACAATTACTGGGCATTTTTAGGGGTATCTGCATAGATACGACAAAAGTAGCTTAGAAAAACGTGCTCAATGTATCATTAAATAATAATGAAAACATCTGCTTTCTTAGGAATTAGCTGTTTCGCTTTATTTGGTAATACAAATCTAACGGAATCTATCTTCTGAAAGATACCATTTTCAAAACTCCGGACAGTTAAAACTGTAATAAATAACAATTTTCTGTTTTTTATATTCAAAGAATGTGTTTTTTTTAAATAATGTTTTATTTTCTAGATTCATTTTTACCGAGCATATGAAGATAATTTTGGCAGCAGATGATACTTAAATAAAAATATTACTGGCCGTAGAATGAAATGCGTTTTTTTTTGCATGAAAGAATTAGTGAATATTTTACATGCATTTCATTTTTGGAATTCGCATTTTAAATAACCATTTAAATAGAAAAAGCTGAATATTTACTTTAACAATTATGCAAAGTTGTATTAGTTTTTATTATCAACCTGTATCAACTATTCAACGGTAAACTAATTTTAATATTCTGTGTTACAATAAAATGCTACATTATTAAATTTGCTGCTTTACTAAGGTATAAAAGTCGTATCTACAAATTACTAAGGAAAAAAGTGGTAACTGCGCAGTTATCACATTAAAGGCTTAGTTTTTGTCACTTACGTTCAAATTGCCTTAGCAAACTAAGCAAATTTGCAGTTACGACTTTTTTCTTAAAGCTTTTTTTTAATATTTCGCGTTTACAAATCGCCAAAAAACTTGAGATTTAGGTAAATTAAATTACTAACGACCACCTGGTGACAATAACTCAATTTTGATAATATGTGCAGATACCACATCTGTGCTTAGCACGATATAACTGCTCAGGTTTCTATTATTGTAATTAAGCCATTACAATTAAGTGCAATTACAATATTTATTATTGTAATTGTAGTTTAGCCTATAAAATAATGTATAATAAATTAATTTAAGCTCAGCAAGGACAATGAATGACTTTTAGCGTAGCAGAAATATTTATCATTATTTGCTCGACATTTTCGCAGAAAGTTTGTTTGCAAATTGAATTACAAGCTAGAATATTAACTTTCCATTACGAAGTTTCCACCGTTTTTAAAATAGAAAGGTCACCAATCACCACAATAGCGTGCATTTTATTCCATTATTTATTTACAAAAATTTATATTAATGGCGCGACGGTGACATGTGACAGCTGCCATTTGGGCGTAGTAGCGGGATCTAGAATTACTGGTCATGAGTGATGAATTTGCTTAAAAAATTAAACATGATTTTTTTCCTGTAATTTCATTGATAATTGCAACATGTGGATGGAAATACATGCAGATATTGTATGATAACTAAAAACTTCTATGAGACTGGCGACGGATAAATATATTAGTGTTTGGTCTGTTATTTCTTTTATATGCACTGGGGAATATTAAGTAATGTTTTAAAATGTATTGCTTTACATTTCTTTATATTTTTTTATGACAGACACCATTGATCTTACTTACATGATGCAATCTTGATTGGTTAAATAGTACGTAATATTGTAAAATGTATTATTTTATCAGCCGTAACAGAAAATAAGTTTTCGTCACAGCAGTGTTAGAGTTGGATTTTTTTCGATACACTATGTAAAAAATGGAAGGAAGGGAAAGGGGGAACACAAGAATAAGGGTTACATTAAAGTGCTTCAGAAATCTATGAAAAAAAAAAAGACTTTGTATTTTTGTTCGTCTTACTTCCCTTTCTCGTGCCACTATGTACAAGGATAATTCATGCAAATTTTTGGTAAAATATAGTATATTTAGAGGTGGCGCAGGCACGTTCAAATTTTGTAGTATTGACAAAATGCCAACGCAAATAATAATAAAAATTACTTTATATTTTTTATATTTCTGAAAAAAGAAATTATGCAATGACAAAAATATATTTATGAAAAATCAATCAAATACAGAAAAATACGAAAACCAAACACTGAGATAATATGAAAGGCAAATCAAGACAGAAAGTATATACAATGACGGAAACAAAAATCCCAACACAAAGAAAAAAAATTGCAGAGTAATGAAATTTGGACAATGCATTTGTCTAGCTAATATGTTTAATTGATTAAATTTTCAACATCGCAGGTTAATTTAAGAGCAAGAAAATGCATTTTAAACGTGATATGTTGTTACATTCATAGCCGGGGTAACCTGCACAATTTTGAATACAAACCTTCAAGCGTGCGTGTATTGTGTCATACAGGTGCTGAATGCCACTTTATGATTTCGATTTCCCTGCTTGTTGAGTTTGTTATGTCAATACTGGGACGGTCAGTGCTGTCTGTGGATGATGCTGAAGTAGTCGTCCAATGATATTTCATTTGTGCTCAATTGGAGACAGATCTGGTGATCTCGCAGGTCAAGGCAACATGTGAACACTCTGTACAACACGTTACGTTACAACAGCGGTGTGGGAGCGAGCGTTATCCTGTTGGAAAACTCCACTTTGAGGGTTGTTCATGAGTGGCAATACTACAGGTTGAAGCACCAAACTGACGTACAAGTTTGCAGTCAGTGTGTTTGGAATAACCACGAGAGTGCTCCCGCTGTCCTAGGATATTGCTCCTCAGGCTATGACTCCAGGTATTTGTCTAGTGAGTCTAAGCCACAAACAGTTTGGTTGCTAGCGTTCCCCTAACCTTCTTCTGACCAACACACGGTCATCACTAGCACCACAACAGAATCTGCTCTCATTAGAAAACACGGATCTCCACTCCGTCTTCCAATGAAGTCTGGCTTGACACCACAAGCGTCGCAAACAATCACTTGGCGACAGTGAAATACAAGCTACAAGGCGTCTGGATAGGAGTTGTCCTTGAAGTAACCGGTTTTTGACAGTTCTTTGTGTCACTGTGGTACCAACTGCAGCTCGAATTTTCACCATAGATGCAGTACGATACGCCACAGCCGTACACGGTATACGATGGGTCTTTTCTCTCTGTAGTGCCACGTAGCCGCCTGGAACCCGGTCTTCTTAAAGCAGTACAATCCTTTGACCACTGCTTCCAACAATCGTGCATAGTGGTTGCATTCCGGCTAATTCTTACGCAATATCACGGAAAGAAAATCCAGTTTGGTAGCCCTATTCCACGACCTCAATAAAACTCGGTGAGCTGTTAATAATGACTTCTTCCTCTTCTTAAAGGTCTTCTGGGCTAACATCAACTCAAAACGTTGAAGAAAAATAACGCTTACGAACTTTGCAGCACGCATTTAAAGCAACCCTATTTTGCAACTTCTGAGTGACGATACCAGCGCCACACTTACCCGCAAAATTCGAATCAATGTCATATTTCAGATATATAAACACGCTTACGAGATTTCGTTCATCTAGCACAAGTCTTCCTTCGTGTTGGAGGTTTTTTTCGACCAGTGTAGTAACTCTTTCATTAGGTCTCAAATTAATTTTTAAGGTTACTTTTTTTGCAACCTCGACACTTTTTTCGATAGTCCTAAACCACTTGAAGAAAACACTGTCTCTGCTCTTGATCTTTAGTAATAATCTTGGCAAACGTTTCGATAAGAGCCGAGCCACGCCACGCTTCGCATTGTCGTCTCAGTTTTTTTGCTACCTCAAAGCATCGCTGGTAGCTATCTTTAAACTCCTTATTCTTATTCTTGAGCAGGAATTTCCTGTCTCATTGCAAGAAGTCCCTGTCAATGTGTAACAGGCTGAAAAACATGTCTGTTTTTCGTCACAAAACTGAACAATATCTTAGTCCTCAATTCATCAATATACTTCTTTTGCAATCTTTCGCGCATTAGTGGTTCATTCTCACCGTCTCGTTCAAGAAGAGCTTTAACCATCTCTCGCTTTTCTTCCACTGAAACATCCGAATCAAAGAAAGTTAGTGCTACGAGATGGTCGTTGAGATACCGAACCACTTTTTCGACGGCCACAGCTGATATTTCCGGGTTTTCTTCTTTGTATGCTACAAGACGCAGAAGTTCCAAATCATTTCTCGGTTCTTGTACAGGAAGGGGTGCTGTAAACCAAGTTCTCAGGTATTCTTTCACAGTAAAGATACAGATGTTACGAATACCTTCGCTTTCTCCAACTGCAAGTTTGAACTTGTTCCGAAACATCCACAACTTAAAGCTATACAGAATCTTCGACATCCATCTGGCATGATGAAACGCTCCTGGGGCACGGAAGCGTTCACCACGAGAAGGAGTTCCTCCCAGAAAAACTACAATAAGCTCCAGCATCTCCTTGCAATTTTCTCTTGTATGGGGCATCATAAGTTGGCTTTGGGCAAAGTCCATTACTAATTGCACATCGCTATTAATAGCTACCAACACCTCAGCGTTTCTCACTTCAGATTCTCAATAAGAATGATTTTCCTTTGAAAATGAATTTCTTTTTAAACTAAAATATTTTGTAATATTTTAGTTCCTCTAACTATTCTTATACTGCAAAATTGTTGACCAATTGCGTTCAACTTTCGGTAACTAGAAGTTAAGGACCCGGGAAAAGTCTTGGAGTGTTTAGTAATCCGAATTATAAGTTTCCTCAGTCTTCTCTAGAGCTTAGGATCCAATGAAAACTTCGAGATAAACGAACATTCGAGTAATAAGGCTTCAAGTTTTTAAACGTTGACTCGACGTAGAAATGGATTCAAATTTAAAATTAATTTAAAAATTGTTTATAGAAAAATAACAATTTGAAATATTTATCCATTTAAAAATAATGCATTGGAATTTGCTTACAATGAGCACTGATGTAATAAAATCTCGGATTCAACTGGGAAAACAGAAAAAAAAACGTTGGTCTATGGGAGTATAACACGCTTTGAACGAGCAAACACACTGAAAGCGAGCGATATTTTTGTCATTCATGAAAATTATATTGACTTTCAGCTTACTTATTTTTTCTTGAAGTTTTCTTTTAACATTATGAAGTCAACTAAAAGTTAGTGATGAGTCATAAATCTTGAGAGCAAGGAATGATGAACTTTCGTTTTAATTTAGGGAATAGATAAAAGTTTAAAAAATATCTATTTGTTGACGCCGATATACTTCCTATTATATTGTAGCTTAAACTCAATCTGTTTCAAGTTGAAAAAATTTATGAATTCGATGTAGATAATGTCAAATGTGAAGAATTTCAAGCGGAACACCCCTTAACATACGCAATGGTTTTTATTTGTATAAAAACGTCAAACATTTTTTAAAGACAGGGTTGACAGGGATGCAAGTGGAGAAATTTTCCTGTTTCAAGTATTGCTCGAAAACAGTTAACACATTAAAAAACAGTAACACATGGCACATTCAGTGAGATAGTATGAAGCATATTCAATTATTCTTTAGTTCAGCAAAGAAATAATAGAAATATCATTTAAAAAAAAAAAGAAACAAGCTGGCGAATTTGTTTCTTACGATCATTGTCATATTGAGCTATTTTCGCGGTCCTATCTTACCAATTCGACTGTATTTTTATATACAGTCGAGTCTTGATTTACTCGAGGGATACGTTCGAAGACCCCATGCGTAAGTCGAAATTTCGCGTTGTGGAAAAGGGTATATACAGGGTGTTTCTGAACTCTTGGGCAATACTTTAAAGGGGGATAGTACACATCTGGACAAACTATATAATAGCAAAAATAAGGGTCCCAAACGTCTTCCGAAGGAGATAGGCGCCATTAAAGTTTACGGTCCAAAATTTCAAATCATCACGAAAAACGGGAAAAAATGGTCGAATCGTTTGCGGTTTTCGCTAAAATTATTCTTTTTATCAGTATTTTCTTGAAGATAAATTTTGAAGATCTAGTTAAAAAAATGACGATAGAGGGCACTTTAGACTTTTAAATAACGAACAACTATTTTTTACTGCTATTTTTGAATCTCATTAAATGTTTTCTAATGCTTGGACATAAACTTAAATTTCGAGCTCAAAATTGGGAGTAAAGTAATTGGGAGTCTAGTAAAGAATTTATCATCCCAGAAACACAAAATGCCTCATTGCTCGAAAAGTTCTGCAAGGTATTACTGTTACTACCTCCAATTAAAGATTGTTGCGATATTTTTTACCTCAAGTCATCTTGGTAAAACATAACATGTTCGCTTGTGCCTCCTTTTCCATATATTTATGCATGCAATCGTATCCAGCATGTCGGGATACGGAAATATTAATACAGCTATTTCCTTTTCTCAGAATAAAATCTAAAACCAGTGTATTTACTAAATAAAGGCAAATAATTTCTTTCATTAACTGCGATTACGTCTTTCTAGTTGACCGCGTTTATCTGAGTTAATTGTTTAGCAACCGTGTAGTAGACTGCATTATTACATTCAACAGAACTTTTCCTTGCTTGCACTTTTATAGCGTCGTTAATGGACCTTATGTAACATAAACATGCAACTTCGAATTGTTGCTTGAATGCGAATGAAGTGTAACACTAATTGCATTTCAACTGTGTTCGATTTGGAGTATTTGAAATCAAAATTTGAAATTACATTTGCTTTTTAAAAAGAAATCAGTTAAAATATTGTTTCAAATTCTGTAAATAGTAATTATTTGTATGATTACTTTGTTGTAATCTGGCTAAATTTGGCGTTTATTCCATTATCTTTCATCTAAAATTATTGTAGTAACTTAATCTGTAAATAGTTTCTTGTAATGAATATACAACCCCTTACATCCGAATGAAGTATATGGACCCTCCATTTCTGAAAGATAAGATTTGTGAATGGAATAAAAAGAAAACATCGAGAAGCATTTCGAATTTTGTCGAAATTTCCAAAGCAGTATAAAATCCATGTGGCACTTGAATGAGAGTTAGTTTTGCTTTTTAAACTGAAAAATTGTCTGAGTCGTTAGCTCTGTTATTGTGTGTATTAGCCTTTGCGCTGTGTTTTCGCGTATTTGGATGTAAAAACGTGTGTAACCGTTGAGTTTACGGTGTTAATTGATTTTTGCCTAATTGCCATGGTTAATTTAGCAGTTGCTAACGATATTTCTTGTACATAGTTGTAAATAAATCTCCTGTGTTTTCTCATGAACTGTGTCGTCATTCAAAGAAAGCTTGTAGTTGCATCGAACGCGTAACAGTATGATAACAAATCGACAAATTTATAAATTAGAGAGGCATGCTTTTGTTGATTTTTGCTGTTTATATCCTTAAAAAATAAAAGCCATTTCGTCCATTATTAAAACATTACTGAGACAAACGTGAATAATATTTTCCACTTCTATTAGTGAATAATATTTTAATTAATAATAGTGATGCAAATGTGAATAACATTTTTTCACTTATACTGGACTACAAAAATATTTTTTTTTCCTTAACAAAGAACTTATTGACTATCTTGGTGGTATTGTTCTCACTGAACTCGGAAATGAAAACAATACTAAACTATCACATAAGGATTTTGCGTGAAAGGTAATGTAATTGTTTACAATAGTTTATATAATAAGTTAGAATAGTTACGATAAAAAGGTAATGTAATAGTTACAATAGTTTTGACTAACGAAAGCATGTAATGTTAATCTCTAAAATATAGTTTAGTTTTACCCAAGCTAGTTTAAATGCACTCCACACTCAATGCATCCACTTTTTATAACTGGAAATATCCCGATGGAATCGCTATGAGTTTTCATCATTTTAGGGGCCCATGTTTCCAGTGAAGAAATCCAATTAAGGGTAAAGAATGGTGTATTTTCAGTGATACATTGTAGCCTAATTCTTGAAATGCTTTAAGCAACCTATTTATTATACAGTTTCTCAGAGCAACAGTGGGAGATCTAACTACCAAACGGCACGACCTAAAGGATCACATATCTGGACGAAATTTTGGATTTTTGGTCATTTCACAGTAGATATAAAACCCACGTAAAGTGGTTTGGTTGCATATTCCCTAGTTCAACAGCAATGGCGGTCCAAAATTATTAGTTTAGTCCAGAAAAGCAATGGCTTTTCATTTATCTTCTATACATATAATAAGACGTTTGTGTGTGTGTTTGGGGCGCGTAATCCAGGAAAACGGTAAGGTCTAGTGCGGTAAGGTAATTGTGCAAGAAAAATATTTTTTGTATTAAAAAGTAGAAAATTTATTTTTAAATATGATGAAAAAACGTTTTTGCAGTTAGTGATTTTTGTATTTTTTATGAATTTTGAAAAAAAAATTTTTTTTCCCTTTTTAATGGGTTTTATTTTTTTTTTAAACTCATCCTGCAAAAAGTATAAAAGCCTCCTTTCTAAAATTGAAGTATGTAATAGTGAAAACGTTTCACTCGCTTCAGATTTTTTTTTCCAAAAACAAAAGCAGAACGAAGATATGAACTCTCGCTGCGCCGGAGTTCTGCTGTCTCTGAACGTTTTGAATATGACGTAACGTGTCCACGTCATCGAATTGAAGTAACTGGCTTTTTTTCCCCTTCTTTTCGAAAGATTCATTCGCTTTTTTTTTTCTTCCAGGGATTTCATTTGTCCGCCCCCCCCCCGGACGTTTTGATATTCATTTGATTTCGGTTAATCGGACGAACCACATCGAAACGTGATCATTTTGTCCCAGATACATTTTCTTTCAATTTTCAATAAAAGCAATGTTTTTATTCTTTTGTAAACGCTATTTTTTTACATACGTACTACGAGGACCACAGACACACCATATGTGTGATATTTTAATAAAAGGGTAAACGAGCTATTTTTGGATGATTTTGTTTTTGTAGGGGAATAGGATTGGATTTTACATTAGAAAAGAGATCTATGCAACCGAAGTTTTGCGATCTTTAATTTATATTGCGACGAAGTCGTGGTCTTGGTCACGTGATCTAACTGCAGCGCTGCTTTTGCTCAGCTTTTTTTTTTTCGTTAAGGAATCTTATTCCTTATTATTTGCTGTCATGTGAAAATGCCTTTCTAATTCTGGCAAGGTTTTTTGTTTCTTTCTGGTTAAAAACAATGCTGCATGATTGAATTAAACACTGCCAGTAATATAAAAAATAGAACATTTTCATTCTTATAACTGGGACCTAGACGGGATAGAAAGTCTTTGATGGTAGATACTGATTCCTCAGGAAAAAATACTACAGGAGAAATGAAAACATGCGCGGGACAAACCATGTATTTACCAGCGTTATCTGCATGTAAACGAGAAAGCTCTAAGCTACAAATACATATATTTCTTTGTGTAAATCACTTATCTAACAAAGCAAACCTACGAAAAGTAAAAAAAAAAAAAAAAAAATAAATCATGAACTTGGACTTCACTAACTACTAGTTGTTATCGCACTGCTATGTTCGTGTTATAAGGTTAAAAGAAGCTCTCTAGGAGTATGTAAATTGCCCTTCCGATTCCGAAAAAATTATATTGTTTCTTTAATTAAAATGTGCACACATAATTGTACATAAGCTTCATGCGCATTACATGAAGTATTAAACAATTTTGTTATAATGGCGTCAGCTGCCAGTCGAAACTCCCTCTTTCAAAGAAAAAAGAACCTAAATTAAGTACTCTTTAAATACATCCAAAGCCACCGTATTTAAGCGTTTAAAGTTAAATAAAAAGAAAAAAAATGCAACTAGGTAATATATATATATATATATATATATATATATATATATATATATATATATATATATATATATATATATATATATATATATATATATATATATATATATATAATGAGCTCGAAGAAGAAATATTTTCATTGAAATTCCCATTCCAGTTGAATATAGATTAGCTGAAAACCGCGTATATTGTGACCAAAAATAATCACGACTTTTACTTAACTGTTTCATTCATTTAAAAAAACGCATTTGCACCAAGACTCCGATTTTGTTATGTGCAATTCCACGAAAATGAAAATTTTTAAGAAAACAGTTTACCTCCATACTTTATTGGAATATTATTATTAATTGCTACCTGCGTCGTCATCCGTCGTTGCAGAGTCCGCCTAGGAAATAGAAGAGATGTCAAGGGTTACATGTTCAGCTCCCAGGTGTTGATAAAAGGGGAGATGTTTAGGGTAAAATGGAGATTTACAATAATGACAACAGTTCCTAAAATCTTCCACACATTTTCCAAGATGAGAGGGGATGAAAAGTTCCATTTAAATAGAAGAAGTGAGATATTTTTCAAGTGAAAACATATTTAGGCACGTTGAGCATTTTTGAGGTTTGGAAAAATCATCCATTTCGCGACGCCAGTCACCTTACCAACATTTGGAATACAGCGGCAACTTCTCTCTGCTCCTTTAAGTGCGATTTTTTTCGTTTAGTTTACGAGACTCAGTGGTGCAATCTAGCCTTAGTGCAATCGGCAGGCGTCAGTCTCAAGAACCGAACTCGTGAGTTCGATCACCCCTATATAAATGTTTCTGAAGTGCAAACTTCTTTAGGCACGCTAAAGAAAGAATGATGAGAAAAAACAATGTTTCTGTGTGTGTGATATCGGTGAGACATCGTGTTTGTCGTTGCCACTCTGAAAATGGGCAGCTAATTGTAATGGTTGCGGTTTATATTAAACCGGATAAGTCTTAAAGCGCAATACGAGAATATCTGTACGAAAATTATTTATTCTAAAGACGCTTTTGCATTAATTCAAGATAAAATTGGGAAGAGTTTGAATGTGGATTTCAACAACAACTTTGCAGATGCTAAAAATCTACCATTAATTGAATTTTTAATTGGAGAATTTAATTTAACGATGTCCAATGATTGCAATCTTAGCCGAACGAGATGTAAAACTCTAGTTGAAAAAAAAAGATATTTAAATAGATTCGAATCAAAGTCTTTTATTTCCTATTTTAGTTACCAGAACCCTATAGTATATATTTATATTGAAGTATACATTAGGGTGTGTCTTATAATGCACTTTTTAAAAAAGTTTTGAATTTCTTATGGGGCACCCCTTTAATTGCTTCCTTTTGATGAAAAAATACACACATAAAAGTTTCATAGAATTTGAACATAATTTAGGGGGTGCTACCAGTGATTAAAATCACATTCATTGTGAAAAAATGGTGTAAAAATCAACTCCCCAATATATCTTGTCACATTTTTAATCAACATGAAATTAGATTGGTTGGGTTTAATATAACACAAATATCTATTTCATATATATACAAGAAAACAATAAGCATTTCATGGTTGTCATTTTATGTAATAATGTCAGAAAAGCATCCGAAAGTTCGGTAATGCCATTCATATCATAGGTTTACACTTTCGGTCTTTTACATTCAGGAATATTGTAATTTTTCTCTTTGTTACTTCCATGTGACAATACAAACTTTTCACTGATTGCTACTTACTATGCAGACTAAATAAATAAATTTAAAAAAAATAAAAAGAGAGAGAGAGTTGACAAATTTTGCAGCAGTTGTAGCACCCTCTAAATATTATTCAATTTTTATTTTTCAGATATGAGATTTTTTTTTCGTCCAAAGGAACAAAATGAGAGGGTGCCTCATGAAAAAATAACACCTTTAAAAATAAGACGCACCCTAGTATACATATTATTTTGGAATAATAATAATAATGATTGTAAAAAATCAAGATATTGAATATGAATGATATATATGAATTTGAAAAAAAAAAAGAATTTTTTATTCAAATGACATTTTTCAAAGTTCAAATCTCATTAAAAAAAAATGAACCCAGAATTATCTGGGCATGCTTAAAAATTCGGATTTTCTGGCATGCTGGAAGGCAATTCGGCTCATTTCGGCAAGCATTGCAGTAAATTTATTTCGTGAAAAGTTCATTATGCGTATTGTTTATTATTTTTAAGCGTGGATAACTGAATAACACAAACTAAGAATTTATTTTCAAATATTTCCTCTATTTGCATCACTATTTACTTTATAAACGAACTAAAGTAGATCAACCAAAATGTATATAATTGATGCTCGGATTGTTGATAAACGTAAAAACTAGACTGTAGCTGATATTTTGAATCGACAAATTATAAAATTTTAATTTTTGAAAGTACAATTAATTTTAAATGCAAATTAAACACACACGCGTAAACGCGCAGTAACATACCAAATTTATTTTTATCTAGTTTTAAATTTTTGCTTATGTCAGCAGTCCCATGACCTTTTTTTCCTGCTTTACGCCTCCAAAATTCAAAATTGGAACCGCGGTACCTGGTTATTGAGAGTGAGGGAAACGTTTGGTAATTGACGATAGGGTTAAACTTTTAATCTCTCTATCCCTTCAAAGGAATGTTAAGGGTTAATTTAATTCACTGTTTCCATCGGAACCAAAATAATGGCAATGCAATTGTTAAAAACTGAAAAAAAAAAAAATGCACCATTTTCAATATGCGGTGGCTATAAGGGCTGAACGGAGGTTCTATTTAGATTCAGGAGGATTATTATTTTGCATAAGAACCAGCAGAAACAGTGTCAAAAGCATTTTTTATTCCTCTTATTGTAACTAACTTGTTTAATATGAAACCATTAAAAATCCTTATGTCCGAGTACATCGCAGGTTGCCTAAATATTGCATAAGAGCAAAAGCTTTTTTTTTTTTAACAATAACTTCATCGTGTACAACAGTCAACTTGAATTTTATATATATATATATATATATATATATATATATATATATATATATATATATATATATATATATATATATATATATACACACACAAAGATATTTTTTTGCAGAGAATTAGAGAATTATAAACTTTGGGCATCGTTCAGCATTCCAAAATATATTTTTTTTGGATTTAAAAAATGTGGTACATGTGGGTGTGTTACTTTTATCGACTTGACATTTTGAGTTAAAAAAAAGAAAAGTTTTTTTCAATACACACTTTTATGCAAGGTCCGGCAACTTAACTTATTTTTCAAAATTCTCGACATTTAGGCTGTAATTCGTTGAGGGTAACTCGTCTTATTCGATAAACTGCAGTCCTAAAAGCTTTTTAAACAAATAATAAGGAAGCACATGAATACCTGGTGATATTGAAGCCAATTGAACTAATTCAATAGTTTAGCGGTAATAGGAATGAAAGAATGTCGAAAAACGTTAAATGAATGACATTACTGATTTAAACGCAGGTTGATAGTAGGAATCAGAAGTAGCCTTTTCATTCACGAACAACTTCAACTTCTTGCTCTTTTAAGATTTTTTTTTTTTAACAAAGTAGTATGCAAGTACGCGCGCGCGCGTCCTTTTTATTTGCATACAAATGAAACAAAATTTTCGATTGTGCCATCGCAGGTCTTCTTAACTTAAAAAGTTTCAGAAAAGAAAATAAAGCATACATGCAAGTACTTCAAATAAAAATTAAGTAACAGTTTTTTAGAAATAGGTTGTGAATTATCGCAAGTTTCTAAATTATTTTTTTTTCTTTTTTATCGATATATGGCACATAGTTGTGAATTTAAACACGAGTTAGCATTTTAGTATTATTGAGAAAACACTACTTATTTCAAAAGGAACAATAAAATTATACCAATCATAAAACGAAATTTTGGTAATGCGAGTCATTTCCGTGTATTCCTACAAATGCAATTTAAAATCAACTTAAAAATCGTTTTTTCCGAAGTCCAATGTACGCAACATCCTGGAAAGAAGGAACATTTGATTGGTCTCTAAACATGACAACATGCTTATGTTCACGAAATTTCACTTTCATTATCTAATCGCATCGAAAATAATGACAGCTTTTAAAGGCGTAACAAATATTATTGTCCAAATTGAAAATAAAAGATGGTTCCGGTCTTTGTGTATTTCTAAAAGAAATATTTTATGGGCACTCTTCCAAATTGTTATCACGTTCAATTTATGAAATGTGAAAACAGCTTTACACAGTGAACATTGTTCGGCTATGAAGATATCATTCGGTATTTTTATCTCATAAAAATTTATGGCTATCCACAGAAGCAAAAACAGATATGTCAGAGGAATTATTGATTTTAATGTTTCGTAATGCCGCCGCTTAGTGTTTTGTCCGTGTGCATGAAGAAATTGCTTTCTCGATTCTTGTTGAATATTTCTTTAAGTTTTATGAATTCTCCAAGTATATTACAGTTTCAAAAATTAATTAACATTAAATCATTTTGTTATCATTTGTTATTTTGAGGAAGAAAAATTATATATTCTGAACTTAATTGAAAGTCAGTAGCGTATCTACAGGGTCTGCACCCCTGGTGAACTTAAAGAATTGCGCCCCCCCCCCTACAGAGTCGCCCCGATGGTCATAGGTGGTCTCTGTGACCTCTTTTTTTTCGGAAGAACATTTGACTAATTGATTCTACAAATTAGGAGACAATATTGCAATTTTAATGCTCTTATTTTCCTTTGTTGAACTGTTTTCAATGATGCCCCATGTTCCTTCGCAGTAGATGTTGTGTATGTTTTGTGTGCATGTTTGAATTTTCTCATACGGTAAAATTGGAATTTCATTCGGTGAATTGAGAATTTTCCCCTTACCAAAAAATTTTATTTCTCCCTTCACCATTTCACATACATAAAACAAAACAAAAAAAAAATGCAATTCGTTAATAAGTATAAATAATGTACGTTCCGTTCGGGACCCAAATAAGAATAAACATTTTTCAGTTCCTTTTACAGCAATGTATTTATTTTTTTTTTTCAAAACAGCTTCAACTTTTAATAGAACTTGTTTCAAACCACTAGGAGAATTGTATAGTAAACATAATTTACACATTTACTAAAAAAAAAAATAATAAATAAACTTTAAAGAGTTTTTAGATAAAAATTGAAGCATTTTAAAATTTCTATTACAATTAGGTGAGCAAAGCAATTAAAAAAAGCTTTGCCAATGAGGATGTGACTGAAAATCACGACCATTTACATGCAGGTAAAATAAAATTACTATATATTCGCCAATTAAGGCATCCCAATATTTTGTTCAAATAAGACTTTTTATGCTTATAATATTTATTATAATGAGAATAATTACTTAGCCTAAGAAAAACCATACACTTCAAACTATATGCGACAAACTGTCACAACCTTCTCGAAAAAAAAATAAAAAAAATAAAAATGGAATCATCAGGCATAAAACGCCTTACCCCACAGCTCTCTGGAATACAAATTGTGTGTCTAAGTGTTTACCTAACTCAAGGAATCGGAATAAAATTCTCTTTTTTATTTGTTTTTTGGAGAATTAAGAAGTATTTAATTTTTTACTCTAGCTCTTTTTCTTGCGAGATTTTTTTTCTTGGATTTAAATTTATATAAAAGCATATTTCTACCTATATGATCATTTTTCTAAAAATTAAAAAAAGAAAAAGAAAATCAGTCGAAATGCCGCCCTTTGGCTGCTGCGCCCCGACGAGACCCATTTCTGCCAACCCCTTGGTACGTTACTGTTGAAAGTATTGGGTCGTGGGTGTTCTAGTAGATATCACTCTGCTATAAAAACCGTTCGAAACCCTGATGCTGCAAAATACCCATTGAAGTACACACAAATCTGTTTTTGTGCGATCTCTTTTTTTTTTTTGTTTTGTTTTTTTTTTTGTTTTTTTTTTTTTTTTTTTGTGCGGTGTATGAAAATTTCAATCAAATTGGGACTCATTTGACTAACTTATCTTTAAAACGAGTGCCTAACAGTATAATCTTGAGCGACTTTTTTTTATTTGGTTACAAAAACAGGTTTACACGAGTAGTACGTGTTTGTTGAAGCCATTTGTACAGAAGTCCTGTAACCAGTCATCAAACCACAAATTCACAAAAACTAATATAACAGTGAAATCTTCGAAAACTATATAGTTTTGCAGTTAAAAACAGTTAGAATAATGAAACATAATTTTGGTATATTTTTTTAAAATATTTTTCTTCTTACTATAACTGCTGTTATGAAAGAAGTTATCGTATATCGTTTACAAGATTTGAGTTACACTGTGTATTAATTGAGCAAACAATGCCGTAGTAGTTTTACGCTTTTTCTCATTTTAACTTAACGTAATAAACGTAAATTGAAATGTGAACAATTAAATGAATTTGCCTCGTGTTTTAACAAGTTTAAATTAACATTGTTTAAGTTCATTGTTAAGTTCACAAATGTGAACAATTAAGTTCATCGCTGAAAGCTAGATTCAGCGATGTTTCCCACAATAATAGCAAGCTTTTAATGAATAACGCAAACTGTTTTATGCTTTTACTCACTTGTTAGCATCTAATCTAAAGTTTCCATCTCTTTCTCTCTGTTGATCGCATATTTGTCGGCGTTTTCGTTTAATGGATATATTTCTTTAATTTCAAACTAAAGTTCAGATTAACTACACCTTGAAGTTTTAACAAAAGACCTTGTGAGCATTAACTATTAATTTAATTGGAACAGAATGCCATTGAATGATTTCCTTCGTTTCTATCAAAAAACAAGAAGTAGAAATCTAAACATTGATTAAAACAATGCGAGAACTACAAGTTATTTTCTTTCAGCAGTTAGTTGGATAAAAAATGTCCCGCTTGTAGGGGCTCCCCCCGCATATCATTGTTTTACAAAATATAGTTTCTTCAATCCGAAACGGGGGGAGGGGGAAAAGCTAATGTTAAAAACCGACAAGACATTATATGAATTTTAGCTGTTTTACTGAATGTACATTTATAAGTGAGAGGGATGTCCACATATATATTCTATCAAGTATATATCTTTTCACTTAGCAAAATTTATGATCTATTCATTTTTGTTTTCTTACCTACTGCTTAATAATTTGTTGCCATTTCACAAATTACCTTTCCCCGAAGTTAAATGGATGACAATTTAACAAGCGGAAGACACTTTTATAAACTTTCTAGCATTTTTAACAAAAACTGAAAAGTAACAATCAAAACATGATATTCACCATGAACTTATTTTAAAATACGACTCAGTTCACTATAAACTGTTGGACACACTTATAAAGTTAAAATTTTCAAAGTTTGTTATAATTACTCAGGTATAACATCTAAGGGCTTTTATTTCAATAAAATTTAGAAGTGTTATCTCTCTCTCTCTCTGATTAGGAATACAGAAGAATGACCGAAGGTTCAGAGCTTATTTAATTGCTAATATTTACGCAATGATTCATAACTTGTTATATTATATGGTGGTGCCGGTATTAAGTATGAGACTCGATGTGGTATTAAACTCTGCTAAAATCCCACTGGAAATGTTTTAATTATAAAATGTGATTTTTGTTTCTTATTTCCCCCCCCCCCCATTTTCACTGTTATTTCAGTTAAGTTTCTAAAAAAAATTTTAAATCTCGATGAAGAAAATGATATGCACTTTCTTCTTAAATAACAATTTCATTTTTGCTTGGAAAAAATGCTGAGTACATCTACATTATTACTATATAAAATATACAATTTTAACTAAGAAATGCAAGCCTATTTACGAATCTTCAAAAACGTAAAAAAGAAAAAAAATATAAATAAAAACGAGCATCATATTGGGCATCAGAACTTTCAGTGGGTACACAAACATTTATATGCATATATGACACATGTTTCTCACAATCATTGCCTAGATGTAGAAATATTTTGCAGAGTGCATTAAACCTTCGCTTACTTCAAATTCTAGCAGAGAAAAACTACCGTTGATCAGGGCCTTCATTTGCATGCAATTCTGTAATGTTTCATCCATTTCAGAAGGTGGACGTCCTCAACTTCTGCACGACCTTGATTTGCGAGCATTTTCCAGGAATTTTATAGCAAAATTATTCACGAAGTTAGCAGGGAAATGCAATACTGAATGGATTGTATTGTTTCTTTTCTCCCCTTATCGAGAAAATTTCCAGACCGATTTAAGTTTGTGAACCTGACGCTTCATTTTAAATTTCTTTCAAGGGTCCTTCTCACAGAAACAGTCGTTTTCAGCTTTTTAAGTTCTCAAAATTATAATGGGTGGAATCGGATGAAAGCTTTTATAGCGGTAGATTCACTCAAACCTATTTTTGTGCGAGGGACAGGAACCGCATAAAAAAAAGTCGCTTTTCCTTTTTTAACCGACTTCAAAAAGGAGGCGGTTATCAATTCATACCGTATGTATGTTTTTTTTTTTTTGTTTGTCCACTCATAGCGTCTCACCTAGTGAACCGATTTTGATGATTCTTTTTTTAATGGATAGGGGATGACTCAACTTAGGTCCCATTACTTTGTTTGACCATATTTGTTCTTTAGAAAAAAAAATATGGGCAAAAAGTAGTAAATTTTATGCAATTTCCCTATTAAATGATATTGTAGCGAAGTTCGCACTTTTCATCCGTGGATAACGGTGGCTCAGTGGTAGAATTCTCGCCTCCCACACGAGCGACCCGGGTTCAAATCCCGACTAGGACAAAGTGAATTTTACTAAAATTTTTTTTCTACTGTTTCCCGTATTTTCTCGAATCTTCTATTAATTTCTGTATCTTTCCAAGTCTGGAAAGTTCCAGCACTTTCTCAAGTTGTATATAAGGAGATGTAACGTTCATTCGTGGTTCTGAATAAAGATCTCGAGTTGAGACTAACGAGTATTCGCTTCATTTGGCTTTCACATTGTCTTCGCTATCTTCATCTACGCGACAATATGAAACTCATTGTTATAAAAGTTTGGTGCCATATAACAGTAACATTAATAGTAATTGTAATGATAATTTTGAATGAAGGCTTCTCTGAAGCAAGCATCAAATTTCTTCGAGGGATATTTCGATCATAGGGAATCTTGTCGTCTCATTTTTGGCGTAAATAATTTTATTTTAGTAATCCTGTTGATTTATAGTAACCCTATGTGAATTATCAAAATCTTCCTTTCTTCAGTAATATTGCTCCATAGTAGGGGTAAACCTAACCTGGAAGCAAGGTGATGCAGTGATTAGGATCTGATTAGCCTTCACAATGCTACCATTAGGTTTGACTCAACTACTCTGTAGTATTTTTATCGTTATCATCTATGCCGATAACAGATGATCGGGGCTAAGTAAGAAAATACAGGATTGCATCATGAGCAACTTAGATGCTGTGGAATGTAAATTAGTTAGGAAAAACGTAATACTTAAATGGTTATAGTTAAATTAACTACGCATGATTTCCAGAGAGGAACAAAGATAAGTTTTTAGTGCCAATCGCTTAAAGTTTAACGCGTGTCAATAGTTTTTTTTTTTCTTTTTTTTTAGTATGGAGCATTTTTAAGAAAAAAATGTGAAGTTTCGTGATGGTAATTTCTTATTATTTCTGAAATACTTACATTTACACTAAAAAGAATGAAATAAAAAAATTTTGAAAAAAAAAAATAGAACCGACTTCAAAATTGCTCTAAAAAGTGAAAAATAATTTTATTCTTTAAACACCACCGATAATGCTTTTAAACATAATTTTTGAAGTTGGCGCAAAAACGATAGATAAAATCATTCACAGCCATAACTCAAATACAACTATAAATTTAACCAGGACCAGTTTCTTCACTATCACATACATTATGCATTGATGACAGCATATTTGAATAGCGATATAAATGTTTCGTTCGTAATTTTGGATGCTTTTCTGAAGGAAAAAAAAATATGAACGAAGCATGGTTACACTGGATTTTACGTATTGTTTTTGCGCCAACTTCAAAAATTATGTTTAAAAGCATTATCGGTGGTGTTTAAAGAATAAAATTATTTTTCACTTTTTAGAGCAATTTTGAAGTCGGTTCTATTTTTTTTTTTTCAAAATTTTTTTATCTTCCGTTTTATCACAAACTTCATATGTTTTATAAATAATTTCGTCAGTCCAATCTGATTGAAATTTTCATATATCGCGCAAAAAGGTTCACAGAAAACAAAATCGCACAAAAAAGAACCACACAAAACAGGTTGAGTGTATATGTAAGTTCTTTATAAATATATATTGGTTCTTCAAAAAAAAAAAAAAAAAAAAATTGAACAGTTATACAATTAAACCCTCACTTAAGCGTCATTCCCTCACCAGTAAAAGAATGGCGAATTCATCTGTATTTGATTCTAGTAGTTACGCTTAACTGATGTCTGGGTTTATTCACATACAAATATTATCAAACAAGGATGTAACTTTTGATTATTCAGTTTTCTTGTCATATTTTATTTTATTTAACTGTAAAAACAGATGTGCCGATACAAAACCTTATATGGTTTAACGCTTTTATGTATATTCTAGGAACAAATTTCCAACAGCTTAAAGACGCAAATATTTTTCTGAATTGCCAAATGTAAAGTACCGTTAAAAAAATATTTTTATGTTTCTTAACGATTCAAGGAAGGAAACTGATTGTTGTGACGTACTGACATAATTCGTTGGAGACAAACTAAAAAAAAGATTTTGTAAACTAATTTTCGATAAGAAACTTATTTTCAAATGTTTTTTTTTTCCTTAAATTATTCAATAATTTTAAACAAAAGACGCAGAAATGCGAGCTGATTTTTGCTTAGGGCTCATTCCGAATGAAACCAAAAAATTTGCAGAAATGTTCGTGACGCATTATATTATATTTTGAAAAAATTTGGCAGGTAATATGCACCATTATTCTGGAATCCCAAATTGTTATATTTTTTTTCTAAGAGCAATTTTAATCGCGAGATATAACCATTTTATGGTCCGCGGATGAGTAAAATTTGGGATTTTTTTAAATCTTTTTTTCTAAGAATTCAAGTAAATTTATTTAAAACTAGCCGCCTACGACGGCCAGCTGGTTTGCCTTTTCAAATATTCGCCTTTCTATGCAAGCAGCCGCCTACGGCGGCTGTTTGGCTTACTTGTCATTCACCATTTTACGCTAAGAAGTCGGAAAATAACGAAAACCGCGTCCATTTTCATGTAAAAGCATTATGTTTTCAAATCGTAGCAGCGGTGGTGGTGGTCTTCCCCGTTGTTGTTCTTTAAATAACGGGCCTGTCTATCTCTCTCAGTGTCCATCGACCTGTAGAGTTATCTTTCTCCAGATCCACCTCTCCAGATTTACCTCTCTGATGGTAATTAACAATCTTTTTTTCCTATCTACCTATTCGATGTATTTCTAATTTTGCTCATCTATCTCTATTTATTTTGATCTAACCTCCAATCTTATTCCCTAACAAAAAGAAAATCATGCAAAAAAGCGCACTTACTTATTTATTAAAATAGCACAAAAAATGGTGTCTCTGTGGTATCCGCAGCTTGCAAAAGTATAAAAATCATCGAATTTCTTGAAATATCAAAAAAAAAAAAAAAGTAATTGGGACCAAAATGATCTTGTCGCGATGTGGTCCGTCTGATAAACCGAAATCGAATGTTTAGAAAAACGTCCTGGGGCGGGGGGGGGGAGAAACAAATGAAATACCTGGAAAGAAAAAGGCGAATGAATCCTTCGAAAGGAGGAATAGAAAAAAGCAAGTTACTTCAGTTAGATCACGTGGGTGCGTTACGTCATATTCGAAATGGTCAGCGGAGAGCAGATCTTCGGTGAAGCGGTAGCTCATATTTTCGTTCTGTGTTTAAAAAATTGTAAAAAAAAAAAAAAAAAAAAAACCTTTTGAATTTTTTTGAATTTTTTTTTCTGTATAGGGCGAAATGTTCTGGCTACTACATAGTAAAATTGTAGAAAAGGGTCTATTATATTTTTCACGGGATGCGTTTAGAAAAAAAATAAACCCAGAAAAAGATGCAAAATAAAGGTTTTTTTTCAAAAACTCAAAAAAAAAAAAAAAAATACAAAAATTGCTCTATCTTCAAAATTTTTCTGTTCATCATATTTAAAATTAAATTTCCGAGACTATAGTACAAAAAAAATATTTGTCTGGCGGCATTGGTTCGGGGTCTGTGAGGCTAAAAGTACTAAAAAGTGCTAAACATCACATAAAACATTAAAAAACTTTTTTCTAATTAAAATATCAAAAATGTATACCAAATTTCATCTTTCTAGGCCTTACCGTTTTCCCGGGCTGCGCGCCACACACAAACATCTTAATTTATTACTAGCTGCCTGCGGTGACCAGCTGGTTCGCCTTCTTACGCTATTCGCCTTTCTATGCAAGCAGCCGCCTACGGCGACTGTTTGGCTTATTTGTCATTCACCAGTTTACGCCAAGAAGTCGGAAAATAACAAAAATCGCGTCCGTTTTTATGTGAAAGCATTATTTTTTCAAATCATAGCAGCGGTGGGGGGTGGGGGGCGGGTTTTGAACCCCCTCCCCCGTTGTTGATCTTTAAATATTGGGCCTGTCTATCTCTCAGTGTCCACCGACGTGTAGATTTATCTTTCTCCAGATCCACGCAAATTTACCTCTCTGATGGTAATTAACAATCTTTTTTTCAAAGAAAAAAAAGTATTAATTCGAAAAAAAAGAAAAAAAAATTTTGTACACTCAATGTCTATCTACTTATTCGATGTATCTCTAAATTTTCTCCTTATCTCTATTTATTTTGATCTAACCTCCAATCTTATTCCCCAACAAAAAGAAAATCATGCAAAAAAGTGCGCTTACCTATTTATTAAAATAGCACAAAAAATGGTATCTCTGTGGTACCCGCAGTTTGCAAAAGTATAAAAATCATCGATTTTTTTTTGAATTCCCCCCCCCCCCAAAATGTGACTGTGATCAAACTGATCTCGTCCCGATGTGGTCCGTCTGATAAACCGAAATCGAATGTTTAGGGAAACGTCCTGGGGGGCGGGGGAGGGAGAAACAAATGATATACATGGAAAGAAAAAAAAGCGAATGAATCCTTTGAATGGAAGAAAAGAAAAAGCAAGTTACTTCAGTTAGATCAGGTGGATGCGTTACGTCATATTCGAAGCGGTCAGCAGATCTTCGGTTAAGCGATTGCTCATATCTTCGTGCTGTCTTTAAAAAATTGTAAAAAAATAAACTTTTGAATATTTTTGAATTTTTTTTTCTGTAGAGGACGAAATGTTCTAGCTACTAGATAGTAAGAGAAGAAGCAACTAGAGCTACTAGATAGAAAAGAGGCTGTTATATTTTTCACGGGATGCGTTTAGAAAAAAATAAAACCCATAAAGAGATGCAAAATAAAGGTTTTTTTCAAAAATTCATAAAAAATACAAAAATTGCCCTATCTTTAAAACTTTTTTGTTCATCATATTTAAAATTAAATTTCCAACACAAAATATTTGTAGTACAAAAAATATTTGTCTGGCGCGATGTGTTAGGAGTCTGTGAGGTTAAAAGTACTAAAAAGTGCTAAAAATCACATAAAACATGAAATAAATTTTTTTCTAATTAAAATATAAAAAATCGAAGCCCGAGGGGCCCATCTTCAGCAAAAACTGCACTTGTATACCAAATTTCATCTTTCTAGGTCTTACCGTTTTCCCGGGATGCGCGCCACGCACACACAAAAATCTTACTTATTTTTATACTCTTAATTATATGTATAGATATGTATAGATAGTAGGGAGATCAAACACGGCATGTTGTACATCTGAAAAAAAAAATCTTTTTATTTAAGCACAAAAATAAATTATTTACATTAAGCCTAATTAGAAATGTTTGCGGTCAAATCATGGTTCAAAAAGTGCCGTTTACGTCATTTCGATCCTCAAAAAGCCGATGAAAGACTTACAACAGAAGGCTTATTTTTGTCCTCGATATATAGTTATGCATACTAAAAGCAATGAAAAAAAAGCTGATTGTAGTAGTCCTTCATGATAAAAAAAAATTCTTTAACTTAAGAAAAAAAAAAAAAGACTTACCCACAGGACGTTTTTGGGGAGTTAAAAAGCTTATTTTTCATTTTTTCTTAAGGTTAAGTGATGTTTTCATGAAGAACTACTACTATCAGTCTATTATTTTTCTATGCTTCTAGTATGAATAACTATAAATATAACAAGAAAAAAAATATCGTGTAATTCCCTCATCTGCTTTTTGACGTTCGAAATGACGAAAAGGGCACTTTTTAAACCATGATTTGACCTCCACAAATCTCTAATTATAATTAACTTGAATCGTTTATTTTTCTAAGCAAAAAAAAAAAAAAATCTTCCAGCTTTACAAGAGGCCGTGTTTGATCTTACTACTATTTTAAATAAATGCTAGAGTTTTTGGTAAAAAAACCAAAAATACCAAATTTTCTTCATCTGTGGAGCAAAAAAATGGTACTTTCGATTAACATTAAATGTATTTAAAAGAATGTATCGAATTTTTTCTTTAATTTTCTTGTTTAATTCAGTTTTGATGAGTATTTAAACCCTTAGTAATATGCATGAGTCAGTACAAATTCATAAATTATCACAAGGACATGAAAATAACCGTTTCTGTGAAAATGACCCTAAATTGAAATAATGTCTAATCTCAAAAAAAAAAAAAAAAAAAAAAAAACAGTAATATTAGCTTACATGTCGAAAGTGAAAGATCACAGAAATTGAAAGAAATATCTGACTGCAATAGATTTTTCTGTAACTGCACTATTTTGTTTTTTATGTGTTTCGTTTAAGTGATATTTGCATTAATTTCATAAATCACATCTAAAGGCTTCCCTGTATTCGAAATTTCTCTCCATGTTCTTCAAAGTTTGAATCTATTTGTCAAACCTTACTAGGTAGCACTCTAATCATGTAAATTGTTGATGAACTTATTTCAAATGGTTGTCACAAAATTAACAATCATTTTAAATCGTTTACGGAAAGAAGTATGATACCTGTGTCTGCTTCATTAACAAAAAACGTAAACTTTTTTACCCGACTGCGCGTGCGCGACGCAAAGGAGGGTAATGTGTTTATCAGTCTATGTATGTATGTATGTCCGTTTCTATGTGGCGTTCTGCAGGCTAAATGCCTTGGCAAATTTTGGTAATTCTTACGTCAATCGATTTGTCTTAACCTTGGGAGTGTCACTAAACACATGACAGTAATCAAAAGTACCATTTCAAAAACCAGTTGCCATTTTGTCAGTTTGGGATCGGCGCACGCTGGGTGTCGCACACTGTGTCGCACGCTACCTGCGTGCTACAAATGCAGGTACTTTTCGCTACCTGAATTTTTACCCGACTGTGCGTGCGCGACGCAAAGGAGGGTAATGTGTTTATAAGTTGATGTATTTATGTGGCGTTCTGCAGGCTAAATGCCTTGGCCAATTTTGGCAATTCTTGCGTCAATCAATTTGTTTTAACCTTGAGAGTATCACTAAACTCATGACAGTAATCAAAATTCACCATATCAACATCCAGTTGCCATATTTTGTCAGTTTGGGATCGGCGCATGTTGGGTGTTGCACACAGGTAGTTTTCGCTGCCTGAAATTTTTTGTTTACTAAATCTACTAATTGGAGTCTCATTGGCCGAGTGGTCTAAGCGATTGCTTCTCCCACTTGAGGCGGTGGGTCAAGACACTCCCGCTCCGAATGTACTTTCCCCTCTTTATGATGTAAATTCTTTCATGTGTTCTTTATATGTATTCTGTACTGTAATAAAAAGTACATTATGCGTAACGAAGGTAAGACACTCAGATTGTAGTCCTCATCAAAATAAACCCGTGCAATAAGCACCAAAAGAAAGAGAGTCTACTAATTCGATTTTCATTTCTAACATGTTGCATTTGTTTTTGCCTTGATTCAAGGGACTGAGTTTCGTGACGTGTACTTTCTTGAGAGGCTTTTTTAGTTTTGCGAGAAAGACTTGACTAACGATGTTTCCGATTTCGCGTCATCATGAGTTATACAGGCTGTTTATATAGCGCTGCTGTGGTTGACTTATTGTATTGGTTGGTTGACTTGTGCGTATTTTTGCCGAAAGTCAAGCCCATGTAGCTTTAAGTCGAGTTAGGCCCTTAGAGGGACTAATTATCAGTAGTTTAGACCACCGCAAGTTACTTAATAAACTTCAAGATACAAACAAACTCTCCCAATGAAATGACGAGGTTGCGAAATGTACCGTCTTATAATCATAATAACTAAGTCAATGAAAATTAACTAAAAAGTGCAAAATAAAAAATTATTAAGTAAAAACAAAAAACCCGACTGCGTAAAAACCAAAAAAACTAAAAAGAAAAATGTATAAATCCAGTAGTTTAGAATGTTATTAAGTACTACTGAATAACTACACCGTTGAAAACCGTACTTAGATAAGGCAAATCATAAATTCAAAAGCAGAATAGAAGAATCAACAGTCGGGGACCATTCAAATTTTACGGGGTTCTTTGAATCAGAAAGGAATGGGCCTTGACTGTTGATCCTTCTATTCTGCTTTTGAATTTATGATTTGCCTTATCTGTGTACGGTTATAAAACTATTTCAACGGTGTAGTTATTCAGTAGTACTTAATAACATTCTAAACTACTGGGCTTATACATTTTTCTTTTTCTTTTGGTTTTTACGCAGTCGGGTTTTTTGTTTTTATTTAATAATTTTTTTTTGTAAAACAGAATGTAAGAAAAATCATTATACTTGTGTGACTTTTATTATATTATTATCGCAATTATTGGTTTAATATGAAACAAATACAGTTTTGTTCTACCAAAATATAAAAAACTCCAGTGAACTTTTAATAAAGAAATTCATAATCATGAAATGTATATAACCCATATACGTTTATATCAAGAGCAGGAATATACTAAGAAAATTACTAGAAACTGACCAAACGCAAGCGACTAAAATATTTTTTTTTCTGTTTTTGCTTATCATGTAGTAGTAGGTTTGTCTTTTGCTGAAAGTTTTCGATTAACTCTATACGTTTAATATGTGGATTCGTAATTTGAACCTTATTTTAATGCAACAAATTTTTTTAAAGTAATTATATTATAAATGCAAAATTCATCATTAATTTGTCATGAAAACTTATAATACAGATTATTTAGTTAAAAATCCCACCTTTTATAAAGGAATACTAAATATAATTAACCTGATCCTGAAAAAAAGCTTTGCTTAATACGAATAGAAGTGTAGTAACTTCATTTCCATTAAAAATATATTACTCAGGAGTTATGAAATACGTTCGAAATGGCACGTTGTTTTGGCATGTTTTTATTTATTCATATTAGACAATACTTTCGTAAAATATGTAGGAAAACAAAATCTCATAAAATTTCTCAATTTCATTACATCCCTTTATTCATTTCGTCCATTCGCCAGATAGAGCATTAAAATTTATAAGCAGTGAAGACAAAGGGAAAAGAGAGAATTGATTTAGTATTTGACCATGAGTAATATTAATGATTAATTTATTCTGGTTCAAACCAAACATATAAAAGCGATACAGTCGGCGCTCATTATAACGACCACTCATTATAAAGACCAATCCATTATAACGATCAGTGGTAATAGTCCCAACTTTGTTTCAATGAACTTTATGTTAATTTGCTTCCGGTATAACGACCGCTCTGCATCATCTAATCCAATACAGCGACCGAATTCAGCGAACACTATTTTTTCAATGATACTTAATATGTAACTTGAAATGACCTTCACTGCCGTTTGCGGACTGGAAGAAGGCGAAGATTACAAAGTGGGTACCCTTACAGCTTTGCATCTTTCTAAATCAGCATGGAATTCAGAAAAGATCATCAAGAATTGCCTCCACCATGTTGATTTTAAAAAGCAAAGGAAAAATGCTTAAATGATTTGTTAGACAATCCAAAATGAAAATTTTGACGAAAAAGATGAAACGCTGTAAAAAATTTCTAAAAAGAAAATTAAATTGGTAGAAGTGTTAAATTTTGACTGTTATGCCAAAATCAATTATGATTCAGAATGTGTCAAACACGTGTCTGTCAGAAAATGAAGAACCGCTCGGTGTTGTGCACAAAAACAAATTAATGTATCATGATCATATGAAGAAGAAGAAATTGAGACCAAATTTCTCAGTATGAAAAATGTTTAAAATAATCGAGAGACTTTTTCGTGTTTCTTTGAAAAGCAAGAAAAACACTATCATCTATAATTGAAATGAAAAATTATGTTTTGCAAAAATCTCATGTGCTAAAAAGAAAAGCAACTCTTTCTGATTTTATCTTTAGAAAATAAATGATTTGTAAGTACTGTAATACAATTTTTCCTATATTTTCCAATTAGAAATATTTTGTCATAATATTTTGCACCCATAATTAAAAATAAAAAAGCCCATGATAAAATATAATTTGGGCATTTTACTAAAATCTAAAAAAGTGACAATTGTATTGGAACAACGGAACATGAATGATGCATGTGTATATTTAAAAAAAATTCTATTTCTTATAATGACCACTCATTATAAAGACCTTTTTCTCTGGCACGAAGATGGTCATTATATCGAGCGTCGACTGTATTTGTCTGTGAAAACTTCAACTCAGCTTGAGCGCAAAAACTGTTCCGTCATTACATCTTCTTTCTTTTCTCATCATGTATTCGCTGGTAAGTTTTATTTTTTTCCTGTTAATGGTTAAAATGTTAAAAACTTTCTTTTCTTTTAAAAATTATAATAATGTTCAAAACTTATAAGTTTGTTTGCAAACTGTTAATGATAAATGAAAAATTAAGATGATGCATCGATTTTTTATTTGTTATCTTTTTTTAGTTATATATTAAAAGTTCGATAATTTTGTAGTTAGATAATTTTAAAATATATTTTCTTTTAAATAAAGAGGGAAATCAGTCATCAGCATGTATATACTTCTTGCTACAGTCGGGCCTACTTATTAGAATATAGGTTAAAATAATATTCCGCTTAATGTAATACATTATCAATGCACCAATCAAATGTAATGTGTCATTTTGGCCCCGGTTAATGGAATATCATGCTTAATAGAATAGTTTTTCGTGTCAAAATGGATATTCCATTAAACAGGTTCAACAGTAGTTTCATTCAGTTATTTTTATCTACTCTTAATTTAAAGCAGTGAATAATAAAGAAAGGCATTCTTTTTCAACAAGTTAACTATTAATTTAGTTTAAGAATATTTTTTGCTTTGCGAAAAAAGATTAATAAGTTACTACAAAAATATGTGAACTTGAAAAATGAAATTTAATTACAGTAAGATAGGAATAAAGCATTTTTACAGCTAAAAACGAACACACTATTTTATAGTCAAGTATAAGTAAGCAGTGATATAGTTTTATAGCACCAATCGAAATTACAACTTTTACGGACTATAAAACTTCTAAGTGATGATTAAAATTTGCCAAACTTGAAATACGAAAAAAAAAGCATGTTCATTTCATTTATAAATATATTTTATGTTCAATTGATATGTTAATTAAGTAAAGAAGTTCAAATCCATAAATAAGCGTATAGTGAATTCGATTGAACTAACAGTTTTTCATAGCATTTTAAATTTTACCTAAGGCCTTTTTTTAAATATGCAAAATCATTATCTACGGCAACTCATTTTAATTAATCCAAGGATTAACATGAAGTTTAATAGATTTTTCTTTACGTTTATAAAGTATTTACGTAGTTAAACATCTGTTTATTTGAGCTAATTATCGTTGGATATTTCCTGCTACAGAATACCCCCTTTTTTAGGATTTACAACTGCAACTTTTTTTCAAATTATTTTCCCTTGTTTTTTTAATTTATAATTTATTTTAAAAACATTCAAAGTAATTAACATTACGGAATAGTCTCAAGGTTTGAGTGAAGTCTATTACGATATTTAGTTCTTTTCTTCTCCGCACAATTTTGCACATGTCGATATCAAAACCTGGTAAAGCTGTTTAAAAAGAAATCTGAATATTGGCAAAATAAAAAATAAAAGCTTCGACTCTAAGTTGCTTTACCATTTTTTTTAGTTACCAGTTGGCCATCACTTTTTTTTTCGAAACAAAAATTTATAATGTAAGTACATATCACTTTCAAAAATTTTCCATGAATTTGAAACTGAACAAAATTCCAACTGAATTTTTTTTGATTTTCCAGACGCCGCGGCGGTCCTAGTGAGTGTAGTGCGCTAATGATTTTGAATTGCGATTTAAATTAATTTTTACTTGAGTTAACTGTTAGAATAGAAACAGTGTCTCTGACAATTAACCCTACCTAAGTGTAAATCACCGTAAAATTCGTACATCGATATAACAGTCAAAAATATTGAACCGGTGTTTTTTTTTTATTTATTTTTTTTATCGGCAAAAAACACCTATAACGGGGTAAAATTTACCTCTAACTAAAGGACAGTTGGAAATCAGAGGGTAGATTATATTCTTTTATTTTAATTTTAGTTACAAAAATTCAAATAAAGATTGACAATTTGAAAAAACTAAAACTAAAGTTGAAGTATATATAAAGTTGAAGTGTTAGGATTTTTCTGAAAATACTATTTTTCGGGGTAAACCATTCTTTGCAATATTACCTCATCAATGGTGAATGACCCTAAAACTTAAATCTATTGTAGGAAGTCATGTTATATATATCCATAGAAAGTTCTATTTCATTAGTTTACAATATTTTTCGAATATTTAGTCTTTTATAAATAGAAGAGAAGCTGCGGTCGTTTGTAAGAACATACATTTAATTTTCTCTGCACATTTTGAGTTTTTTTACTAGTTTATAATTCAAACAGTTTTCAAAATAGAAATCTGAAAATTGGCAGTATTACTTATCTTGTCATGTGTGTCCTTCATGCCAAATTTTATTGAAATCGGAAATGGTGAGGTCAAGAAAGTGATTTTTCTGACATGGAATTGCTCATAGTTAACTAACTAGTCACGCGAAGGGGTAAGATTGCGAGAAACCCCGAAAAATAGTATTTTAAGAAAAATCTAGAAACACGTCAACTTTAGCTTTAGTTTTATCAAATGATCAATCACTGTTTGAATTTTTGTAATTAAAATGCAAAATAAAAGAATATATTGCACACTCTAATTCCCAATTATCTAATATTGAGGGGTAAATTTTCCCCGGTTAAAGGTGTTTGTTGCAGATAGACCTTTGACTTCAATAACCCCATAAGAAGAAATGATGTTAAATCGCACGATCCAGGGTGCCAATTCTGATCACCGCAACGAGAGAGTAAACGACCAGGAAATGTCTTATGCAGTAATAGAATTGTTTCACTGGCTGTATGGTAGAATAACACTCGATTTTTACTAACCCTAAACTCTTAGCTGTCCAATTTTTCGTTTTTCATGGCTTACAACAAATTAACAGCAAAAGACAGCAAAAATGATGGCAAATTCAAATATTGCGTTAATTTTGTCACACCCTTTACAAGCCTTAAATTATCATTATCGTTCTATAAAAAAATCATTAAATTTTAATGCTTGTAATTTTATGTGAATGGCAAACTAAGTTTTGTTAACATACTTCTTATTTTGTTTTTAGTTTCTTATTCTGCTGTTTGCTGCATTAGCAAGTATCGCAGTAGCAAATTATGGTTACCCTTATCCTTATGCTGGTGCATATGGATATGGATACGACGGGTATGGATACGGCAACGGATGGCTTTATGATAACTCTTACTACAACTATTGGGGTAGACGGTAGTGCACTTCAAAATCCGGCTTTCTTTGGTAAGTGTCTTAAACTATGGTCCAGCTATCATCTTACGAAACTTTTACGTGCTATGACAAAAAACATATACAGTGAAGTCATTACATGAGCCTTTACATACCATTTCAACAGGTATGTAAAGGCTCATATGAGACAGTGAGATAAAATCGGATGTAGATTCAAAAAATAAAAATTTAGAGACAACCAGTACAAATGGTAGGTGAAAATCATCTCTGTTTTGATGCAAGAGATAGTACTAGTAGCCCAGCTAGTGCTGCTATGTAGCTTTATTTAGAAAACCTTTTCAGTGAAGGACACAACTTCAAACGCGTTTTACTCAACACATGAAAATATGCACTTGCATCCCTTTGCTCTTTACTGCTTCATATGACCATCACCGAATTCTCTCACAAAAAAAAAGTATTTACAACTAAGCGACATATGAAATATCCCAAAAGGAATAAAGATGATTTAAGATGTTCTTTTTTCTCCAGTTACATCCTTCTAAAATTCTGAACTAAATCGACCATTCAAAAAAAAAAAAAAAAAAAAAAAAAAAAAAACAGCAAAACACTCGATTTGAAATGGTCACTATTTCAAAAGCATTTAACCTATTTGAATTAGTATTTTTTCTAATATTCAAAACATAATTTTGCTACATGTTCCTAGCATTCAATAAAGGGGTGGCATTTCCATTATTGCCACCTAGTACATTACATTATGAGGGTTTATTTCTATCTAATTTTTGGAGTGAAATATTCCTTGTTTCTTTTGCAGTTAATACGCTTTGAAATTAACCTTCTGACACTAATGATTGAAATTTTTGAGCAGTTATAAGCTTTTTCTTTTGTTAAAATACAAATATTTTACAAAGTTTAATGTAGAATACTTAAACAACCTTAAAGATTACATTCTAAAAAACTCGGACTTCTGTGTTTCGTAATGCGAGGTCTGCATTGAGGTCGGGGGAAGGAATCTTCGAACAGTGTTGGACCCATACTATTTTAAAGCATTTAAATATAAGTTTAGTTCATCATAAAAAGGAACACTTTTCTATGCGCCCTACCGCGTCAGGAAAGTATTTTTGATCCAGTCGTATTTGTAATTGAACGAATACTTTGAACTATAATTTTACCTTTATCCCTTAAAGTCATTTCTTTTTCTTCGCAGTGGTGGTTTTTTTTCTTTTAGCCTTTTATTAATTTATTTATTCTTTCTTTAGCCTTTTAATAATTTATTCCTTTTTTTGAGAACTGCATAACCTTTTTAATACGTCATCAATTTTTATACATAAGGCATCATTTTAATGAAATTTTCCCCTGCTTTTGGCGAAAATAAAGGAAAAGACAGTTAACATTTTGCAGACCGTTCACAACTTTGTCGAAGGCCATTAATAAATAGATTTTGACAATAAAAAATTGCATCCTCTAGCTTTGGGGGAGTAGTAACAAAACTTCCTGTGTCTGTAATAGGATTGGTATATGGAGCCGATACGGTTCAATGCTATACATATACGTAATGGTAATTATATTTCAATTTTCCGTTCTTTAGTAAATATACTGAAATTTTTATGCACTTTTTAATTCTTAAATATAAATTTCGAAAAATCCTCGATTACTTTTGCATAAAAATATCTATATTTTCAATATCTAAAATATAAAGTTTAAAATATTCGAGATCGTAATAACATAAAAATCTATGTTTTAAATTTTCTTCTATTTCAGTACATGGCCTTTATTATCGTCAAATTCTCGCGATTCACAAGATTTGAAAAACGGAAATGGGTATCTATAAAAAATGAACATTTCTTCTACATCTGGTCTTCAACAAGGTAAAAGAGCTAGACAACTATTGATATCTGCTCGCCTTTCAGCACTGTTAGACAAATGTTATATTAGTTATAAAGATGCTGTTCATTTATTAATAGCCTGTGTAGAAGCAGTATTTTAAAACCCAAATGACTTTGATCCTTGACCTTAAGAGAGCAAGAGCTTAACTTTGATTTTGTAGTTATTCACGGGAATATAAAGCTAACTTCCAGATGAAACTGGCCGATGCGCTTGCCGTTACAGCTTCCGGTCCAAATGTTGAACAGCTACTCAGAAGTCTTGAGATACCTTCAGGTACTGGCCTTAACATTTCTTCAGCTGTACACGATATCTTACATGATTGCTCAATATTGGAAACTGTTCAAGCTGTAATGTTTGGTACAGCGGCTTGCAATACCGTCCGTATGAATTGTGCGTGCAATTGTACGCAATCGTACTGCAGAGTGTCATTAAATAGTTTTGGCTCTCTTAGTTATACATCCGATATTTCATTATTTAAGCGTTTCAAAAGTTTGCAAAAAGATCTCTATGATTCAGAATTTTTAACGTTTCGAACAAGTACACATGCCACAGATTCTAAGAATCGAAGTAGCTGACATATTATTGTTCGTAAAAAAGCGGAATTCAAAAAGATCTTTCCCTTGAAAATTAGAGAGAATTCTCATAACTTGTAACAGCATTTCCTTGTAAAGTCCTTCCTGGAGGTATATGTTTACGGCAACTTGGAGCTTACCCCTTAGCCAGATGGTTGGGAAAAGAAATTGTTTGAAAATCTATATGTTTAGGAAACAATTTAAATTGAACTCACATGAAGAGAAAACCCTTAAACACAATTGATGTTTTACAATAAAATGATGTATGCAGATATATAGTTTTTCGCAACTACTCCAATCGAGGTTCCTTGAAATTATAGAATAAGTCTGAAAAACTAGCAGCGTACAAAAATATCACAAACATGCTACAGAAGCAGGGATTGGAAAATTCATAAATAGCTCATGATATTAAGGGAATGAATTAGCAGTATTGTTCGTACTGATGAAGTAATGAACTTAGAAGATAGGGGGGGAAATTCCAAAAAATTCTTGTTGATGAAGATGTGTCTGATGACTCTATAACTTTTTTTTAGTTAACATTAGATGATTTGACATACTTTCTCAGTCAAGATCTTCCTCTTTTTAAAATCAATTACGTTTCAATAAAACCGTTTTATAAATTGCAAATACCAAAAGATTTTTTTCTTCTTAATACTGATTCATGACAATATGAAGGAACCTATTTGATGGGAAAATACATCGCTAAATTGCTGAAATTTGTGAATGATTCAGTTGAAAGCGGAACAAAATTAATCAAATAATTTCCCAACCTATTTACCAAGCAAGAGTCACAAAAATAAATTTATTTTACAGACAGTCCAAGACTATCGGAAAAAATATACTAAACACGGTCGAGATATGTTGAGAATAACGAGTGGCGTATCCAAGGGGGCGGATAAGGGGACTATAGCCCCCTTAGGTCCGAACTTACACTAGATAAAATCGAAATTTCAGAGACTTTCAATACTGCAATACATTTGCGAATTTAAATATGCATTATATTTAAATAAACTACTATATATAGTGGCATATTAATGGAAGGAGAGGGGGGCTGTAATCCCTTCTCCCATTTGGTAAAAACTAAAAACAGATTAAATTGTGATGTGTAATGCAATGGAAAGGAAAGGCTTGGGGGAAATAGTTTCGTTCTGCATTCCCCCCCCCATCTGAAACTTATTACTTTCAAATTAAACCAGCCATATATATTTTACTTCGTTTCTAGGCTAAAAGTACTGTAGCAACCGCCCCATGAGGTCAGAAATAACCCTAGACAAAACCCAATACTTTTGTAAATTTAAATATTCATTATATTTAAATAAATATATACACTATATATGGTGGCGTTTTACGTAATGTTAGGTTGGGGGAGGGGACTATAGGAACAGTAGTCCCTTCTAACATTTGGTCAAAACTTACAAGAGATAACAATAGGTAAGATTTGCAATGGCATGAAAAGTCTTAGAGGAAAAACCTTCGTCCTGTTGACCAAACTTTTTTAAACTGAAGTTATTTGTTTCAAATTAAGTCATATTTTACTCCGTTTGCTGGCAAAGGAGACTGTAGCCCCTCCCCCCCCCCCAAAGGTCAGAACCTACGCTCGAAAAAACCGAATTTTCGGAGATTTAAAATACTGCAATGCTTTTACAAAGAGAGCCTAAAACTGTTGTTACTCCTCTAATTTCGGAACATTTTCACAGGTGAACCCCCGCTTCCTCCTAGTGTCATCACGTAAAATTGCATTTTTAACACACTATTTTCGTTTAGTTCTAGAGAATATTTTCTACCTTTTTTCCCCAATTTACTCTAATATTCACCCCAAAATTGGACACACAAACATAGAATCAAATTTTATTTCGGCACGTTACTTTTTATTATAGTGTCCCAGAACACGGGTGCGTCACTTATTTAGTTCCGGGAAAAAAAAAAACTTACAGTTGGCTCTCTGTTTAACGACGCTCTATTTAACGACGACTTTTAACGGTCCCAGATGGTCCATTGTAGTGTTAAAAGCATTCTATTTAAGGACACTTTCTACTTAAGGACGATTTTTTGTGGTCCCTTGAAAGTCGTTAAACAGAGAGCCAACTGTATATAAAAAGGACCACCCTAGTAAATATATATGTATGTATTTATATACAAGAAGCTATGAAATAATGTATCATAATGATATGGTAATTTTTAAGGAAAGTTTATTGGACTGACATATGAGGCAGTGAGAAGCAAAGGGTTGGAAGTGGCAAAATAAAAAATTTGGAGGTAACCAGTACAAATAGTAGGAGAACCTCTCTTCTGTCTTATGCAAAATATAGTACTGGTAGCCATGGTAGGTGCTTCTGTATAGCATGATTTAGAAAAAAAAATCAATGAAAGCCTACCTATGAAATTATCTTAAAACGCGTTTTACTCGAAACTTGAAAATGTCCACTTACATCCCTTTGCTTTTCACTGCCTCATATGTGCGACACAAAGGTAAGAAATAAACCTTCTCAGACTTTTGGTAACCTTCAATAATACAGCTCACTCCTTTCAACAGTGTCATATCTCAAAAATTTGATTTTTTTAGGAGAACGATTTTAAAAATTCAAAGTAAGAACTCACGTGGTAAAACCATATTTCAAACCACTGATTAAACTGTTTCCTATGTACAAGTTCTTTTTAAAGAAAATCTTGTGTTTCTCCTCTGTTTCATGAAGAAGTAAAGTACGAAGTGATAGTTTTTACAAGTTGCGTTTTATTTATGACTTTCTTGTACTAATTTTCAAAGATGCTATTTGAAATATTTGAAAATATGTCATTATTGTTTCTAATTGTTCTCCTCACAATGCCGAATATACCAACATAAATGGAAATAGCGCGTTCTTGATTAAAAAATAAGAATGAAAACAGCTCTCTTTTGTGTACAATACTGTTTTCAGAATAAATAATATCATATTTCACTAAACGACAGATATGTTTCATGCATAATGGATCAAGCACAACTCAAGGTGAGACATTCTTGAAAATAACGTTCCGAAAATACTTGGAAATGCTAATTCGACACTTTTGCTCTCTAACGGCGAAATATTCGGTTATAGAAATGCAGGTCTTGCAGATATGTTTTTCTCATTCATGGCAGTTATAAAAAAGGCATAACTCTCAATCGTTAATTTTTGAGTTGCGACGTTTTTGAAAGGAGTAAGAGAAATATATAATGCATCCGGTTATGCAACTTTTTTTTGTTTATAATAGTTTTTATTAAAAGGTTTATATCTACAATATTTCCCACATAGGGGAAACCCGGCTAAAGTGGATACCCCGGGCAAAGCGAATTTTGCTTATAACTCCCAAATAATTAGTTGGCCGGCAGCCGCGTTGCCATAGAAACGGTCGCCTGTTGCCACTCCGTGTGCGGCAAACACGTCGGGACGAGCTCGCGTTACGCGTCGCCAGTGACCGAACAAAGTATGTTTTGGGGAGAACAATATTAGTTTTCAGAGGTTAGTGTTTCATTCATAACTTTAATACTATTTGTGGTATGTTCTTTTTTATGAGTAGGATTTCATGTATGATTATATAGCTTTCAACTATCCGTAGACGACGAGTTCAGATACTCTGGTTTTTTAGTAATTTTTAGTTACCTCAAAAATGTACCTAAAGGGCAAAGTGGATACCATATTCACTATGTCCGGTCATGACAAGTCCCTTCATCCGAACCTGGAAGTCCTTCAATTTTAAGATCTCAAGACATTGAAGCAAGACAAGTATTATTAAACACCATCCTTATACTCCCTTGGGATCTGATACAACAGAATAAGTCCAAGACAATCATGTTCCCACCGCTTCACCCAAACCTGGATGTTCTAAGAACTAGTACAGTCTTTCAGTTTTACGACCTATTCCTCAGCCTGTTAAACCAATAACAACACGCAAACGAATGCTACAGAGATCTACACTCCTGACAAGTACTCCAGTAAAGGGCAATCAGAAAAAAAAAATGAAAAAAAAAATTGACATGAAGTATCTAGATGACGTTTCGACTAAAGCTTCTTAGAATATTGTTAAAAAGACCACTACCAAGAAAACTAAATTAAAAATCTCTGCTACAAAACATTGAACTGTATAAGAGAATGATAAGAGGAAGGAAATAAAGAAATTTGATGATGTAAGGTGCATTTTCTGTGATGAATTGTTCCTTGAAGAAGATGATCAGCCAAAGGAAAACTGGATACAATGTCGTATTTGTACTTAATGGTGCCATAAAGAGTGTTCCGCATTCGAAAATGGTAATGATTTTGTTTGTGATAACTGCAATGATTAGTATTGTAGCAGAAAAATGTTTTTTTTTAATATGCTCTTAAACTTTGGACGTTGACTTTTTTTAGTTTAATTTTTTTGTTTGTTATAATAAATACTGCAATAATTAGTACTGTAGAAAAATGTTTTTTAATATGAGCCTGTAATTTACGATGTTTATTTTATTTTTACGTTCAGTTTCTTTGTTTGTAATAACTACAATAATTAGCATTGTAGCAAAGGTTTTTTAATATGTTCCTTTAACTTTTGAAGTTTACTTTATTTTAAAAGTCAATTTATTTGTTTGCAATAAATATAATAATTAGCATTGTAGCAATAAGATGTTTTCTGGATGTGTTCCTTTAATTCTCGATGGTTATTTTATTTTTAATAATTAGTTTCATGACAAATAATGTTGTTGTTCGCTTTGTCCTAGTACCGAATCCACTTTACCCGAGGTGTTGGGCAAAGTGGCTATTCATGCCATTGTTGAAAACTGGCCTTACATCGAATAGTGTAATTCATATTAAGGACAACTGTTATTGCATTACGTAAGTTCATTAAATGAAGACTGATTATAAACATTTGTTTCAATTTCCAAAGTTATAACTAAACGACAATAATAAAAGAAACCTTAAGGTATTCACGTTGCCCGGGTTTCCCCTAATAATGCTAAACAAATTTTTAAAAGATAAAACTGTGCTGTTACAAAATTCATTTCTATGTTCTCTTTTTCAGATTTGGACTCATCATCGTTTGCTGGATTTTGATACCGTTCATTGTAAACACATACTTGTAAATCACATTTTAATAACAATTTCAGTGTGTTTATTAAATTTGAAGTTCAAATAAAGCATTAAAATAAAAGATACCAGAACTGAGTTGTACTTTACTTAATGAAAGAGTTTTTTTTTTTTTTTTTTTTGCAACGAGCAATTACTTTCTTCACCTAACTTTAAACATTCAACATGGTTTAGTGCAAAGTTGGGAGTCAATATCGTTCAATTAACTTCGCAATAAAGCAGTACTCGTAGCTCAGAAATTCGACTAAAAGAACTTATTGTGAATTAAGCCAAAAAAAATATTAAAAAAAACCCGCTGGATGATGAATGTTAACCTCCGATACAAAATGTAATTATTTCAATCGTCTTCACAAATGAAATTTCCTTGGTTCAAGGGAAAAATTTTTAAGGTTTATAAGCAGTCTTGCAAATTTTGTGTGTCGGTATATAAATATTTGCGAAAACAATAATTCATAGCACAATGTGCATAAAATATGTTGTATCTTTATGCATATCTTTCAAAATATTGGTAGTATGGTGACATTTCATGAAAACATTGCTCATTATTCTAGAAAATATTGGTTTTAAAATACTGTTTTTTTATTAGTACAACGGTAAACAACATTAAACTAAGCTTAATCAAACTTGTGGATGATTTTATGTAACTAATTCTTGGTACATCGCTGGCAGAAAATTTGGAAGAGAAAACCACAATATCTTTTAAAATAGTAAAAGTACTCATTTAATATAGCATGGTAAATTCCTGGGATATTTTTATGGATAAAGTTGGGGTAAAAAGAAAAAACAATTTCAAATGCTTCAAATTTAGACTCTTCCCTTTCTTCTGGGAGTATTTAGTGGTACAATTTTGAGCATCATGCCCAAGACTACACTCTCTGTAAACACCTGGGTGTGAAGTTTTTGACTTTCGGAATGTTTGTTAGCAAATGAAATCATTTTTACAATTACCCGAGTGCGTTTCGTTTTACCGCACAGACTCGGGATTACATGGAAACAGTGATTTCCTTCAATATGAGTTTGATGTAGCAAAATAATTGCACTATACACAATCAGTTTAAAAGTTTGGGAATGTTTTCACTCGATAATCAATCCTGCAGCTTAATAGTCGTTTGCTACCCGCTGAATTCATTAAATGTACTCAAGAGTCATTTTTTTAAATTATACAAAAAATAGATAAATAAATATATAATGGTCGAACTGTGTTTAATATACTCATACAAAGTGTAAATTACGTCAAAATTTAATCTTTCAGAAAAAAAAGAATAAAAAAACCTAGTTGATTCCATTCTAAATGTAAGGGGTAAATGGAAACCCCCCAAATTACTTGTCAGAAATAGATGAAATTCGTCAACAAATATTTTTAATAACATGTCATTTGACAAATTGAAACCAGTAACTTTGCGTTTGCAAACCTTCTGCAGAGGAAAAAGCAAGATCACTAAACGTTAAAAAGCAAAAGTTTTTTAGCGCTATATCTTTAACCAATGATGAGGTCAATGCCACACGGTACTCTCAGTATATGTTTTATTTATGTTGCTTGGTCTCCACGTACCACTGGTTTAGTTTCAAAATCACCACAAGTGTTTTATTACAATTTGTTTTTATTTACTCCATGCTTTCATGTACCTCGACTGAACCTACCGAGGAGTCTTATGCAATATTTAAAAAAATAAATAAGTAAAAGGACAATTCTCATAAATACAAAAGTGTCAAATTAAATACCAAATTAAAAGGAGAAAATATAAGTACACTCAAACTTATTTTTGTGCGGTATATGAAAACTTTAATCAAATTGAGACTCAGTTGACTAACTTATCTTTAAAACGAGTGATTAATATAATAATTTCGAACGAATTTTTTATGCGGTCCCGTACAAAAAGGTACAAAAACAGGCTTGAGTAAAACTACATCAATCAAAGTCATATTTATTTGCAGCCTAATATGGTGAAAAAAATCTGCAGAGAATATTAAGCACAAAAACATCCAGTAATTCTGCGTACAGTCTTATGAGCTCTTACTTGCAACAGAAGAAAGTAAACAGCCCAGGCTAAGGTTCCAATAGTTGCTACAAGAAATCTAGATTTCATTTTTCTTTCATACAAATATTTTATACTCCCTGACCTGTTTTTATGCGGTGGATAGGGACCGCACCAAAAAAGGAAATCGCACAAAACTTCACGAGTAGCTACAAATTGTTGTTCTTGCCTCAGAGTTATTTTTTATGCAGTGGATAGGAACCACATAAAAAAGTCTCACCGTAGAAATTAACCCAAAAACTTACGAAACAACTAGGACTTGCTTCTTTAAACAAAATAAAAATGTACCAAGTGATGATAATTTTGCTGAAAAATCAGACAAAAGTTCCCGAATATGGAATTTTTTGGGAGGTCATAGTGACCTCCCTTCGGGGTGCCCCTGTCGTCACTTGAAGATACTACCTCGTGCTCATTTTATAAATAATTTCGTCAATTGAGACCCATTCCGATTGATATTTTCAAATTCCAAAAAAAAAAAAAAAAAAACACACACACAAAAACAGGTTTGATTGTACTTTATAAATATTTGATTTACTTTACTGAATCAACCAAACATCATGAATTCAATTATGGCATAATTTAATGATTTTCAAATTCGAATCACTAGATAATCAAACACACAATTGTTTGAAAAAAGAAATATTCAGTAAAATTTAAGAGGGAAAATAGCGAGATAGCATAATATCAAGGACAACGTGTGCCGTGGTTTTAAAGTATGTGTCCCAAAATGCGTCCCTTACCCCCTTAAAAACTGCATCAATTCATTTAATTTACTTATTTTTTATTCACTTTTTATTATTTATTTATTTATTTTTCGTTTTCAGTATTGACCACGCATGACGGTTAAATTTGAAAAAAAAAAAAAAAATGTCAAAACTGAGCCAGAGCTTACCACCAACCGCTAAGTTGGCACCGCGTCGAAGCATTCTTATTCCACCGCCTAATTCCTTTCAAAATTCGATAATCTTAACAATCAAACTCTCCAGATATAGAATATTTTTTATCAGGAAAAGAATGGCAAAAAAATGTATCGCAGACTACAGAAAGAGGATAACATCAGCTTGGTTCATGAGCCTGATGGAAAGTATGAATCTGAGACATTTGGCTGCTCCAAAGGCCACTTTACGTGAATTAACCCAAAAACTTACGAAACAACTAGGTCTTGCTTCTTTAAACAAAATAAAAATGAACCAAATGATGATAATTTTGCTGAATAATCAGACAAAAGTTCCCGAATATGGAATTTCTTTGGGAGGTCAGAGTGACCTTCCATCGGAGTGCCCCTGTCGTCACTTGAAGATACTACCTCGTGCTCGTTTTATAAATAATTTCGTTAATTGAGACCCATTCCGATTGATATTTTCAAATTCCGAAAAAAAATATTCGCACAAAAAAAAAAAAAAAAAAAAAAAAAAAATCACACAAAAACAGGTTTGATTGGACTTTATAAACATTTGATTTACTTTTCCGAATCAATTAAACATCAAGAATTTAATTATGGCATAATTTAATGATTTTCAATTTCGAATCACTGGATAATCAAACACACACTTGTTTGACAAAAGAAATATTCAGTAAAATTTAATATTTCACTCGGTAAACAAACCAACGAGATTAGACGCATTTCCATGTTTATCTGCAGTCAAGAATATGCTTTCAACAGATGGAACTCGTTTATGTATTTCAAGAGAAAATATCATTCCTGCTAATTCTGCGAAGTATGTCTTTCTATTATGGCCTTCCTTCAGAGAAAGTTTCGAGTGTTATTATCATGAAGCTCTTTTCTCTAATGCATTTTCCACCAAGATTGTCTCAGTCTTAAAGTGAAATAAGGAAATGCAGAATTTTATATCACGCTTGATATCTTTAATGTCATAGCACCAGACAGATTTATATGCAATCGACATTTAAGTAGTTCTTTGGTGATTTTGGTTAAATTGAATCTCAGATTTAGAGAAGCTTGTGCTTTTATGTATTTGAGTTTAAAAAAAAAACAAAGAAAAAGAAATCGATGAAAATTTTAAAAAAAAGGTTAAAAACTATGGTTTGTTTTCACTTATTCATTGAAAATGTTTCGAAGGTATAAACTGTAAACGATGTAAAATAATAATGGAAGGTCTATTTTAGATTTTTTAGTAGCTGGAAATCAGAAAGATCTTATATCATTTGTCAATAAATGTCGATAGTATTTCTTTTTAATCTTATCCATTTGAAACATAAATTAGTGCACGTTCGTTTCATTTTGTGCATACATTACTCACAGGAAATTCACTATCTTTGAATACCGTTTCAATACCTTATGCAGCAATGTAAATTACATACAGGGTGCGTAAACATAACTTCAAAATTTCAAAATGCAATAATACCAATATTATGAATTAGAGCGGGTTTTATATATATATATATATATATATATATATATATATATATATATATATATATATATATATATATATATATATAATGTACATACGGATCTAAAGCATTTTTATTCGCAGATTTGAACATCACGTTTGGCAAATTAATGATAAAGCATACAAAAAAAAAAAAAAAATAGGATCACAACAAATGTGACGAATTTAAATAACGTACACAATGGCCTTTTGTATTCAGAAAAACTCAAAGATTTTTTTTCCTAAGCGAGGTTTGAAAATGAAGATGTTTTATTTTCTCATGAGTATTCCTTTCAAAAAAAAAAAAAATACATTCAGCATAAATTCAGGCATTCGCTTGAATTTTGACGTCTTGGGTTTAAATTATGTTTTCCAGAAATATTGCAAAAGAACCCCAACTCATTGTGTTTCTTGTTTCTACAAATGAAATCGACTGGAAAATAATTTGGCACCCGTTATATTATAACTGGTTGTTTTCTGGAATAAGTAATTTTACTTTTTATCAATCTTTAAAAATCTTGAAATTTTGTATTCAGATGAAGGATGAAGTTTTGCTATAAAGTTCATCTGTAAAAGTGTTTTCCCTGAAAAGAAAGCTTGATTTTGCACACGAAAACCCGTTTTTTAAAGTACAATATGCTTCTGTTTAGCCTTGCATGAACGCAGATGATTTGTAACCATGACGACGAAATAAATAAACATACTTTCGAAAAAAGTAATAATAATAAAATGTCCACTTTAATCGACAATTTTCTTTAAAAAAAAAGTTTTCTGCTCAGCTCTTTCTGTTGAAGCATAAAAGACTCCAAATTTTCTTTTATTTCCCGTATCCGAAAATTGAACAAATAAATTAGAACTTTCCGAATGAAAATAAAAACAAATCATATCGGCAATCATTATTTCATAGTAAGAAAAAAAGAAGAACTACGGATATCGGTCATCTTTCCCTTAGAGTCCGCAACTCCGTCAGTGCATTGGGAAACATAGTCGGAGACCGTAAAATTCCTAGAGTCGTAGTCAGGGGCCGAGGCGGTCATTTTCCCTCTGGAATTAGAGTGACTGATTTTAGGTTGAAGGAGTCGGTCATGTTCCCTCTGAGCCTGTATTTGTGCCAACGCTGCGTGTTCAGAGTCGGGCTGATTTAAGGCGCAGGTGTCGAAGTCTCCGTAATTCCAGGTTTTTATAACTATAGTTCATTACTTTAAAACCGAGAACACTGCCCTGGTAATGACATTTGCGCTTTGAATTCATTTTATTTTGATTTCGGCATATTTACCTCTCCCTTATTGTCAATGTTAAATTTACGGAAGATTGGACTTAGATTTTTACTCACTACTTTTCTTTTTGCATATCTTAAAACCAAAAATTGGGAAAAAAATTTAGAACCTGCACATTTTTTTTTTTTTTTTTGGCACCAAAAGCTATTAGAGTTTGGCCGTTCGAGTTGAAAGAAAAGCAATTTTTCAAAGAATACCATTAAAATCCATGTAAATTAAACAAAGAATATATTTATATGCGTGTATATGTGTGTGTATGTTCACTATACAAATCCAAATTTGGCAGGAAGGTACTCGGGCACCCGAGAAGGAACTTGGCGGGGGGGGGGGGATTTGAGAACACCAAAAAAGAACTGAACGGTTCGAATTTTAGGACCCAAAAATGGCATTAAATGACTCTTTCTACCCGAAATAATTATCCGATAAGTTCGATTATAACGCCATTCGAAAGCCCGCAAAAAATACCCATGGAGTACATTCATTTTCTTCGAATTAAAAAAAAAAAAGCTGTAAAATCACCGGGAAAAATTAAAAAACACTTTTAACCCTAATGGAACTCAATTTCATATCGGAAAATTCTCGTTTGCACGATCTTATTTTAAATTAGCGTTCTGAAAGTTGCCACTTATTTTTTTTCCTCGGGTATGACTAAATAAAATTTGTTTTTGTTTTCAGGTAAAAATTTCCCCTTTTGATAATTAATTGGTGATTTATAGTCATTCTTTTTTAAAAAGGATTTTAGTTGTATTTTTGGAGGTTTGCGTTAATTTTTGATTTGCTGTTTTCTTTCTCTAAGAATGATTATTTTGACAAGGAATTTCACAGTATTTTTGTTCTTTAATTGAAGCCTTAATATTGAACACGCGTCACTTGGCATAATTTTTATTTTAGAGGTAGACCACGCAAAACCGGGTGACGCAGCTAGTAGCTAAATAAATAAATAAAAAAATAAAAAAAAACTTTTCTATACATGTTCCTCATTAAGAATTTTTTCCAGCAAAGTTTGTTTGAAGCAAATCTGCCTTGTAATTAGGGTCTATAATCACTTAGTTTATAATCACTTTTAGTTTTCCTGTAGGCGCTAATGTTAAGTGTATTTGAACTGTTCTAAACTGAACGAAAAATTGTTCAAAACAAAGACATACTTTCAGTACATGATCTTCCATCAGGAGCTTTTTTCAACAAAGTTTGCTTGAGGGGAATTCGCCATGAAGTTCAAGATTTTTACTTGCCTTAAATTTCCCCGTAGGCCCTAATGTTAAATTTCTCAAACTGTTCCAAACTGAATGGAAAATTGTTCAAATCAAAAAAGATAATTTCTCTACATTCATCAAGTGTTTTTTCGAACAAAGTTTCTTTGCTGCAAATGAGCCGATCTACGCCCTTGTGCAAGTTAATTGAAACAAAGTATTGTTTTAATCAATTTTAAAATCATTCTATGAATTCTTCACCAATCCAACAAAAATTTGTAAAAATATGGATTGGATGAATAAATCCTTCACCTAATATCAATTTCCACCAATCAGAGGGTTTCTGAGAGCTCATGTGCAGAACTTCCGTTGATGAAAGTTGCAACTATGATCATGTCAGTTGAGATTTCACTAGCGTTATAGACAGAAGTGACACCGCAAAAGCGTACAAATATTGTAACGCTTTCCAAACATACGCCAAAGACTTATAGAGAGATTTCAAAGATAGTTGGCGTTAGTATTGCAACTGTGAGCCACATTATAAAACAAAATAGAGAAACATGATTTATATCTCCAAAGCGGAGAGCAAAATGAAACCGAAAATTGAAAACAGCACCAAGAGATGACTCTTTTCTACTTATACAAATTATAAAAGACTCTTCAAAGGCTAGTGCAGCACTTAGTAGAGATTTAAAAGAGAATGTAATAAATATTAGCTCACCTTTGAGGCACCTTATTGCAACCAGTCGGCCAGCCTATCGGCCTATGAAGAAACAGCTTCTGACCCAACGAATGAAGAAAAAACGGTACTTGAGGGCGTTAAAATATAAGAATTGGGCTGTTGAAAATTGGAGGCAAGTACCATTTTTAGAGACGAAAGTCATTTAATTGTACACAACCAAAGAATTTAACACCGTGCGGAGATCTCCCAGGCGAAAGAACATGAACCAATTTGTAAAACTCCCTCAAAAAACTATGCTTTGGGGTTCTTTCGGCAACAGTGGGGGTGGTTTGTTGCAGCCTGTTGAGGGTATGATGCGTTCTGAGCAATATATGACTATTCTGAAAAAAAAAAGGTTTTACATCAGTTGAGAAAACGATACCCAGAATGAACTGGAATTTTCCAGCAGGATTTAGATCGCGTCCATATGTTCAAAATGGTCAAAAAATTCATGTCGCAGAACCAAATTGGGACATTAGAATGGCCTGGGAACTTTCTTGATATCAATCCAATCAATATTCTTTGGGTTATATGCAAAAATCGCCTATTGCATATGGACTGTTCAACTATGGAGAAGCTAATTACTGTTCTAATTCTTATCTGGTACAAGAACACAAATATTGAAAATGATAGTAAACATTTGGTGGATTTCACACTGAATCGTGTTCAAATGTTAATAAAATGTCCTGGACATCATATTATGTACTTAAGAACTTTGGTTTTATATAAATTTATTTAAATTTCTCTTAGTTTTCTCAATTTTACGAGTTTGTTTCAATTAATTGGCACAAGTGTGTATCATAAAAAGGCATTTTGTGTATAAACTTCACTGAATTATGTCAGATTTTATTTTCCGTGAAATTTTTCTGCTGTCCTTATAATACTGAACACCACTGTAGGATGGAATCCAGTGCAAGAGAATTTCATGAGAGATGGAAAGATTTTTCAGTTTGTTCAAATTAGCCACTCCAGTACTGTCACCCACCACATGCATATTTGAAAGATGTTGGATGGCACTTTGGTTATGGTTCCGTTTGCGTTAAGTAATTTAAACAACTGGTGAACTTTTAGCTAACAACGAATACGAAATTCTGTCCAATTTTGCAACTTCATAAATAGGGTTGACAAAGTCCCCTAAAGGGAGACAGTGAACCCTATTAAAATGCAACGGAGCACCCCTCCAAGAGTGAAACCTTAAAAAATAAGATGAAAACTCCCTAAAAATGTGATTAAAATTACTTACCAGTAAAATTTTCACGAACCCTTTCTTACGGGCACTCCTGTCAAAACTTTCTACGATTTCGTTTGAAACATACTTCTAAGCAACACACTAACTTGAAAATTTCAGTGTAATTATTTAAAGCATTAAATTTCATTCAGTAAATTACCGCCCATTAGCCAGGGCTAAAGCAGAAATACATGAAATACACCTCCAGCTCAGTCATTTCCAGCCGAGGACTGCAGTTTCGTGCTTATTAGCACTGGGAAATGACTGAGCTGGAGGTGTATTTCATGTATTAAATTTCATTATTTAATGTATGCGATAATGGCTTTATCTGTGGACAGGGTAGTGATTCCTGCCAAGTCGACCAAAAACAAGAATCCAATAAAAGCACAGTAGTACCATTCGTCTCTACAAGAAACTCATGGCACTTTTGACTCCCTTTAACTTCGTTGTGGATAAAGCTAGAAGTCTGAATCTTTAGTCACTAAGAGTTGCACGCGAAAGCGAATTATATTAGATTTCGATCCATCACTAATAGTATACGAATTATTGCTGTTGAAGTTCTTGAATTTTGTCACTGGATAGGGTCATCAAAACTCTAAGGCACTTCTAGCAGTCACACAGGCTGAAATTTTTAATGCAATAAGCATTTATAATGCAACGGAAAGAAAAATTGCAACATTCCGAGATTTAACTCACGTGATGTAATTTAAGAGCTGCTTTTCATTATTGTCAAATAGTTATCAAACAGATGACGCTCTTTCGAAAATTCTTCTCTATTATATAGTAAATTAATCATTAGTCAGGCGGCGTTTTTACATTTAATTACAAATACATGATGCACTAAAAATGGCGATGTTAAAATGTCTCGAATGCACCGATTTGTAAAATATCGAAATAGACTATGGTGAGTTTTAGTAGTTAAATTTCTTCTCACAAAAGTCTTTTTCCACACTTATATCAAGTACTCTAATATATAAGAACAACATTTGAAAGCAATATAAAATATTTTTTTTTATATTTGAGATTTAATGTTTTAATTCAAACAAGCTCATATTCGCGAGTAAAAGTAAAATCATCACTCATAATTAAAACTTTGTAGTGGTATACAGGGGCGGATACAAACGAACATTGTATTAAGGGGTGGGGAGTCATGCAGAAGAATGACTCCCTCTCTACATGAACGGACCTACGGTTTTAGGTACAATACATTTCTGAAACTGCTTGGATTTCAATAAAAGCACCGGAACGGCGAGGAAAAAGCACTTCGTAGAGCTTAAACTTTAATAATTAATTTCATAAGCAATAAATAAAGCAATATTTGAAATAATTACTTTTGAAAACAGTTAATGGACTGAAAAGATTACTAAAATCGTTTGCATTTTATTCATAAACTGTTTGAGCGCAATGAGGACGGATAATACTTTCGGCTGTTTAGGGGGGAGGGCTCATGATCCGTATTCACCACCCCGATAGTATCCTCAGTTGCTCAACTGAGCCACAACACAAGTTACAACGCACAACGCATGTTCTATAGAATTTTAGTATCATGCCCTTTGTAAGAACTCGAGTGATTTTGTTTTGCGTACAACTATATTTTTCCAGCATAGTATAGACTAATGTAAGTAATATACATGTTCATTTGATTTCATTTCCTTAGTGTATATCATTTTCTGAATACTATCCCCATATTTTCCACTTCCCAACATTAAGCTTCAAATGCACTGTAAAATAATCTACTGTAATACATTCTAGGTGCTGTTAATTTGTACACTGCAACAAACATTTTCAATCACATAAACTATGCAAAGCGTACTGAATTTCAAAAAAAAAAAAAAAAAAGATCAACATATTCAATTATCAGCTTTGAACCTTCTTGCGCTAAAAATCTGAAAACTTAAAAAATCAATATATTTAAATTAGTATTAGCTTTAGATGGATATAATATTTGTGGCTAAATAATATATTATGCTACCCATTATTCTTGAAAAGCAATGAGCTAAAAACACTAGATAAACTACTAACTGCGAAATACACTTTAGTGTTAAACAACGCATTAAATACATTTCCTGGAAATAGTTTCGGTATAAATAAGGAACGGGAAACTTATTTTTAGCGCAAGTAAACTTTAAGTAAAGATTTAAATCTTTATGTATTTTGCAGTAGTACTTTAGTGTATACGTGACTTTCTACAAATCATGTCTTTAAGCTATTAGTTTTAACTCAGTTATCTTCTCAAGTACTATCTTTAATGCAGCATGAAAGAGTTTTCTGACTTCAGGTTCAGAATTAGTGTCTGTTGAAAGAAAATATATGTGATTCAATTAATTTCACTTCTTGCTTATTTATTTATGAATGCGTAAAGAAGAATCGGTTATTTTCTTTTCAACAGTCGTAAAAAAAATTACAATTCTTCAACAATAACTTCATTCTGAGAAAAGTGTATTACACTACCTTGCCACTTTCTTAAAGAGCAATTTATAATCATATATTTTTTGTATTTCTCATAAATGTGAGCAGTTAGATTACATATTTAAAAAAGAACATAAGCTAGTGTAAATGACTAGTTATGGGCATGTTAGAACTTAGAAATTGCACTTTTACAGCTGTGAAAATTTCATTAATTTTCAACTATGATTTATGTATAACCATATCTTAAAGAAGCCTGTAAAATACTGGTTTACCAGGTATGGCCCCATTCGCTTAGTAATGGCCACATTAAAAACTAGTAGCGTTCTTACTAGCTGAATTCAACTATTTTTTTTTTAATATGCAAAAAAAAAAGTATTCAATAATGTTAAAAATCTCATTTTTCTTACATTATAATTAAATTCAAAGAACTTTGACTTTCCAATTCGAGAAACAAAAGCATTAAAAAAGAATGTCTAGCTGAAGAATCGTTTTTGAACGATTCGTTTGCACAACAGAAGGAATTAACCAAGATAAATAGAACAAATTCTATCGCTGCATATTTTATTAATAGGTTGCCAAATTTACCTTACGTTTGCTAAATGCTAAAGAAAAACAATGCTAAAGAATAATCTTGGGTCAGAATGGTCGAAATATATTAATTATGTTCAGTTATGCCCCCATAACTCTAATACTTTAAAGTGACTATTCATGGGCACAATAGCTCGAAAAGGTATTAAACATCTTAATGATTAAAACAAATGATATAAATAAAGCTAAGAAATAATTACGTAACAATAAACTGCTATCTGATAAAAAAAACAGCGGTTCCAGGTCCTTAGAAAAAGACTTTTGTAAACTGAAATGGTAAACAAACTCATTATTGGTAATTAGAAGCATTAAACCAAACATAAGAAAAATTGCTTGTAGGAAATGTAGTAATGGAGTGTTCTTGGAAAGATACTGTTTTGAGAATCTATTAATGGTGTTCCTGGAATATCAATTGCAGACATGATATTGGTAATACAAGATAAACCTGCCTATTACTGGTTAGTTGTCCATTAATAGTCATTTTATGAGCCTGTTTCCCGCATACCTGAAGCAGATCTGAAGTGCTTTTTTCCCTTTAACATACAGATACGGAATCAGCAAATAAAAATACTACATTAATTTCAGACTGCATCGAGTTTCACCTCTACAGCTTTCACAGTAAAATGTTTCAACCTGTCTCAGGTTTACTCAGGTTTATTTTACTTTCTGTAGGATTTAGATTTAAGTTTTAACTGAACAAATGATCTACCCTTTTGCTAATTTATTCTCTCGTTCTGTACTTTCTTCAAGACACTTCTCTCGGAAAAATAACAATTAATTATTATGTAACATCATTTATTTATTAAGGGTCGAATATTGACAAGTAAGCGAACACTCAAAAAAAAAAAAAAAAAATCCCAAGTTAGGGTATTGTCCCAAGTGAAACAATGGTATGATTTGAAAATATGTTTAGGTTACAGCCAAAGAACTAAAGCATCTCCGATTTTATAACTTTTACTTAAAAATTACACGTATAAACTTTTTACTGCAATTTAAAAAATACGTAAAATTTAAAAAAAATGTCAAGAGTTTGCTGGTAAAAAAAGCAACGAGGAAAATAAGTCCTACATTTAGCAATTGCTTAATAGCAAGAAAAAAAAATACAATATTAGTTTTCAGTAAGGGTTGAAAATTATACCCAGCTGAAACGTGTATTCAAAAAGAAACCCGATTCAAGAATTAGTTTCTCTATACACCTAAAGCAATGGTTTCATTGTAGACTATTTTAGTAAGCAACGTTAGCATATATACAAATACAAATACAAATGTGACGACCAGCAACAGGCTCTGGGCCCAGCTAGGCTGGTCCTAGTCAATTAATTAGTCCCCAATGAAGATCAATGGCCCTCTTAAAGCTATCCACTCCCTTGCTCATTACCGCCTCTTCCGGTAAGCTATTCCAAGTGCCCACGACCCTGCTAAAGTAGTAGTTTTTCTTGATTTCCAAGTTAGCCTGAGATTTAAATAGCTTAAAACAATGACCCCTTGTCCTGCTTTTCCCGCAAAAATTTAATCCATTTACATCTTTCATTTTGATAAATTTAAATAACTGAATCATGTCCCCTCTGACTCTCCTTTGCTCCAGGCTATACATGTTAAGCCTATTAAGTCTGGTATCATAATCTAAATCTGAGAGTCCCCTTACTAATTTAGTTACCCTTCTTTGAACCCTTTCCAATACAAAAATATCTTTCTTCAGATAAGGCGACCAAAACTGAACAGCATACTCCAAATGAGGTCTTACTAAACTCCTATATAAAGGCAGAAGAACTTTCTTAGATTTGTTTGAAATAGATCTATTGATGAACCCAAGCATTTTGTTGGCTTTGTTACTAGCAATACTGCACTGTTGACTAAACTTGAAGTCCTGATTTATAAAGACCCCAGATCCATAACATTTTCTGCCTGATTTATGACTGAACCCTGTAAACGATATCTCATACGCTTATTTCCATGACCTAAGTGTAGCACTTGACATTTCCCTACATTAACTGCCATACCCCATTTATCTGCCCACTTAGTAATATGATCTAAATCCTCTTGCAGCTGTTTTACTTGTTCATCATTTTCGACAATCCCCATAACTTTTACATCGTCAGCAAAACAATTCATGCTTCCAGAAATATTTTCATTGATGTCATTCATAAATATAATAAACAAAAGAGGCCCTAAAACTGATCCCTGAGGAACCCCACTTAAAACATCACTCCAATTAGAATGATTTCCTCTCACAACTACTCTTTGCTTCCTACCAGTAAGCCAATTTCTAACCCAAAGTAAAGTTTTTCCTCCTATTCCAATGTCAGCTAACTTGCTGAGAAGAGCAACATGCGGTACCTTGTCAAAAGCTTTTTGAAAATCAATATAAACAACATCCACACATTTTTAGTTATCTAAAGCTGAGGTAACCTTGTCGTAGAAATGCAATAAATTAGTAGTACAGGATTTACCTTTCCTGAAACCATACTGCAAACTAGTCAACAGACTATTAGTCTCTAAGAACATCATGATCTTAATTTTGATCAAAGTTTCGAAAATCTTACAAATCACAGAAGTCAAACTTACAGGTCTATAATTCCCAGCAATACCTTTAGATCCCTTCTTGAAGAGTGGCGTTATGTTAGCCAGCTTCCAGTCCTCTGGCACCGTCCCCGAGTTATAAGAAGCATTGAAAATATTCAAAATAACATCCACTAATACCTCTGCACATTCAACTAAAATTTTTGGATAAATATTATCTGGTCCCGGAGCTTTAGTTGCTTTCATCTTTTTCAAATGAAATAAAACCTCCTCCCTGGAAAATACAAAATCCTCAAGCTGTATAATAGCTTGTGTCTTGTTAGTGTCAACTGTTGAGATACAGTTATCCTTAAACACACTGGAAAAAAAATTATTTAGAACATTTGCAATATCCCTATCGTTTTGGATTAAATTTCCATACTCATCAACCAAAAGCCCAATTTGACTGTTTCGAGCTTTCCCAGAATTAGCGTAAGCAAAAAACCTCTTAGGGTTCCCATCAATGTCATCTGCCAGCCTTTGCTCCAATTCCCTTTTCTGAATCCGTACCAAATACTTAAAATTTCGCCTTGCCTTACCATATTGGAGCCTCTCCGCACTCTGACCAGTTTCTTTAAACTTACGAAAAGTGGCTTGCTTATAATTAAGAGCTTCTTTAGTCTCCCTGGAGAACCACATGGGCCAAATTTTGGTACTAACACCTTTTCTCCTAAATGGAACATAGTCCCAAACAGTTTTAGCAAGTTTATCCTTAAATTCCGTCCACTGCTGATCTACGTCGCTATTTTCCAACCCTGACGAAAAAACCTCTTTCAAGCTCTGCCTAAGTGCAACAAAATCAGTGTTTCTGAAATTGGGCACAAACCTAAAATTATCATCTTTGCACACTTCAAATTTAACCCGGAACCTAATGCTGTTATGATCACTATCTCCAATATGCTCCCCTACACTCAACCCCTGAACAAAACTACCTATGTCACAAAAAACTAGATCCAAAATCGCCTCCTCTCGAGTTCCCTGAGTTTCAACTTGATCTAAGAAACAGTCACCAATTACTTTTAAAAATTCCTCTTCTTTGCCATTACCAGGGTAAAAATTATTCCAATCAATACCCGGAAAATTGAAATCCCCCATTATGATAACGGATCCCTTACTGGACATGTCACTAATAATACGGCACATCTGTTCATCTTGTCCCTGGTTTGAATTAGGTGGCCTATAAATGTTTCCAAAGCATAGCTTTTTGCCCTTACTGCTCATCAACTCCAGCCAAACCATATCAATATCAGTAGGCTTATCATTTATGACCAATTCATTGCAAATAAAATTGTCTCTAACATAAAATAAAACCCCACCACCTCTTTTACCTACTCTATCCTGTCTGAACAAATTATACCCAGCAATATGTAATAACTCTGCATCAGATTCGGTAGCCCATGTCTCTGTAATTCCAATAACATCCAACTTCTCATCCATAACTATGCTTTTCAATTCATCCATCTTGTTCCTAATACTGCGAGCATTGGTATAGAAAACTTTAAGCATGCCTAAGTTGCTTTTATTTAACACCCTGAAATTTCCTAAATTACAATTGTTAACATTACTACTCTTGTTCGTCACTTTATTTCCATTTCTAGCAATTCCCAAAAAAATTTCATTCTCTCGATACCTGATGCTTGAACCAGGCCCCCCATTCCAACTTAGTTTTTTGACTCCGAAGCCCTTAAAATTAATCCACTAACCATTTTGACCCCTGTAGAGCTCAGATGCAGGCCATCCCTAGCAATCCAATCCCGTCTACAATGACTCCATACATCAATGAACCTGATACTGCGCTTTTCGCAAATTGACTTCAGTAGCAAGTTCATACACCTTGCACGTTGATTTAGCCAGCTCCTATGCACTCCATACCTGGGAAGCAAACCAACCACTTGGACATTCGTCGAAAAGCTGGTTGCTTTATCCAACAGGGATTCCCATTCCCTAGAAAACTCCTCATTTTTACTGTGGCCTACATCATTTGTTCCCACCCACAAAGTAACCATGTCCTCCTTATTCAATACTCCCTTCTTTTCAGCAACCATATTAACGTCTTTTACCCGAGCCCCTGGTAAACAACACCTAGCCACCTTACGCTTTACTCTCCCAACTGTGTTACCCACCTCCCTTACCATAGAGTCCCCCAAAATTACACCCTTAGTTTCCCAATCTAACTCCTCATTTGAAACTTCCCCCTGAATCTCTGGAACATTTATACCCTCTACAACTGGCCTACACCCTAATGCTAACTGGGCATCCAAAACTAGCATCTTAAGTCTTAAGTCTGAGAGTTCAGCACATTTAGTGCAAATATAATCCTCCTCAAAAACAGACTCATTTTCCCCCTTATACAGGCAGAACATATGACATAAATCACAAGAGATCCACCTGTCCCCCTTCCCACTCTTTACCTCTTTCATAATGCATATAACACCCATTTCTACTCAGTGAATATGTTCCAAAAGGCAAAACAGAAAGATAAAAATGCAAAAAAACACAGAATAAATACTAAAAATAGCAGTAAATAAACAGAGTTGCTACACCCAATAAAGCACACAAGATCAAAAACCAGGAGATCACCACATTACAATTATCAATAACTAAACGTAATGTATTAAAAAAAATGCATGAATTAGAAAATAATGAAAATTACTTACGATCAATAATGATGTAAGCTACCAACAAACACAGTATCCAGTGGCTCACTAAAAATATCCAAAGATAAAGTTTCGCATCGAGTTTCGAACAAGATTGGAACAATAACATTTACGTTTGCTGTCCTTATTTACTCCTACAAAGTTCTGGCCCTCGTGTTTTTGTAACACATTATAAGCTAGTTTGCTCTCAATAAGAAATTGATGTCAAGTTTGAGCATCAAAGCACCATAAAATTAGTAATTGCACGTGTTGAGTAGATTTGATAACACAAACTGAAGTCTGCTATTCTCAGCGGATAAGCTTTCACCTCCAACAATCCACAATGATATTCCATTTTTTAAGTCACTGGACGAAACACATAAGGATTTAAAATACAGATGAAGGGCTTTGTTGAATAAAAAAACGTGTATTGTGAGGCTCTGAAAAGTTGAGCTCCGAATCTGACAATGTTTACCTTTGTTTCGGAAGATAGGGAGGGGTAATTGGATGTAAGTTGAGTTGAGAAATCTTCTTAGTAGTTTTTCAAAAATATTCCAACTAAAATCCGAGCCAATAAAACGTCTATTTTTCACTAAACTCCCCTAAAACAGGTAAACATAATCAAGGTCACTGCTCAACTAACCAGAGCAGCACTATACACTCTCAAGCGATTCTGTCCTGTTATATCACGTGATATTGGTGAGCGAATCACAATTTCGCTGTCTGGCAGCATTTCCTAAGGAGCGTCGAAAAAATCGTGATTTTTCTTCTTCTTCTTCCCAGAAACTCTAGACGAAGAATGTATGATGTGGATTCAATATTCCATTCACCTCATTAGTAAGTGTGAATGTCTGTAGAATACTTTATCGAATTGCGTCATTGATAACAGATTTACTTCTTAACGAAGATCGAACTGCATTTGGGGGAAATTAATGAGGCGTCCTTGGTCGAGCGGCAGAAAGCACTTGCTCTAAGCGCAGTAGAGGAGGTCGTGGGTCTGAATTCAACTTTTGCTCTGGATGTCATTTCCTTATCTTTGTAATGTCAATCCTTCCTGCGTATTTGTCTGGAGACAAGGCGATTTGTTTCTAGCCTTCTTAAGTATGTGTAACTGTTTCGCTTGTTGTATAATAATAGTAATAATAAACAAATTAATTTTTATTTTCACCTTTTAGCAAAATTGTCTAATACTGATTTAAAATACACTCTGTCACAAAAATATACACTGGTGGACAATTGCTAAGGACGGATCTCAATGGTCTATGTAGCGCGCAAAAAGTGAGTGTAATTTGATGCCAATGACGATAATTTATTGTGCTCTGAAATCCAGAAGGCTTTGAAAAGTGTTCAAAAGACAAAACGATTATTTTGTGCTTAATACTTAAATGTGAAAAAATGTAATTACCATTCACAGGCATAACGGCGTTATATTTCAATATGTGATAGGGCCGCCATGGAGAGTAATGTAAGCTTCTACACGTCGTTTGCTGCTTTGCACAACAGTATCCAGCGGTTGTTGGGGTAATTTATCCCGTTTCTCTATCAGCCACGGATGAGGGTGTCCTTGTTTCTTGGAGGACGTTGTCGACTAGCAAGATTGCTCTTTAAAGCATCCGAAACATTTTCAACGGAAATCAGATCTAGAGAATGTGCTGGCCATCCTATGGGTTGAATTTTCTTGCTCATTAGACACTCCTGGACTGTGGCTGTTCGATGACATGTTGCGTTGTCATCCATGAAAACGAATTTATCACCCATAGCACCACGGAACATGAGGTAGCAGAACAACATCAATCTATCGCTGGGCAGTCATAGTCTTTTTAGCAGCACATGAGCGATGTACGGCCATTGATCATAATCCACACCATGGCACCGCTAGTAGGATATTTGTCCTTTTATTTTCTGTTTTCCGGCCTGTACTCAGTACTACTCTCACGTCTTATAGACAACGGGGTGTACAGATCAAGCTGTCGGGCGTGTAGTTCTACTGCTTGCAATTGTCTGGCTACAGTGTTTCGGGATATTTCTTGCTAGTAGCAGCAGGAAACTGCTTTGCTACCTCAGTAGCTGTGCTACGCCGGTTCATTTTTGTTGCTAGCACTATGTACCAATCTTCTGCTGATGTTGTACTGAGTACACAACCTCCCCCGTGACATTTGATACACATTCCACTTATTATTGAAATCATTTCCAAACCTTCAAAACAACCGTGCGGCTAACCTCGAACACCCTGGTAACAACTGATAATTTTTGCCCTTCGTCAAACTTGACCGCAACTCGACCACCCGTAAAATGATCTAAGGAACGTCGAGAAGGCATACCAAAACATTCAAGTTCGTCAAGTGATTCTTTCCTGTCAAATTTTGCCTTTGAACAACAATGGTCGTCACGCACCAAATCTTTTATATTCCTTATCAGCGGTACACGTGACGAACATCGTCGTGAATCTAAAATTCGCATACACACAGCACGTCTTACCGTATCCCACACTTATACTAATTTCCATATTTCTTTGCCTTCCATTTTGTGGTTCCTAACGCTGAAATTGCCATTCGTCCTTAGCAATTGTCCACCAGTGTAATAACCCAGAAGGAAACGTATTATTTTTACGAAACTGACCATCCATAAAGTATATGAAAAGATGACAACATGATTACAAATTTAGAAACAAATATTGTTTACTTCAAGTGCTATGTCATGAAGAAGGAGAAAAACCAGGAAGTTGTATTGACACCCGTAGCAGCTATATATGCCGAAACACGGCGCGGCGTGGCATTGAATAAAGCAGATCACGCATGGCCGCTGCGCAAGTGCATGCCATATCCTTCGCAACACGGCAGTTGATTCACCAGTATTCCGGGACGGCTGTAGTTTCTTTTCAAGGATGTCATAAATGCATTTGATCAACTGTATTTGCAAAAGGCATAATGATCTGGAAGGCCACAGGAGTGCACCATATCCTTGGTAGAATTGCAGAGTGTGTGGGTGAGCGTTGACTTGCTAATAAATGGCACTTGGGTCACTCGATAGCACAGACAATACAATCAACGTGAAAAGGCCGTTCACGCAATTACAAAATTACGAGTTTTCGTAGTGCTTTGAAGGACGACTAGAGGTGATACTGTGTTCCAACAAATCGTTCCTCACACTGTCACACCTTGTGTAACAACCGTATGCCACTAGAAAGCAAGCTTCGGGTCGGACCTCTGGCCAAGTCGCCTTTACACGCGTGTGCCGAACATCAGCACCGAGGCTGAATCAGGATTCGTCAGTGAAGATCACAAGTCTCCAGATAATCGCACTTAAATTTGCCCGTACTTGTCAAAAATCCTATTAAAATGCCTATAATGTGGAGTCAGTGGCAGGCAGCGTCGGCCAATCCTCTCCTAATGAATTATACATTTGATGCCAACAGATGTTTGAAAGATGGTAAATTTCATTAAATAAATGCTAAGAACATTATTGGGTCAGAAGTGGTCGCGCCCATAACTGTACAATCCAAGTAATTTTATTTGTGTTCCTGAACGGCCCCGACCCTCCAGAACGGTAGACTATCAATTTCTAAATCCAATGTAAAAGAAAAAAAAAATGCACCGAGTAAGCAACCATGTAATTCAAATTGAATTATTTAACCAATACACCTATTCAACCAACCTATTTTTCTAAAACCTAATATACGCCCCATTTCGAAGCATAACAACTCATTGTACTACCACCGGTTACGTCTCAGAAGTAACTCTAGTCACAATACCGTCCAACCAAGTCGACAAATTCGTTAGAATAGCCTTATGGATGAAAAATCAATCTGAAACTCCCCTAGCTGCGTATCTTACGCGCGCTTACCCGTATATCTTTGGCGTTGAAATCTAAATAATTTGCATAATTCTTACTAGACTACATCCTTACCGAGCTTCACGATTGTGACTATTTCTTCTGTGGGCATATATTTTTTCGTGACAGAGTGTATATTTCATGTATCTGCGATAATGCTGAACTATGATAGATCCTGCAATCAAAGAAAAAAGGGTAAAGGAAAAACGTAATTTCTTCTACTACAACACTAATACAACTAATGCAAATCTGAGTTTTTTTACTGCTCAATGACCTCAGTTTCCTGCCTTACCTGAGAGAGACTTTACTGAGGTAAAGACCTACATAAAGTTCTTGGAGAAATTGTCTTTTTCGGTGGTGCAAGTGCGAAGTGTGCCTGTTGTATAAACATGTACCAGACGGAGAGTAGTAAAAATATAATCGCCTTAAGGTGCATTGGTACAAATGAATTAGTGGAATTTAATTAATTGACACACTTAGTTAACACAGCATGCTTTTAACTAGAAACTTGATTCCTTATTAATTTTTTAATATGAAAATAGAAAACTAAAATTTGAAACTCAATTAAAAACTCTATTCTTCTGAGATGAAAAGAAGTAAAGAACTATCCGTTTCACTAAACCTTCATCCAGTAAATCAAGTTATTCCGCGTGGAAACAGCAATGGCACTTCATTGCCTACACTTTACACAAGTTAGAACGTCACATCAATTCTTCCCAAAAATTAACGCTACGAGGCTATTGACTTGTAACAAATGCATAGTTTGCTTTATCCTCGTATCCATCATCCAGCGGGATTTCTTCTTGAGAAGATTACGAGAGATGCTGCAGATACCATTCCGTGAGAAACATTTATTAATTTTCTAAAGCAGCATTACAGCATTTGCAACCAGTTCCCTCTTAACACTTAAATTTATCCATTATATTCTTCTTTCTATGTCATAGTAAAGCTTCCTTCTATGATGCAATACTCTTTTCAGAAATCTAAGGAACAGTCCTAATGATATGTTAGGGATGAAAAATAATTGAATAATTATCTAAGCAAAAATAATTGAAAAATATCCTTGAAAATATACGTGCATAGAAGTTTTGTTCAGAAAACTACCTCTTCTTAGAGGGGTGAGGGGACCAAGGAATGTATTTTTTGACCAATATTTAGATCCTTTTTTTTTTGCATTCTATGTTGACGTTTTTCTCATTAGACTGTGACACTATACACATTCTTATATCATGCCATGCGTGACCCTGCTTCTCCTACAAGGTTGGAATTTTCCCCGCCAGAGCGGATTGGAATCAGTCTCTTAGCTTTTGCAGGACTACGTAAGAGCAATTCCCGTCTTCACTTCAAAATTCTTTGATCTTGGAGAATAAATCCCATATTTCAAGAAATGTTCCAGATTGAGTAACTCTCACTATTTTTCTTTTATTTTCGATGCATTCGCATCGCATGTAATCTCTAGTAAAACTATCAATTATGTTGTCTCCTCCTCGTTGTTATACAGGTGCGTAATGTATAACAACGAGCCACTTTCTTTTAGCATAAGAAGTATGCGCATTGTGCATGTACAAAGTAATCAAACGGTGCAGCAGATTAGACGGCAGGACTAATTCAACTTTTGCATCAATGAGTACTGCCGAACAGATACAGCTACATCTCCTTTCATTTACCGCTAACAACTGTTGCTGTTCTTAAAATAGCGTTATGGAACACAAATTAAAGATTTGTTAACGTCTAAACCTTTTCCAATGACAGCAATAAACTTTTCAATATGTTACTTAATAACGTTAAAATGCATTTTAAAACCATTTATGTGCTGTTTTTGTATTTATTTGGAATATTTTAACTTAAAAAAGAGAAAACTGAAAATACACTCTGTCTACAAACATCTCTTCAGAAAATGAACAAGCAATACATGTGTGAAGAGAAAAAAAAAACACAATCACAGTTCACATAGGGGAAAGCCGCTTATATTGGACCCCTGCTTAAATTGGACCGGGGGCTTAAAATCTAGCGCACAGTTCTGTGCTACACTCTGCCGGTGGAAATTCAAAGATTTGTGTCTGAAACCTTTCAGGATGAAGTTTCGTCACATTTCGATCTGCATAGCTTGAGTTAAGATGTGATTTGTGTTGAAAACGTGTTCGATCCTATTTTGAGAACTTGTATCTAGTAGAATAATACTAAACTTGTGAACTGAGAAAAATTGCTTGTAAAGTATTACAAACAGTAATTAATGGGGATTACAGCACTGTATTTACATGCACGATTGGAAAACTTGTTGACAAAAAATAAATAAAAGAATAAAAAATGGCGTGTTTTCCATTATTGGACCGAAAAAATTTTCCAATATTGGACCGGTGGTGCAATTTAAGAATATGTAATTAAGCAGGCCTTTTGTCTTATCACGTTATAAAATATGTTATTAGTGTAACTTAATAAAGTAGTTACGATTATTTTGAGCATATTTTAACATTAATTACGGAAATTCATTTTAACTTTTTGTTTTTTTCAAGCACTTTCTAGAAACTGCCACCTATAAAACCTAATTTATCCATAAGATCTAATATCAGTTTTGTTAAATATAGTTTTTCAATTTGACTGAAATTTGTGCTTGTTCACGTAACTTGTTGACTGGTTATTTTATTAATTACCTGGCCCAATTTAAGAACATGATATTCAAATATCATGTTATATGTATATGGGATTTTAAATGTAACCAGCAAAAATTTATTAATTTTATTTCTGTAGGAGCATTTGAAATTTGTTTCTACTACTGTTTGCACCGTTGGTTGAGAACACTAACAATTGACGCATGCGCGATGACTTTAAAAGCTCGTACAACCAAGGGCGTATCCAGCTCAACCATAAAAGGAGAGGGGGGGGGCAGAAGCCCTAATGGGCAAATTCGGTAAATTTTGATTGACGATATGTCAACAATACCACCATTCGGAAAGTTTTGTTTGACGATGATAAAAATATTATTCGGAAAAATTTGGAATTCCATTAGGCGAATTATGATCATTCGGGGAAATTTTGAATTCCATTCGGCCCATTGAGAGTTTCCCCCCTGATAAAATTTGAAGTTCGGGGCGCACCTAAAAAGTCCCATCATTTGGGAAGTTAGGAGACTGGTTTTTACCACCTCTTCCCCCCACACCCTTTTTATTTAAAGATTTTGGAAGCAATGAAATTCTAAAATGAGTGCGGTATCAACCCAACTAAACATCAATTACTTTCCCTTTTCAATGAGCTCACAAAGAAGATGTATACGCTTACAAACTCAGTAACAAGTTACTACATCTGAACTCTTTGATAAATTTAGAAATTGAAACAACCGCAAATTAATTTCTTTTCAATTCTAAACATTTTTTATTTTTGAATTTGGGGAGGGGGAAACTGCCCAACCTTGCCCCCCCCCCTTCTGAATACGCCAATGCGTAGAGCTGGCTATCGCCATCCCTGTCGAACGAATATTGTAAAGCGCTAAGTCTTTCATTCTAAGCAATCTTTAACAGCTGACAACCCCCACTTGCGGCCATTTTTGCATAGGCAACCTTAGTTTATCACGTTCAGAAAAAAATTAGCTTTAATTTGATACATAAATGATGATTATACTTTATGAGTGCATAAATGTGCACCAATAATACCCGTTTACATGTGGCTGCGAATAGGTAGCGACCAGTTGCGCAACGGCAACCATAACTTTTCAAGTTCTTTAGGTATATTTCTTTGGAATAGAGTATAGTTTATTTCAATAACAAATGAGTCATTTTTACCCCAAAATGTCAAACAATATTAATTTGATAAAAAATACTTGCGTGCACTTCTTGCTATGCAACCTAGCCAAAAGACATTGCCCCTTTCATAATGTATTATAAAAATTTGATTTTGACTTTATACTCGAAGAGTGCAGAATTCTGCAGCCGGATCTTAGACTATTACCTTTGCATAAAAATGGAAGGAAAAAGAAGGAAACCTACTTCGGGCAAACGTTCCATCGTCATCGCCATAGAAAAATTACACAGAACAAAAAAGGCCGCAAAAGAAGAGCAAAAAACCACACGAATCAACTGGACTTGCAATATTTACCATAGAGCAAAGAATGATTTAGTGTATGAAATGCCATCAGTGGGTTCATCAACACTGCGCCAAGTTAGCCCAAAGCAAAGGAAATTCTATTGCAAATCCTGTAAAAAGACTGTACAGTTCAAATGTAAGTTATTATATCATTTACTGTTACGGTCCAATTTAGGAAGCGCATGGTTCAATATAAGCGCATATATTCCTCAGTTGGACGTTAGCAACTTTGTCAAAAATATTTTTTTTGAAAAATTGTCGTCATATTAACAGAAAATGCAAGTACCTATGACGGTTCCTAATTAAATTTGGCTTCAGATGCCCTATTTTTATTTTTGTTTTGCTTCACATTTAGCGAAACGTGCTTCTTGTTCTTAGGGGGTCAATATAGGTGGTCTTCCCCTACTAAAATATAGAAAATAAAAAATAAGTATAAATTATTTTCAAATAAAAAGAGAACCGACATCAAAAAACAAAGAGGAACTAAAAAGTAAAAAAAATAATTGGTCATACTCACATACGATTTCCTACCCAAACGTATAAATCAAATTTATTTTACAATTCATGTACAAAAATTAACTAAACTAAACACCCAATTATAAAATAAACACCGATTCTAATTACTATAAGATAATTTATTTTAATACATAACTAATTATATACGATCTCTTGCTTTTTAATAACCATTTGAAGTCGGGGCCTCCTATAAACTACTACCTAACGTAACTGAGTAGGTTTAGTTTTAAAGACTTTCACGTTTTGTTAAATTAGTGTTTAACTCAAGATAGGTGGGTTGTCATATACGTCAGGTAGTAGTTTACAGCAAGCCCCGACTTCAAATGGTTATTAAAAAGCAAGAGATCGTATATAATTAGTTAGGTATTAAAATAATTCATCGTATAGTAATTAGAGTCGATGTTTATTTTATAATTGGGTGTTTAGTTTAGTTAATTTTTGTACAGGAATTGTAAAATAAATTTGATTAATACGTTTGGGTAGGAAATCGTATGTGAGTATGACCAATTTTTTTTTTTAGTTCCTCTTTGTTTTTTAAAGTCGGTTTTATTTGAAAATAATTTTTTTTTTTGCTTTTTAGTGGTGTAAAAATACGTAGGATAGAGTATGTAGCACACTCCTTACGTACATCTCGAGTGAGAAAGCGTCTAACACAGGAGTCTGAAAACAGCTAAGATGAGCAAAATAGAGAAAGAAGTAGAAGAACAACGTTTCGGAGACTTTTGAAGGCGGAAGAAACGCTTTTTCAAAAGCGCAATTATTTACAAAGAAAATTGTCTTCATCATCAGTTTGACTTTATCAAAGCATGCTTTCCGAAAAAAAAAATCACTATTCAATAAAAAACAATAGAAATCGCTTTACTTTGTCCATATAATTTGAAGAGTTTTCTTGATTTTTCAAGGATCCCATCTTCAAATACTGACCTGATGACCATGGGATCACCTAGAAAGTATATACCTTTTCAAACAAGAAAAAAAAAGAATTTTCCATATTGGTCTATGCGTGTTTGAGTTTACGGGGGACATTCATAAAAAGATTCCGACGAACCGAGAACATTTTTTTTTTTTTTGAAGTCGGTTAAAAAAAGAAAAAATCTTTATGCGCATAACATTTTATACGATTGGCACTAAAAACTGATCTTTGTTCCTCTCCAGGATTTATTTGTGCGCTAGTTTAAGTAGAACCATTAAATGTCAATGATTTTCCTAACTATTTTATATTTCACAATAATACGTGTCACGTAACTCGTGAAAAAAGTAGCGTTTCTCTTTACTTGACCATGCTATAGATCAACACCACACTAGAAACAGTATCTACTGTGATGTTATATATATGAAGATCAAAATACTACTAAAGCAATGATACTAAATGAGTTTCCTGTTTGCTTCAAAAGTCTGTATGCAAAATTTGCGGTATGATTACTACTGTCTAATACAGGGTAATATTTAGGGGGAAGGTATTCCTCCAAAGCAAGAGCCCCCCTAAAAACTAAAAATACCCCTCAAACCCCCCTCCCATGCTCTTAACGGGCTCCCCCGATTAATATTAATGTTTTATGGTACTTTCTTTAACATTGAGTAAAGAAAATACCTTTGTTTTATGGCACTTTCTTTAGCAATGGATTTTGTATTTAATCGTTTAATATTGAAATTAAATGAAGTTTATTGTTTTTTGCCCATAACTTTTTTCTAAAGAACAAATATGGTGAAGCAAAGGTTTGGGACCTAAGTTAGATCACTCCTCTCCATTAAACAAAAAAACATAAAAATCGTTTCACTAAGTGAGACGCTTTGAATTTACAAACAACAAAGCGCGAGTATGAAATTTGAAGAGTTCCCACGATTTCTCCAGGATCCCTCATACCCGGACTTGAAGACCATTAAATGATCGGGAGAAGTATACCGTTTCAAACAAAAAAAAGAATTTTTCTAATCGGTCGAGGCGTCTTCTAATAATGGGGGAGCATAGTACATAAAAAAAGTTCCTACGAAGTCTGTTAATTAGTACTGCCATAACTGCAAATTAAACTGACGGCGTCATGAAATATTAAATCTAGACTACTTGTCAAACTTCAGAAATTAGACATTAGTTACGATATACAGTAAAACCTGGGAAGTTGACCACCCTTGTAAGTTGGTCATCTGTCTAAGTTGACCGCTTTTTTCAGGCACGAAATTAGCCTTTATCATATGAATCAACCTTTGTAAGTTGACCACCTTTTTAAGTTGACCACTAAAGTAGTGTACCGCAATTGTTCAACTTACACCGGTTTTCACTGTATTTAATAAGGAAGTACCTGGACGACCGAGCCTCGCTCGGCTTTAAAAGAATTATTATTTGTCAACTCATGTTTTTCTAAGGTTCGATACTTTTTGAAATATACTTGAAAAACATCACGTTAACGAAATATTAAGGTTCTCGCTCGTTGTTGGATATGATTTCGAGGACCGAGAATATACATGTAAACACTTCATCAGCATTATAATCATTTCAGCTATCAAAGAAGCCTACTACTGAATATAGACCTCCTCTTCCCCACCTAGGGAAGCTCTGGTAGCTCTGGTTGCGTTTAAATATTAAACGCACGGTATTGCCAGAAAAGTTGTTTCTAAGACCAAACATGGCGACAATAAATATGAAAAAATTGCTAGGATTGAAAATGCGCCCCGACCTTCTTATAACTCTGAAGTACCAAACAAAGAAGATTCTGAATGCAATTAAATCAACATTTTGCTTTAAACTATCTCTAACGTTTTTGTTTCCACTATACAATTTTCCTGTCGTTAATGAAATGATTTTGAACTTGGAGTCAATTTTACTATGATAAAATCGGTGTTTAACCCAATACTTCCTTCCATAATATGTTGCAATTCACGATTTTATCCCAATCAAGATTTTCATTTGGAATAAGTACTTTTAGTGTCGTTGGTCACTTTACGCCAGGAAATGCTACATACCGCATGCTATGCATAAAAACTGATGATCCACAAACCGCTCCAGCAAATTATAACAACAACTGTTTACACAAAATATAAACAGTCTCAAGACATATGTTTTTTCGAAATAAAATTTAGATGCGTGATTTGAAAAACACATAAAACTGTTGGAAATGTAAAAAGAAAAAAGAAACTAAGTAAAATAAGACAGTCAAGCAATAGTTTCGCTTAAAAAAATAAAATAAATAAAATAAACACCTTACACCGGCTGACATAATGCTTTTGAATTTGTTTTTAGCCAAGTGTGATTGAAATTAGCCAAAATGGCTAATATCAGCCTAGGCTGGCAACCAGGGCTGCAGAGTCGGAATCGGAGTCGGAGTCGAAGAGTCGGAGTCGGACTGATTTTGGGGTAAAGGAGTTGGAGTCGGAGTCGTTAGAAAACATGCCGACTCCGATTCCGGGCTTCTTTTTTTCTTTCATTTTCACTGACTCTCCTTGCATTTTTAAAAAGTACCAATTGGTTCGATTACTTGTATAAAAAGATACTAATGAGAAAATAACTGCCATTATTGCAATCAGCTAGCTTGAATGCTTACCGAACTTTCGGTAGCCGTCTCCTGGTTTGCTTGCTTTTTAACTTAACTAATAGCAACTGTCAGCAAACGGTTTTGTTGCCAAACATTTTCAGGTAATCACTTTCAAATAAAAATAGAAATATAGTGTTTTGTTCGATCTCAGTTATAAAATGAAACGTAACAAATTAGTAACTCGAGGCCCGTAGCTAAGGTTGAAACGTTTAAAGGTGATCGGCAAATTCAAAGAAGTTCTGGCGTGAAAGCACGAATCCAAAAGATTCGATGAAATAAACTAATGTTTTTTTCTTTATTAAGAGTATTTCTATAAGCTTGGTTCTCAGTAAAAAGTATATAACAAAATAATTGTAAATGATTTCTTGATTACAACACTCAATAATTGCAGTTAATCTTAAAATCTTCATATTAAGGTTAATTCTAAAGCAGCCAATAAAATTTAAATTAAAAATTTAGCGAAGAAGAAATATAGGTATAGTAAAAGCTATTCGTACAAATTTGTATATCGCCGCATTTTGTGTAAAATTAGCTCCTGACGTATATGTGCCCTATTTTCGTTGACATTTTATTGATGAAATATAATTTAAAATATATTCGCGAAAATTTTCAGAATTAAAGTATTTATATTTTTATGAATTCTGAAATTAACTTTGGATGTCATCTACCAGATGGGTGTCACCCGGGGCAAACCACCCCCTCTCAAGAACTTGGATTTAGAAAAAAAGCTTTTTTTCACTCAAGTTACAGCTTTCAAAAATTGAAAGCACACGATTTGATCAATATCTATTTGTTAAACATTAAAAGGGAGCAAATTACAGATAATCCTTTTCAAATTTTTTGAAAAGGATTTTAAAGTCATCTCACATTTTATCTCGTAACTATTGGAAAATTTGATTTTTAAATTGAATTTCGAACGTTGTATGCGTCTTGGGTTTACAATAAAAAACAAAATGTGAAATGTTCATAAAAGGAATTAATATTTCAATCTCTGTTTAGAGATTTTTTACCCTTCCCCTGAAAGGAGAGAGGGAGGTGAAAAATACAATTAAAAAAAAAAATTAAAAATCCGGAGTCGGAGTCGAGCGTTTTGAAATCCAGGAGTCGGAGTCGGGGTCGGAGTCTGTCATTTTCCTTCCGACTGCTGGCAACCCTAAAAATTTTAAAACGAGAAGAGACAAATTTTCATTGTTATGGTTGCATATTCTCGGCCTTATGTGTCAATTCACAGTTTTTTTCAAGGCTTAAATTAATTAGACTTTATATTTAAAAAAAAATGTTTTTTCTGTAAAAAATCGTGTTTTTACAGACTAAACACTGATTAAGATGAACTTAGAATGCAAAACTATAATTAAATCCAAAATTTCATCCAAATCGTTAGAGCCGTTTTCGAGATACGAAATATAAATATATATACTTATACATATCTTCAAGAATTGCTCGTTTAAAGATATAAGATATAAATTTAATCAGCGGGGGAGGAAGGGGAATTTTCATCTTCAATTCCCCTTGAAGTAAACACTAAATATATTTCAAAACTGAAATATTTGAAAAAAGAAAAAAAAGAAAAAAGAAAACAAATTTAATGATAAATGAAGTTAGTTTTTATCAAAAAATTTTTCATATTAAATTAATTAATTCAACTATTTTCGTAGCAAAATACATTTCATTTACTCATTGGCTACATGAGCAATAAACACATTAGTAAGACTATAATTAAAATTAACAGGCGGCTCCGTGAAAATCAAACATTCCGATGCGTGAGAATTAAATATTGTTCAAGACAAGATTCCTCTGTCGAAAATTCACCGTTCACGCCAAAACCACGTGACCTGTGAGTGACGTATCGCTCAGTGACGAAAGCTGGTCTACGTAGCCACAACGTATGAAATGTAAAGTTTCTTAGATTTCTCCGAGACCCCTTATCAGATCCAGACCAAATTAACATGGGTCCATCTGGGAAGTATACCCTTCCAAACACAGAAAGAATTTTTCAAATCGGTAAAGTATAATTCAAGTTATAGGAAAACATACATAAAAAGCCGCATGACGAAATCATAACCTCCTTTTTTGAAGTCGGTTAAAAATACGAAATTAGAATAATAGCTATAGCCAATGCTACAGTTATAATCAAATTGATAAGCGATATTAGAAAAACGAGGTGATTTAGTCAAAAAATATGTTAGGAAATTATTTCTTGATTACATGCTGCAAAATTGACAGAAGTTGTGAGATTACATAAAAAGTTGCACTTCACTCCTAAAAATACAAATGGTCAATCATCTTTTTGCACAAAGTAGTTCAACTAACCTAAAACAGCTGACACACTTTTTTTTTACTTCTATAAACAACAGAAAGTTTTAAATTGACGAAAATTTTTTGCAGGTAAATGTTTATATTTTTCATTTGAAAACTTTGTTTAACCGCATTTTGCAATTAAATTGCAAGAGCATAACACATTTTGTAAGCTGATGGGACTGATTTATTCAATCGGCAATATTTTTTAAAGCAAAAACTTAAGTTAAAATCTCGACAAGTAAATGAACATTCTTTTGTTTTGAACATTTGCTCTCGTTTACTATGTTTTTTTTTTTCCAGACTAAACTTCAGTTAAAATTTTTAGAGGAAAGTGGTTAAAATGTGCGCAATTACACCGCTGTAATATTTAAAACATGAGCAGGACCTGACTGATTTCTTAAACATGTGAAACTATAGGGTCTGGTGGGGGAAAGTGGTCAAAGGGGTAAAGTGGTCATACGTCAAATAAATGGCTGTAGCTTAAAAATAAATGTTCAAATGAATGTGAAAATTTTATTTTAGGTTAGGGCAGTTGGAGACTACATTTTGAGTACAAAATGTTACAGCTAGGAAAATTTTATTTGGTAAAAAAAAATATTTTGTGTAAATATGAAAAATTTTAACATCGAAATACCTCTTTCAACTCGATTGGGAAATTTTGTTTGTTAGAATTATGAACAGATTGACTACGCAGGAAGCTTCCTACATAACTCAAGAAATCTTACTCATTAGCAGTTAAGTGAATCTATTTTGAATAATTTTTTAGAACAATTTAAGTAAGATGGGGTACAGTAGTCATAACATAAGGCTTAACGAATATTGTTCTTCTAAAGTCACATAATCTTTAAGTATAAGGCAGACATAAATTAAATATTTATTTCATTTAATATGCATTGTTTCTATAGTAAATTGGGTTTAATATACGAGTAAATGCGTATGTATACGCATATACTCGTGTAGGCACGTATTCACATAAATGCACCAATAAACAGGTATATGCTTATGGAGAATGCGCACCAATAAGCGCGTATATACCCGCTTATACTCGTATATATACGAGAACTTGTATATACTCAGGTAGATACACGTACACTGGTGTCCAAAATTTAAGCATAATTCATAAAATGCGAGAAAAATCTGTAAATTTTCGTAAAATTATATAAAGTTACTTATGGAGATTCATTGGTTGAAGAAGAAACAATATGTTTATGCAAAATAGTATAGTCGATGGTGTCATATGCGCGAATTAGGTGCGCGTTTCGGAATGTGGATAAAACAGCTCGCACGCTTTAGAGAGTTCAGGCACGTTTCATGCCATTGCTGTACCAAGAAACATTGGATCTGGTGAAACAGAACTAATAATGGCACAAAGATGCCAATTGGACATGTTTGCGAAAGGAAGAATCGTTGGAATGCTAGAATCTGGACGATCACAAACTGAAGTGTCTCGTATTCTTAATGTGCCTCAGTGTGTAATCTCGAGACTGTGGCAGAGGTTTTCAAATACGGGAGATGTTACCCGCCGACCAGTACCAGGTCGACCAAGAGTCACAACCGCAAGCCAAGATCGTTTTCTGGCAGTTTCTGCACGACGTCATAGGGACAGCTGTGACAGATAACTGGGTTCGACGCTCATTGCCGTCTCAGGAATAACAATTTCGATGCAAACTGTTTACAGGAGACTCAATCATGTCGGTCTGTATGCCAGAAGACCAGCAGTTTGCATTCCTCTCACATCAGCGCATAAACGCGTTCGTTTAAACTGGAGCTTGCAACATCGGCATTGGAGTCTGGGACAGTGGGCTAATGTGATGTTCAGTAATGAGTCCCGCTTTACTCTACAGAGTGATTCTCGTCAGGTAACAATCTGGAGAGAAAAGGGGACTCGTTTCCAACCGCAAAACATAAGAGAAAGACAACACTTTGCGTCAGCAGGAGTAATGGTGTGGACGGGCATTATGTTGGATGGCCGCACCTACCTCCATATTTTTGAGACAGACTCAGTCACTGGTCAAAGATACAGAGACGAGGTTCTTGAGCCTTATGTTCGCTTGTTTCGAGGTGCTGTTGGTCCTGAGTTCATATTCATGGACGATAACGTGCCATGTCACCGAACAGCTGTGGTCGATGACTTCCTCGAATCAGAAAATATCCAGCGAATGACGTGGCCTGCGAACTCCCCTGATCTAAACCCTATCGAGCTTGTCTGGGATATGCTCGGGAGACAACTTGCAGCCCGTTCGCTCCTGCCAAGCTCCGCTCCGGAGCTAAAAAGAGCTCTCCAGCATGCTTGGAACTGTTTAAGCCCACAACTCATTCACCACCTCATAGAAAGTATGAGTAATCGTTGTGCAGCGTGCCTGGCAGTCAGAGGTGGCCATACACACTATTGAACTTCAGCATCATCTTTTAAAGAAAAAATTTTGTGCAAAGAGTAAACTCCTCATATGCCTAATTTTCATTTAAACTGTTTTTTGGGATGATAAAAGTAAATATTGCCGTTTTTTTGAGTAGTTTCCTTATTTTGTAACCGTGTTGCACTCGCATATCACGTTTCCCCCTATTTCGATGTATATTTCTCACATTACTCACATAAATAACAATTATGCTTAACTTTTGGACACCAGTGTATATACGCGTACGTACTCGAATGTGTCTACTCGATTCGGGTACGTCACCTGATACATGATATGTACATCGGGTACATATAATGTATCAGGGCACATGAACATGGATATGATTTACATGCTCATGTACTCTGTGAACATGTAAATCATATACATACTGCATATGATTTACATGTATACAGGGTGAGTTTATAGTCTTGAGCAAATTATTAAAAGGTGTTAGAGGGGATTATAAGAAGTAAGTATAATAAAGATATGGTCACAAACAAAATACTGACTCGCTACATGCACGCAAAGCCAGAACCTGATGGGTGCAAAAAAAGTCACAAATTTATTACACAAAGACAATTTTACAATACATTTTAGGTTAAGTTTTAAAGCTTTTGATGAAATTTGCGACCTGTAGCTGTAATACATGCGTCGCATTCACAAAGCTCTATCTGTTGCAATAACGAGACTTTTGAAAAACTTACATCAGTCACTGCGCCTTTGCTGCGATGCGTGTATTATAGCTAATACAGGCCGTAACTTTTAACAACTCTTCTTAATATTTCTTTAAAACTAAAATGTTGGGTAAAATCATCCTTGTGTAACAAATTTAAGACCTACTTTGCATCCATCAGTTTATGGCTTTGTGCACACGTAGCGCGTTAGCGACCATAAGTTCTTTGTGATTCTTTTCTTCTTATCCTCCCCTCTCACGCCCCTTAGATTTTAGTCCAAGAGCTTGGATTCACTTCGTAAGCATACATGCATATTAGCGGATATACTCGTGTATACATACATGTACTGGTGTATAGATCTAAATATACGTATATATGACTATGCAGGTATATATTTACACGTAAACGTAAGTGTATACTCCTGCTTCCATATATATATATATATATATATATATATATATATATATATATATATATATATATATATATATATATATATATATCTATATATATGTATATATATACGTGAGTAGACGCGTACAAACACACACTGGATGCATCCACGGATTAACTCGTGTATACCCGTATATGTATGTATGTACACTTATATATGCGTATGTACGTCTACTACACGCGTATATACTCGTATATACACGTGACACGTATATACTTGTCTGGACACGTATACACTCCTATAGGTTACCACGTATACATGCTAATATACCCGGGTATACACGTATATACTTAAGTAAGCACGTGCATGCATGAATCTGATGTATACATGTATCTACTCATATAAGAACACTCATGTTTGTACGACACGTATATACTCGTGTATACCCGCATATACTCGTGCACATACTTGTAACTATAAAAATAACCGAAATATACAAATATAAATGTTATTTGTAACGGTTTTGCTTCTATTTTTAACTATGGTGACTTTACCCTATGTTATGACACTTTCCCCCACCCAAAAGGGTAAGGTGGTCTTAAATCTATAGGGAAATTAAAATATTATAAAACTACTTAAATCAATATTTTTTCCTGATATTCAGTGTATCGTGTTCTTTAATAATGCAATGCAAAATAACAACAACAAAAGTTGAAAAGTTTAAAGAACTTACTATTTTTATTGTCCACTTAAGTTGAAAACCTACGATTTTATGACCACTTTACCCCACCAGACCCTATACTTTCAAAATTTACTACAAAACGCATTCAAGTCATATCTTATCTAAAAATTAATTTGGGATATAAAAAAAAAAAAAAAAAATACTGCTGTGCGCAGAATTTGTCGGGGCTAATCGGGAAATTCTGCGCATTTCATCTGTATGTCAAGAAAGGATACGAAACTGAAACGTAACTGAGAATATTCACTTACAAACGCCAGAATTTCCAATTCACGCTTTTCATATATTATGTGACCAATAATTAACGCGTTGAAAAGAAATCTCAATTTCTCGAAAACTGTTTAGCGTATCGAGTCCGAATTTGACGGTTAGATTCAGTGAGATAGCAGATTTTTGTTGCGCAGTTTCATTGAGTTGGCTTTTGTTGTTTATTTTTCAGTGAAAAATGTCGAGATATTGCGTTTCTGAGCGCATTTTCATGGTTCTACGTATTATTCGAACAAAAACAGCCCAATTGAGACTCGAAGAAACTTTGCAACTGAGATTAAGATTACGACAACGTACAGACTTACTTCTGAACAATTATGTGGAAATTTTGGGAAATCAGTTCATTCCAGCAATTCAAATTAAGCTGGATTTCGAAAGCACGTGACTCATGCAAGACTTCCGCACCACCTCATCGTTCCAATGTTGCTTAATATGCTTAAAGAGCACTTTATTAAGCGGATTTTGGCTTAAGAGACCCGAAATCTAAAACTATGGGAATAATTGGGCACCAAAATCTCCTAACTTAAATCCCTGCGACTCATTTTTATGGGGTTATATCAAAGACAAAGTTTACGCTATAGAAACACGAAGAGCATAGAAGACCTGAAAACTGCGATTCTGACTGTTATTGAAAGCATTGAAACTTCGACCCTTCAGCGAATGATGCAGAATTTCGATAATCGTTTGCACCATATTATGGCTAGAGATGAAAGACACATCGAACATGTAACAAACAAAATCCCATGTATTGTCTTTGTTTTAGAATTTAAATAGAATTTTTTGAATTAGTAGTTTTCGAGAAATTAATTTTTAACATCAGCGCGTTAATTACTGGTCACCCTGTACACAGCATATTACATGCTAGTTGATATTGCTTTATTTTAAGAAACAATATTCGTTTTAAAAGAAAGGTAGCATTTCTTGAAAATGGTTGCCCTTAGGAGACCAAACAAGTTGAAATTTAACCCATTAAGCGCCGCTATATGAACCACATTGAAAATACTTAAGTTTCATATGTTTTGATGTTCAATGCACATCTCTAATCATATGTAGCTGAAATTTCGCAAAAATATTTATTAGGTTAGGAGATATGGTATGGTCCCTAAATGGGAGACTTGGCGTTTAATGGGGATAACATACATATCCCTGCCACTATGTTGATACTTGAATAATTTCTGGCTAAATCCAATTAGAAAGCCCTAAAATCATTTTTATGTAATTAATACAGCTAGTTATTGGTACTTTAAGTACATATTTAACATATTCAAGCTTTAAAGTGCAGAACTTTTAAGTTTTCATGAGACCCAAAGCTATAAATTTTGGGCCCCTTGCAACGAAAGCTGTGGAGGCCAGCCCCAGAGGCTAGCAGTGTATATTTGCAACGTTAATAAGTATTAGTCTGCTAGTTATTTTCAATTCTTTAGCCGTTGGGCCCCTTAAGGACGTCTCCCCCCTCACTCTGCCCGTACATCACTCCCCCCCCCGGGTCTGGTTTTCATTATTGCTTCATTCCTTCTTATACATTTTTGTACAAAACGGAACTTTTCCCACACATTTTACTACCTTTTAGCAAAAAGGTTTAGGATTTTCATACACAAAAAGATAAGAGGCAGATTTTTTCTATTAACCATGTCGGGTATCGAGCAACGGTAAATGACAATAACCCGAAGCACTACATAAAAAGGCTCTTATAAAATGGAACTAAGATATTTTTGGGCTCCCTGACGGTGTATTTGTGTTATTATAGGCAAATGTTTTTTTACAGTCAACATTTCGGTTGCTTCACAACATGTTTGATGACATATGATTAATGCATCATCATAATGTTTCTAGAGATAAATGTCCAGCATGCTTCACATTGAGGAATTATCAACGGTTATAGCTCCGATTTCATCCAACAAATTACGATAAATTGTAAAAAAGTAAATTTAGAGTTATCGCATTATCTGTGATCTAAGCGATTTCCATTAAAGTTTTTTTTCTCAACTATCTGAACAAAATTTGGCAATTTACAAGCAAGTGATACTGCACTCATCTTCTTGTTTTAAGCTTAAATATATTATTTTAATATTGTTTGAAGCTCGTTGCAAAGTCAAAAATTCTAACGGCATTTTTGATTTTAAAAAAAAGTGAAGAAATTTCTCTATTGAAATTCAACCTTCCTTATTGAAGGGGGAGCCTTCAAGGGGGAGGGGAGCATGGCGCTGACTGAGCTACAAAATATTTTATGGGGGGGGGGAGGAATAGTTTTAAAGGGAATTTTGATGTCCTTTTACGGGAATCTCTTTCGTGATCTGTAGAAATTCAGAGAGATGCGTCATCCTCCTTAGGGAGGATTGGCACCCCTGTTTTTCCAGAACTTTCTTCTAAACGAATGGAATGTCACTTGTTTTGATAAAAGCACCTGCTCTTGACCTTGAACAAAAAAAGGGTGTTTACAATGAGAAACTACAAAGGGGGCTGTGGCTTCAACAGGAAAAAAAGGGGAGAGTTCATTCATGCAAAATAGGTGAAGACAATTTCTACTAGGCATGACTTGCTCTGCTAATCAGAACACGCCAAGTCTCCCATTTTGGGACTTTAGTAAATAAAGTCATATAAAACTCCTTTAAATTATTTTTCTTGGCCCCTGTTTGTTGTGATTTGAAAAAAGGTCTATTGAGCTTCATATTCCATGTTTCTAATTTCCTGCATTCGCATTAATTATTTTTAGGGAATTTTTTTCCCGTGTAATGCGAAAACAAGAAATTTTTGCAAAATTAAATTTTTTTTTTTTTAAATAATTTACATTTCAAACCTTTTTGAAAAAATTACCAATAAATTTTGGTTCTTTATCATTCATTTTGAAAAATTTCAAAATGATATCTTAATTACTTGATGAAGAAAAAAATCTTAATTGAAGGTTCCCAAAATGGGAGACTTGGCGCTTAATGGGTTTTAATGGTTTGAGTGTATAACTTGTGTAAGGTGTTAGAGATAACAGGGTTATTACATTTGCTTGATATTTCTACGTTATCACGGAAACGTGGTTCGAGTGATTGCAGGCGATTCATAAAACATAATTTTTTTAACAGAGCATTTTGCAAACAAAAAGAAAAAAAAAAGACAAAAACCGTATTTATCCATCCTAACTTATAACAGCTATAAACTGCTCCGATTGGATTTACATGTTGAAGCAGGAGACATTCTCAAGCTTAAAATATTAACTTGGAAAGAACAAATTGATCAACGAATTCGTGGTTAGAGGCCCGTTATTAAAAATTTTTTTGGAAATGTATGCTGCACATTAATTAGTAATTAAGTTATGATGAAATTATACGATAACATATTAGTTCGAGTAATATGAAAATTTATTTTCGATTTGTTACTGCACAGAAATAAAACACAAGGATTGCGCAAAATCAGCCGCAAATACAAAAAATTTAAAACGGGGGCTTAAAGGGCCTAATGTTCGATTGAAGTAAACTTGATATGAATACTCAAAAACACATTAATGTAGCTGTAAAAAATAAATGTGTATAAACATTATTCACCCTGCTTAACAGTATGCAAAAAAATATTTTTTTTTTTTTTAATTTGAAATAGTTATTGAACTGTTCTATTTAATAATTCAGTGCAGCACTTCCAAAACCTGTTTCCTTCGTTTAAAAAATCAAAGTTTCTAAAGAATTCAACTTAAACATCAATGAAACATTTCTAGTGCTTTAATCGATCGTTCTTTGATGAAAACCCAGCTTTTAAAATCTCTGACAATAAAAGACATTTTCGTCAGCTGTAACTTTTCTAAAGAAATTCATGGAAGCTGTTTAATATTTTAAGTTGTATGTCCGCTTAAAAGTACTTAAAAAAAAACCTTTCATTAAGTACTTTGCAAAAATTTACATGATGAAAGATTAAATTTAATCTGAAAGTTTCATTTGTCTGTAATGGAAACAAACGGAAAAGACGAAGGGATTTTAATATTAAATGTTTGGAAAACAAGTCAAGAAACTTCTTACTCTTAGTGTTTTATTCTACGATGAAAAGAAGTTACAATGAATTTACTTATTTCTCTCTCTCTCTCTCTCTCTCTCTCTCTCTCTCTCTCTATATATATATATATATATATATATATATATATATATATATATATATATATATATATATATATATATATATATATATATATTCTGCTGAGTTTCTTGATTGTAGCGCAATTTCTTCTGGGTGCATATATTTCTTGTGACACAGGTGATTTCGTGTATACAGAGAGAGATTAGAGAGAGAAAGATACGAGAAAACCCGATTTCATGCTTTCATGATGAAATATCTTACCTTAGCCCACCACTTCTTACCCATCCTTCTCGACTCGATAATTAATGTAAACTAAAAGCTTTTGTTAAGCACATTAAGAAATACCAGGCATTTTGAAAATACTAGTTTTCCTTACATCAACTGAAGACTAGTTATATATTTTTAATGCAAACAGGGATTAAAGAATCTTTCACCACGTCTTCAGTAATATTTCATTTACTGAAAATTAATTTTCTGACATTTCCTAATAAGTAAGATTAAAAGAGATTTACTTTGTCAAACTATATTATTATCAAGTGAACGCGAATAATTTAAAAGTTTGGTTAGTTATTTGAATTCCATATTTTTCTCTTTCAGTTTATGGAAGTTCTAGATAGTTTTGATACATTTTAAAAGAGTTTTTTTTTCCCATCAAAATAATTTTATATACATTGGTAGATTTTTTTTTTTTTGATGAAAACCGACAAAAAAGCTTATTTTTTATTTAGCAACAAGAAAATAAAAGACTGGTCAATGATGTTTTATCGTACAGCCCATTCCATTTCCATTTGTAAACTACACATTCCAGTATTCTGTAATTAGATTGTATAGTTGACTTTGTCGGGATATTTGTTTTTTCTCTTTTTGTGTAAAATAGCGAAATCAATATAATAAGTGATTTAAATTTAAGACCATAGAAAAAGTTTAACTTCGATTTCAGAAGTAGATGTTTAAAACGGCAAACAATATGAGGTACATAAAAAGTAGTCGAAAACTTTGTACTGCATAGTGAATAAAATATGACAACGTATATAAAGTACAAATTCAAAATGAAAAAAGGTTAAAAAACCAGCAAACAGCTGTTTCGGCACTCTAAAATACAAGTGCCATCATCAGTGCAATTAAAAACGAAGACAGGTTCAACCCGACTAAAACACAGTCGAGGCGAACATTGGAATGAGAGACGAGTTGTAAAAGATATGAGAGCAGTACCGGAAACGATGACGTCAAGGTTACGTCAGAACTACAGAGGACAGTTGCACTCAGGAGAAAACGTCACGGACAAAAAATAAATCAAATAACAGACTTCCAAACATTAGGAAAAGGGGGAGTGCTAGACAAATCATTGACGATTAAATTAGCATTTTTCCATATGTAATATGACTCCCAAAAATCTAAATCATGAATGGACGAACACTCGTGAATAACTTTGGCGGAAGAAAAAATAAAATTATGGCCACAAGACCAACAATGTTGAGCAATAGAGGAGCGTTTGAGATCCTGTTTTTTGACGTAATTTTCGTGTTCTTTTATCCGGAATTTGAGGGATCGTCGAGTCTGCCCAATGTAGGCCAATTTGCACTGGCAGGAAACACTATAAATGCCCCATTTGTCAAGGTTCTGAACAGGGTGTTTAAGCTGTGAAAATTTTAATTTATTAACAGGAGAAAAAGTGACGGAAAAATGAAACTTTTTAAAGATTTTGGCAATTTGTAGACTGATTTTAGGAAAAAAGGGTAAGACAACGGAACTCGAATAGTTCACAGGAGCAGGTGTTTGATTTTTGTTAGCTGAGCTACATAGCTTCTTATAAATGGTATCAATAATATCTGATGTGAATCCCCGATCAACCGCAATACCTCGTAGGTAATTCGGTTGACGGGGATTCGACGGTAATTTTTTCCGTATGACTGAAGGTCTTGCTATGGGCAACCCTTTGAGTCCAATTCTAAGTGATTTGTACATGCACTATTTCGAACTTAAATTATTTAAAATTATACAGTTTGATTTTTACGTCAGGTACGTTGACGACATTTTTGTGCTTTTGGACTCGTCTGTCAGTGACCTTGATAACCTTTTATCCATCCTAAATACTATTGACCCATATATTCAATTTACTGTTCAATTGGAATCTGGAAATCATCTTTCTTTTCTTGATGTGTCCATCACTCGTCATAACAATATGTTTACAACTACTGTTTTCCGTAAACCCTTTGCTGTTTCTCTTCCCCCCCCCCCCCACAAGTTATCCGTTCACCCTCCTAAACAAAAATTGGCGGCTTTTAGATCTTTTATTTACCGTGCTTTAGCCATTTGTTCAAATTCCAATTTACTTTCATCAGAACTGAATTACCTACGAGGTATTGCGGTTGATCGGGAATTCACATCAGATATTATTGATACCATTTATAAGAAGCTATGTAGCTCAGCTAACAAAAATCAAACACCTGCTCCTGTGAACTATTCGAGTTCCGTTGTCTTACCCTTTTTTCCTAAAATCAGTCTACAAATTGCCAAAATCTTTAAAAAGTTTCATTTTTCCGTCACTTTTTCTCCTGTTAATAAATTAAAATTTTCACAGCTTAAACACCCTGTTCAGAACCTTGACAAATGGGGCATTTATAGTGTTTCCTGCCAGTGCAAATTGGCCTACATTGGGCAGACTCGACGATCCCTCAAATTCCGGATAAAAGAACACGAAAATTACGTCAAAAAACAGGATCTCAAACGCTCCTCTATTGCTCAACATTGTTGGTCTTGTGGCCATAATTTTATTTTTTCTTCCGCCAAAGTTATTCACGAGTGTTCGTCCATTCATGATTTAGATTTTTGGGAGTCATATTACATATGGAAAAATGCTAATTTAATCGTCAATGATTTGTCTAGCACTCCCCCTTTTCCTAATGTTTGGAAGTCTGTTATTTGATTTATTTTTTGTCCGTGACGTTTTCTCCTGAGTGCAACTGTCCTCTGTAGTTCTGACGTAACCTTGACGTCATCGTTTCCGGTACTGCTCTCATATCTTTTACAACTCGTCTCTCATTCCAATGTTCGCCTCGACTGTGTTTTAGTCGGGTTGAACCTGTCTTCGTTTTTAATTGCACTGATGATGGCACTTGTATTTTAGAGTGCCGAAACAGCTGTTTGCTGGTTTTTTAACCTTTTTTCATTTTGAATTTGTACTTTATATACGTTGTCATATTTTATTCAATATGAGGTAATTCCAGCTCAAATAAATAAATTTAAAAAAAAATAAGTTTTTGACCTCACCATTTCCGATTTGAACGGTAACTGGTGCGAGGTTTACGTATGGCAAGCTAAGTAATCCGGCCAATTTTTAGGATTCTACTTTTAAAATTTTACGAAATGCAAGGCTGTAAAAAAACTGAAAAAGTACAAAAAAACGAAAAGTTGTGACATTCAAATGACTATAACTTCTCTCCTAATTATAGTAGAATAAAAATTTAAAAACCATTGTAAAGCTAAAGAATAGAGCTTTCTATTACTGTAAAACATGATTTTAGTACGACAGGTTTAAGTTTCGAGGTCATTCACTTTTGACTTTGAATATCTCAAAACATAACCCTTATAATTTCTTCAAAAAAATATATATAATAGCTCTGACACTATTCTTCCACTACACCAAAACTTAGACTGGAATCGCAATGCAAGGTACTGAAAAAAACCAAGAATGTTCACATGTTTTACATTGCAGAATTCCATATGTCATGTTAGTCCCCTTCTTGACCTCCTCACCATTTCCGATTTTAATGAAATTTCGTGTGAAGGACGTTACGACAATATCCTGCCAATTTTCAGAAATTTAATTCAAAAACGTTTTTAAGTGTTCACCTTACTAAATTTCTAACATTGGTTGTTTTACAAAACTCTGCCTTTATACTGGAAGCTTTGTCATAAGCTATAACTTGCTGTTTTTTATTTCCAAGATTTGTTGATAGTTACGGATCAAAATTATGTTATCAAATAAAAGTTCTGTCATATTCAAGCTCTTACTAAGAAACCTGTTGATCTGTCAAAATATGCATACTTTTGAAGAATATGCATAAAAAATTAAAACAATAATATTAGGACAGAATTAATGTGAAACATGTAACAAAAATATGTAAGCATTAATGATTTTCTTGCAGTCTCTTGCCGTTGCGATCCCAGCCTAAGTTTTAGTGTGGTAGAAGAACAGTGTTGGAGCTATAAAGTATAATTTTTTGGAAAAATTCGAAGAGGTGCGTGTTTTGAGATATTCATGGTCAAAAATCACAATGAGTGACCTTGAAACTTAAACCTGTCATGAGAAATCCATGTTGTAAACCAATAGAAAGCTATATTATTTAACTTCACAATGGTTTTTAAATTTTCATTCTATTGTAATTAGGATAGTAGTTACAGTTATTTGCATGTCACAACTTTCCGTTTATTTCGCACTTTTTAAGTTTTTAACAATTCTGTATTTCGTAAAATTTTTGAAGTAGAATTCTGAAAATTGGTAAGATTACTTATCTTGTCATATGTATCCTTCACACGAAATTTCATTAAAATCGGAAATGGTGAGGAGGTCAAGAAGGTGACTGACCTGACGCGTGGAATTCCACAATGGTAAACATGTGAACTTTCATGTTTTGTTTTCAGTTCTTTGCCATTGCGATCCCAGTCTTACTTAGTTTAGGTGTAGTGGAAGAATAGTAAAAAAAAATTTTTTTTGAAGAAATTCTAAGGGGGCATGTTTTGAGATATTCAAGGTCAAAAGTCACAGTGAATGACCTTGAAACTTAAACCATTCCTAATAAAGTCATGTTTTAATTTAAAAGAAAGCTTTATTTTTTAGCTTTACAATGGTTTTTGAATTTTTATTCTACTATAACTGGGAGAGAAGTTACAGTCATTTAAATGTCACAACTTTTCGTTTTTTCGTACTCTTTCAGTTTTTTAACAGCCCTGTATTTCGTAAAATTTTTCTTGTCATATTTGTCCCTCACATCAAATGTCGTTAAAATTGGAGATGTTGAGGTCAGGAAGGTGATTGATTTGATACGGAATTGCCCTATATGATTGAAGAACGTTAAATTCGCTTCTTTACTTTAATAATTTGTTTAAAAAAAAAAAGCAGTTATGGGACTGCCGTTTAGGGTGGGCCGAAAAAACCTTTTTTGTAAATATGTTTTTGGATAGTGTGGAAAAGTTGCTATATGGGTCTGTTATCTTCCTAAAAAAAATTCGCTAAATTTGCTTAATATTTAGCTGGCCCTATTTGACCTTGAAAAATGGAAAAAAAGAGCAGAAATGTATTTTTTTTTTCAAAAAAAAAAAAAAAAAAACAGGGGGGTTCCAAAAAATGGTTTAATTTGAAACTAGTTCCAGCAAACAGTAGAAGTATCAGTCAGTGAATTAGTTTTAACACTCAAAGATGTTTATAGGTTTCGTAGAATACTTAGCTGCGCCCCTTTAAGACTGAAACATGGAGAAAATGAAAAAAATAATAATAATAACTAAGAACAGTTTTAAAAGTAGTTTCGAAATAAGTACTAATACTGAAATGTTGAGTAAATGCTGCGTCACTTAGAATATACATTGAAAATTCAATCAATTTTATGCGACATTTGTTCGTCAATTTTAAAAAATGCACATACTCAAATAAAGATAGTTATACGCGACGCTAATTTTCTAATCTGCGGTTCCAATTTTTTCTCCTGCTTAATAAACAGCGTTCAACTGCTATCATTATTCCTAAGATTATTTTACTACTAGTTTAGACATATATCGCTAACAGCTAGTGAAAGTGCAAAAGAAATTTCTTAAGGTATTTATAGGCTTTGCGAAAAAGTATGAGCTTGCTCAAATTATCGGTTATTGGATGTGACGGAACAAATGTAAATATGGGATGGAAAGGTGGAGTAATTCGTTTACTTGAGACATATCTCAAAATACCTTTACAGTGGAACATATGTCTGCTGTATACTAATGAGTTGCCACTGAGGTATCTTATTCTGGAACTGGACAGTTGCACAAAGGACCACATTCATATTCTGGAGCTATCGGACAGCTCCTCAGAGATTGTGAAAAAAATCCAGTGACCAAATTTGATAAAATTGGCTGCAATCTTCTGGCTTTGGATATGGAAGATATACAAAATTTAAGTGCTGAAAAACAGTATTTGTATCGAATCTGTCTTGCCCTAAAAGATGGTAGTTGCCCTTCTAGCGTGGCTGACAGGAGCCCAGGCAAACTCAGTCATGCACGATGGCTGACAACTACAAACCTTTTGTTACGCTTGTATTTTTGCGCTCACTCCACGTCCATCAGACACTGGTTGTAAAGTTTGTAATTCCCGTTTATGCTCCAATGTGGTTTGAAACAAAGGTGAAACCGATTTTCCAGTATGGTACCCAGCATTTTGGAAAATGATTTATCTTGCAAGGCAGTTTCCAGACAAAGTTAAGCAGATAATTTTCTCACATAATGCATATTTCGCTCAACTCGAACCGCTACCGTTAACAATGTTATTTGACCTAGAATATACATGCGGGAATTAGTAGTTAGGCGCATTACAAACTCTAGAAATAAGAAGACGAAGAACTCGGATGGTGTACGATTTTTTAAGCTTCCTAAACTCAATTTTGAAGCCGTTGATTATGTTGATTTAGTTGATTGGGCAAACTGTGTTGTAAGAGAGACACCTCTTACAATGCATCCAAAAGACCAATACTTGAAATAAATGTGCAAAGAATAGCAAACAGAGTTAACACTTTCGAGAAATTTCCCTGTCATACACAGGCTGTGAAACGTTGTGTGAAACTAATAACCGAAGCTGCAATAAAAGTTTGAGGTGAAACTGCACGAGATGGATAAATTTGTGCCAAACTTCAAGCTAGGAAAGAACTTCCATCCTTTGAAAGTAAGGGACAATATTATTCGAAAAGATAGTATTAATTTTTTTCATTTTTCTCCAATTTTCGATGTCAGAAAGGTGCGGTTAAATATTCATTAAAATTTATAAAACATTTTATGGGCTCGAACTGGCTCAGTATATAACATTTTCGTTGCATTTCAGTGAAATGTTTTTTTTTTTTTTTTTAATTTTGAGCAAAATTCATTTGCCTCTTTTTTTTCGGTTTTTCAGTGTAAAATAGGGTCGGCTAGATATTTTTTGTGAGTGCACACTAGCTCACTATGCAACTTTTGCGCGCTATCCAAAAATGGATTTCGGAAAAAAAAAAAAAAAAAAAATCGGCTTATTTCGGCCCACCCTACTGCCGATAAAGTGAGAATTTAAAAATACAAAAGAAATTTAGTATGCTTGTACGCGCGCGCGTGTGTGTGATGTGTGTTTAATTTTTATTTAAAATTAATTGTTAGTATAAAAAATTAAAGTTTTATAATTTGTAGATTCAAAATATCAGCTACAGTCTAGCTTTTACGTTTATCAGCAATGTGAGCATCGATTACATACATTTTGGTTGGTCTATTTCAGTTCGTTCATAAAGTAAATATTGATGCAAATATAGGAAATATTAGGAAATAAATTCTTTGTTTGCGTTATTCAGTTTTCCATGCATAAAAATAATAAACAATACGCACACTGAACTTTCCACGCAATCAATTTACTGTATTTATCCTCTTTAGCTGACTTGCCGAAAAGAGCCGATATGCCTGGAGTTTGACCAGCATGCCGAAAAATTCGAATTTTTAAGCATTCCAGATAATTCGCGGTTTATTTCGGAAAAAAAAAAACAGATTTAAGTTTAAAACTATGTGATTTAAATTTAAAAAAATCCATTTTTTTTTCAAATCCCGCATTTATATCATTCATGTTCAATATTATTCTTTTTATGCCATGATCATCATCATTATTATTATTGTATTCCAAAACTGACACTATAGGTATATAGTAAACTAAATAAGAAATAAAAAACTTTGATTCGAATCTGTTTAAATTTTGTTTAAAGATTGCATCAACTGCACTTTTGTATCTCGTTGTGCTAATATTGCAATCATTAGACATCGTTAAGTTAAATTCTGCATTTAAAAACTCAATTAATGGTAGAGTTTTATCATCTGCAAAGTTGATGTTGAAATCCCCACTCAAAATATCTTTGGCAAATTATCAAAGCTCTTCCCAATTTTATCTTGAAGTAAATCAAAAGCGTCTTCAGAATAAATGAATTTTCACACAGAAATTCACGTATTGTGCTTGAAGACTTATCAGGTGAAAAATAAACCGCAACCATAACAATTAGCTGTCCATTTTCAGAGCGGCAACGGCAAACACAATGTATCACCGATATCGGAAGCATTGTTTTTTCTCATCTTAAAAAATACCCAGCCCCTAAAGAAGTTTCAATTCAGAACAATTACGTGAGGGCGGGTATCGAACTCTTGATGGGTAGTTTGTTCGATTTTTGAGACTGATGCGTTGCCGATCGTACCACTGATAGCCTTATCTCATCGAAAAATTCGCACGTAAAGGATCTGAGAGAAGCCGCACATGCGCTGTATTCCAGATGTTGGCAAAGTGATGGTTTTTCGGTGTCGTGAAATGGATGTTTTTTCCCCCCTCAAAAGTGCTCAACACGCCTAAAAAAGTTTTCACTTAAAAAAAAAAAAAAAAAAAAAAAAAAAAAAAGGAGAAGATAATTCAGTTAATTGGCGAAAGAATAAAAATGTGATCAGGTATTATGGTTATTAGCCTATCCCATATTAACCTCTAAAGCACATGTCTTTAAAAAAGCAAATTATCGGTTAGGTAACGAACCGAAAATGGTTTCAGCGTAGAACTAGGAATGCGCAATATCTAACTGTATAAAAACGCTTTTTAACTAAACGCTAACTATCAAAATTTGTGAAATGGACCAAACATATTAAAAAGAAAAACATTTACTTTTGTGGTTCAGTAGCACACATGTATAGTTTTGATATACAGGACTCCACTAAACTGACTAAGATAGCAGCCGTCTATTCGCTGTAACATTCTATTTCAAGACGTATTGACTAAAATCATTTATATGTTTTCTTTATTGAGCTATTTTGAAGTAAGGATAAACTCAAAATGGGGCTGACTTATCCGACATTTTGGTTCCAGATTTCTACGCATGAAGACATTATTATGTGTACAGAAACCACGTTGAAGAAAGCTACTAAGCTGTAGACGTATTGTTTTAAAAAATATTTAATTATTTTATTGTCTTCATAGTGAGAAGATATTTTAATTTATGTTTTAAACCAAGTAAGGTATAAAAATGGGGTACATTAGAGGAAACATCTCCTGATAAACTTATTTATTTTGAGAGAAAATGTTCCTTCTAGATTTACCTAAAGGGATGTTTGACTCATCTTATCATCAATTATTTTGCGACATCGCAACCAGCGACTAAAGAACGTATTTCCAAATACTTGAAACAAGGCTGGATCCAAGGCTGTCTTGGAACCAAAATGTCGCATAAGTCGACCTGTCCTCAACAGGGGGCTCTATTTTGAAGGAAGCAATAAATCCATGGAGCTTTTATCCCCGTTCTCCCCTACCTCAGAACATTTTGTTTTTGAATAAAGTATAGTAAAAAACTAACTTTTGCGAGCTATACTGTTATACGTAGTTAACTAAGGCAAGTTTAAATTTACTAAGCCTATTTTTCAAGTTGAAATTATTGCAGCTGACCAGGCTAACCCACATTCATTAACATAAAAATTACAGAAAACATGTGTTTGGATGTGCGACGTTTGAAATCGGATTCTGTATCGTCACTGACATATTGAACACGCATCCCCCCAGCGTTAAAGAAATAATACTTCTATATTAATGCGTCATGACAACATGACTATAACTTTTACTGTTCATTTAAAAAAACAAAATTAAAAAAATGACACAAGTAATCCTCGTAAAAAATTAACATTAAGTAAACAAATTTAAATGGACCCCAAATTACTTTACCAACATTTTAAATACGTTTTATTTGAATAATTATATGCTTATTCATTAGATTTTTAATCTTACTAATATTTGCTTGCATACGCTATTTTTCATCCATCTCCCAATGGAATAACGAAACAATGTAGTGAAAAACATACATTTTTTAATTTTACTCGAACACATTTTTATTTTTAGATGTTCTCTTTAGATTAATTAATTTTGTTTTGATGAATTTTAAAATGCACAGAAATATTTTGTTTATTTCTAGATTAAATATTTGCAATTGGGGGAACACTTTTTAATTTCCTGAGGGAATTTCTATAAAATTCTCTCTTCCGATACATTTTGTCTCCCAAAACTAATCAACTGAATTCAAACAGGAAACAAATCTTTTAACAGAAACAACTGAATCGTAGTTTTTGCGTGAAAGACAATTTTTTTCTTGTGTGGGGTGTGTGGGTTCGTGGAAATGTAAAAACATTCCGTAATTGCTTCTTTTTAAATATAAACTTATAAAACTATAAAATGTCATACAAATTTAAAATTTAAAAAAAAAATTGAAAATCGTACCTGTTTAAAACTTCTTATTTGAACTCAAATACTCAAATATTAAGTCTCTAAACGAAAACTTTTAATTCTATTTTCAAGTATAAAATACATTCATAATTTTTCTTTAAAATATGACTGTTAAAAGACAATTACACGAATGTAAACATTGTAAGTAAATACGAAATTGATAAAAGTAAAGATCCTACTGATAATAAAGTCGGAAAATAAAGAAAAATAATTCCCCGTGCTTTAATTCAGTTCCTAGCCAGTATAAATACAACGCATCGTTCACACAACATTATCTTTCTCCTCTAATAGGGGAGCAGCAACATTTCCTTTTTAGCTATGCAATTGTTTTCTTCCTTTTACCGAGCTTTCGGCTCTTTTATTACGCTGGGTTGAATTTCTATTTAACCAATGTGCGGGTTCAATTTATCTTTGATTTAGCTCATTTCTTGTGTGAAACATACATTTCGTATATAAACATCGTTTTACATAAAAAGTGCATTATGTTATTCATAAAGCAAGCAATTAGTATTGTAATCGATATTGACATGAATATTCAATTCCTATTGAATAATTAAATTATTTTATTCAATTCATCTGATAGTAAATAACTAAATGTTCTCTTAATCCAGATCGTCCATACATAAGACAGCTAAATGCACTAATTACACTGAAAAACAAATGTTAACGAATTTTCTGTTCTTCAGTGAACTTAGGGTGTTTCTTGTGGATTTCAAGATGCTGAAAAATAATATGTTTGCAAAAATTTTCTATCTCACACACACCACACACACTTCAATTTTAAGAAATTTCATTTAAGTTTTGAATTATATAGGCCACCTTATAGCAGTTACATGTTTACTACATTTTTCTTTTAGATGCATTTGATCCATTGACACATGTTTTTTTTTTAATTACTACAGCGATAGAACATGTAACAAGAAAGTAGAAACCGATTTCACTTTGATAAGTTTTGTTTTTGAGACTTTGAATTGGTGGCGCAAGGCGTTTCGTATCATTTCGGTTTCACGGTAGTTGAAAGTGTCTTTCGGCGCTTGGAAATGCCCTCCCATCGGTTTCCCTAGCTTATTCTTGCATATTTAAAGAATCTTACAAAAATATGACGATATTGCTTCATAAAATTGACTACTCACATCAGAATTGAAGCATATGGCTAGTTTTTAAAGTAATTGCCATTCTCATTGATCTGCAACTCGATTATTCGAAATACTGCTATTTTCTGTGCAAGAGGTACAGCAGGGCAAAACATGTATGGGCATAGAAATCGCCTGGACGCTAACAAATATTTTGGGTAAAAAAAGATCCAAAACGTTCCTCTAGTCGATTTAAAAAAAAAAAAAAATCTCCCACATTTACACATAAAGTTTGAATTTATGAAGAAAATCGTTAAAGCAGTGGATAAGACAAGGGGTTAAGTTTCAATATTTGCTGGAAATCACTTATGCAAAAATTAAGGAGAGGATTTTCACTGACCCGCAAATAAGAAAGCTTACTAAGGAACAAATATTTTAAGCTAGTTTAAGTGATTTAAGAAAAACAGCATGGATTGATTTTTAAAATGTTGGGACACAATTAGGAAATAATATAAGTATTAACTATGAAAAATAAATTAAAATGTGTTAAAAAGTTACAAAAAATTAGGATTTTCAATGTCAATGAAAGTTTATTTCTTGGCTCACACTTAGGTTTTTTTTTCCTGAAAGTAAGGGAGCTGTGAGCGACGAGCATGGGAAGCGCTTCCATCAGGATATTTCTGCAATTGAAGAGCGATACCCAAGGACGGTCTACTAATATGTTCTGGATTACTTTTGGACTCTTATAAGAGAAGTTGGTAATAGTGCTAATAATAGAAACTCCGCAGTTAAGGCATTTTCAGCTACATAAAGAATGAAATTTAGGAAATTTTGTAAGAGTATCATTATTTTTTTCATCAAAAATCTCTTCCAATCTTCTACAACTTTTTAAACATTGATTTTTTTGTGCTTTATATTAGTTTTAAGCTTTGTAATTGTTTATATAAAATGGTAAATGACAAAAATATTGTAAATGTGTTGAACAAATGTCATTAAATTGAGATTTTAAAATTTTGGATTTTTTAAAAATCTGTGGGTGATGGAATATTTTTTTGCCATTCTTTTTCAACACCCTTTAAAATATAAAAGTCACGACCAACTTACTGAAAAAGAAATCTTGTTTACCAAAGTTATGTATGATAAACGTTATTTTTTTATTACATTGTAAAAATTTTTGTGTAAACTTAAACCAAAAAAAGAAAAAAAAAAAAAAGAAAACGGTAGCTTCAATGTTCTGAAGGAATTTACTTGAAATACATGTTTAAAGTAGCACATTACTTGTGAAAGGTAACACCAAAGTAATGTCACTTTATTGTAAAGAAATACTAATTTCTGAGTAAGGTTACACCACAATTATTTGCAAATTCACACGAAAAGTGTTTGAAATGTTACATATTCGTAAGAGTAACTGTACCCCGCACTTTTTAACCGAGTTCAAAAAGGAGGCGGTTATCAGTTCATACCGTATGTATGTTTTTTTTTTGTTTGTCCACTCATAGCGTCTCACCTAGTGAACCGATTTTGATGATTCTTTTTGTAATAAATAGGGGATGGCTCAACTTAGGTCCCATTACTTTGTTTGACCATATTTGTTCTTTAAAAAAAAGTTATGGGCAAAAAACCGAAAATTTTATGCAATTTCCCTATTGAATGATTAAAATGATATTGTAGCGATGTTCGCACTTTTCATCCGTGGATAACGGTGGCTCAGTGGTAGAATTCTCGCCTCCCGCACGAGCGACCCGGGTTCAAATCCCGACTAGGACAAAGTGAATTTTACTAAAATTTCGTTTCTACTGTTTCCCGTATTTTCTCGAATGCTCTATTAATTTCTGTATCTTTCCAAGTCTGGAAAGTTCCAGCACTTTCTCAAGTTGTATATAAGGAGATGTAACGTTCATTCGTGGTTCTGAATAAAGATCTCGAGTTGAGAATAACGAGTATTCGCTTCATTTGGCTTTCACATTGTCTTCGCTATCTTCATCTACGCGACAATATGAAACTCATTGTTATAAAAGTTTGGTGCCATATAACAGTAACATAAATAGTAATTGTAATGATAATTTTTAATAAAGGCTTTTCTAAAGCAATACAGTGATATAGAGCGGAACTTCTTACTAGGTAACTTCTTACTTTTACTCAAATATCTACATTTACACTAAAAAGAATGAAATAAAAAAATTTTGAAAAAAAAATAGAACCGACTTCAAAATTGCTCTAAAAAGTGAAAAATAATTTTATTCTTTAAACACCATCGATAATACTTTTAAACATAATTTTTGAAGTTGGCGCAAAAACAAAAAGGAAAATCCATTGTAACCATGCTTCGTTCATATTTTTATCAAAAAATCATCCAAAGTTAGGAACGAAACATTTATATCGTTACTCAAATATGCTGTCATCAATGCGTAATGCATGTGGTAGTGAAGAAACTGGACCTGGTTAAATTTATACTTGTAGTTGAGTTATGGCTGTGAATGATTTTATCGATAGCTTTTGCCCCAACTTCAAAAATTATGTTTAAAAGTATTATCGATGGTGTTTAAAGAATAAAATTATTTTTCACTTTTTAGAGCAATTTTGAAGTCGGTTCTATTTTTTTTTTTTCAAAATTTTTTTATTTGGAAAGTTACTCATCCTTAAATGTAAGTTTCCTTTTCTTTCTAATGTTTTAGCTACACCTCATATGCTTATAAGGTTTCACAGTATTTATATGTTTTGTAACCCTATAATTGACAGTATAGTTACACAACTTGTGTGTTAAATTTCACTTTTGATCTTTGCAGAAAACGACAAGGTGGGATAAAAGTATTGAATGAGTTTCATGCTTGAAAAGAAAAAAGAAGTACATACAGGTTTATTTTTTTTAACTAGAAAATCGCACGTGAAGATATGACGGGTGAAAATTGCTTCTACATTTAAACGAAGCAATTGCCTGTATGGTGGTATTTTGATAGTTAACATGTGAACCCTAACTCCAATAGATTAATCCTAAACTCCAGTAGACAGCGTTCATTGTTGACTCCTCTTTTGCTTCTTCATTCCCCTGAAATGACATAGTCTTACCAGTAAAACAGTTAAATTACCGGATAAAGTTCAACCTTGTCATAATAAAGCCCTTCCCTGCCTTTTAAACATTACCAAAAGATGATATCAAATTATCATTCTATGGCGTGAGTTTCACTGTTGATGATGTCAGGAGCGTTACTCGATCACTGGCTATTATATAATATATATATATATATATATATATATATATATATATATATATGAGGATTGAGGATTGGAACAACACTCGACACATTAAATAACATCTATATAAGCCATTATATGGCACGACAACATTTTTCGGGGAAATTTACTGTTAGCATCAGTCTAAATATTGCTACAGTACAAGAAAAATAATATACGTTTTATAGTTCAATAAAAGCATATCCGTTGTAACCGAGTGAACACATCTCCAAATTTAAATACCGATAAGCTAAAAAGTAAATTATTCAAGTCATTGGAGGAATACCTGCTAAAGTTCTTTAAAACACTAAGTATTTATTTTGGTTCAGTATTTTCCCTGCTACAAAGATTTCATACGGAACTTTCATAATGTTTAAATGGAGGTGTAGAAAAGTTCTCTTTTAAATACAATATAATACAAGCTCGCGATATATCGCCAAGTTGGCGAAAACATTTGGCGAACAAAAGCTTGGCAACACATAGCCAATTGTTCGCCAAATTATAACAACACTTGATTTTGCATTTCTTTTTCCCTAAAAAGTTGTAAAAGATCCTTTTCGGAACATCCGAATGCAACCAAAAGTGGAGGTGCACAACTAGACATCACTAGAATTCTACATATCAAATTCCATCTTCCTACGGTACACCGTTTTTGACTTATGTGAGATACATAGATACGTACATACATAGATACGTACATACAGACGTCACGAGAAAACTTGTGGTAATTGACGTCAAAATGGATGATTCGGACGTCCTTACGTTCTTAGGTATATATGCACGTACGCTCGGTTCGAAAACAACTCAACATTCATTCGGGTGTGAGCAAACTATAAATTTAGGCCGATATTTGAGTAAAAAATATTTCGCGAATACAATATTTTCTTTACTATGTAAAAGGAAAAGTAATGAACATATACGTATTCCAATGTATTTTTTTTCTCCTCAATATAAAATGTTATCAATACTTTTGGCCCACAACGTTCTTAAAATTTTTTCTCAAAACATTTCCTGTTTTAGCACACAATGTAAAAAAAAAGCAGTACTACTTAAAATATCGTGGGCCGTGGTAGTCCGATCGGTAGAGTGTCGGATTCGGGGCCGGAGGGTCCTGAGTTCGAACCTCGATGATCGAAGACCCACCGTCGTCATTAAAAGGGACTGGGCGACGTTAAATATGCTCGTAGTCTCAATGTCCTCCAAGTGAAACAATACCTCTGGGGGTGCTAGCACCAGGTAGCTATTAGCTCCTGGACTAGTTCTAAATTCTCATTAACTGTTCGATCCGGTGATGGTGCTGCCATCTATCGGTATATAAAATAATGGAGGCAATGCACTTAGTATGCAGTCCTCGACATACAGTTGTGACTCTGAATAGGAATAGGACTTAAAATATCTTGGAAACAGGGATTCCATAAACGTTTCTGCTAACCAGTAGTTTGTTTAGTATGTAACGTTGTAACCTTTTTCTTCTTTTGTTGGTGTGTAAGAAATAAACAATTTGCCAACTTGTATATTTCCATATCCTATTTTAGAAAATTAAAAACCAGTTTTGTGATATTTTTGGTGTGGGCTCAAAATTGCAACCTCCACTGTAACTTTTTTTTAGACAGAAAATCCTATAGAATACTTTATGCGTATTATCTTTTAACCAACTTGTTTCAGCACTTATTTAAAGGTAAAAAATATATTTTTTGCAAGTTTAAAGTAACTTAAAGTCAAAGCCAAAAAAATGGAACCCATACTTACGAATTTCCTCTAATAATCAGTATAATGTGTTTTAGCATCCACTTCGCTAATTCTCGTTTAACAATAAGTGAGTTTATAGAATTTAGTTACTACACTTTTCAAACCGTTTTGGAAATAAATCTAAGAATTAATCATGTAAATGAAAGAACTGAAACAGCTTCAAATTGGACTCAATTTGATATTCAATCAAAAATATCATTCATTTATCAAACTTAAAATAAAACCTTTTTATTTATTGTTTTAAAAATTAAGAACGTGTCATTTATAAATCCACTGTTCTAACCAAGTTAGTTTAACAAAAGATTACTAGAAATGAACATAAAAGATGATAATTGATAGCAAAACATTTGAGGTCATTTTGAATTCTATCCATATTGCTGCTTTAACACTTCCTTGAAATTTCATTTCCTAGTATTGATCTCATAAACGGCTTTTTCTCGTGTTTAAATTTACGATTCTTCAGAAAATAATCGATATCGCTTTTAACGCACTCATGGTAGCGTAAACGAATTTTTACTGTTAAACTCATTTGTTTCTTTGCCAGAGGAGCATGAAATTTCCAATGTTTAAATTACTTTCTAGAAAGAGTCGATTACGGCAATAAAACTGGTTTACTACTTACTTTTAGAGTTTTCAAAACGGAATTTGAGGAAGCAAAAAAATAAGTAAAAATGATAATTTCACGAATTGCTTAGATGCACAATCTGCTAGTTAGACAACGCTTTCAAGATGAGCAAAAAACAGTAATTACCGAATTCATTCCTAATCAAAAGCAAACATAATCGTTTTTAACTTAGATGGTTAAATTTACGCAGCTCCTTTATTTATTTTTCGTCAGAATACTAATATATGATTTACACTACTTTATAGTGTTTTCAAATAAAAGAATACCTTTATTTTTTTGTTACTATTTCTGATCTACTGCAATAAATTTTGGGTTAAAAAATTCTTTCAGAATATTAAATTATTTTTGTCACTTTCATCTATGTGTTGCTAATACTATTCTCATTACTCGAAAATTCGATATGCATTCTCTAGAGAAATGGGATTTTTAGAACTTTAAATTTTGATCAAAATATATTTAAATTACCTTAATGGCTGTTAGTTACACATATTTGTAGTAAAGTACATACGATAATGGTTTTATATTAAAAGAATATAGCTATAACTGTAATGATTCAAATGTTGACAAAAGGCCAAACTTCAATATCAAATACAAAATATTTACTAAATTCAGTGGTTGATTACTCTCTTAATGGACAAAAGAAAAAAAAAACAAGCAGAAATTTTAAAAATACAAGGCACTGTAACTCCACTAATAAGTAAATCTTTCTGTAATTGTTGTTTTTTTACACTTTATAGTTTATAGCTTCTCTGAAATGCGAGAAATGCCAAGAATGATGATGTAGACCCCTGAAAAAGAAAGGGGGAAGGAATTAGAAAACAAGTTTGCGATGCTAATTCAGTTCAAGCAATATAGTTTCAAGCTGTTGCCATGTGCATTGTTTTGTGTTTCGCTTTTGTTAAAAAAATTAAAAAAACTATTATTTGAAGGGTTTTTTTAGTTAACACGCACTAAAAACAAAACAAAAAAAAGTATTAAAATACATTGAAAATTCTTAAATTAAGTTTATTATGCACGATATAATTTATAGACAAAAAAAATGTAAACATATAAAAATTATCATTCCAAATTTGTAATATAAAAATATATGGATAAGAATGGGTACTTTAGGTCTTATTTACATTTCAAATGGTTAACACATGGACTTGACTAAAAATATATACCATGCACTAAAAATGTCGCAAAATATACTCGCAACACATTTATTTATGCAACTTGAATAATGTACTATGTGATTTTGATAAAATGAACACACCCAGTTATAGTACACAGATCTAATAGTGACACCATACTTGGTACACTATACTCCTCTACCCTTGCACATTCATTTTTTGTTAGTTTGAAACTTTACTAGAACCAAATGGTTGAAAATATTTTCTAAACATTTCGCGTAGCTGAAAATTAATCATTTAACAATGGATGTAATTGTTTTTTTATTTTTTAATTTAATTTATTTTTATATCCACGGTAAGATTAATCGATGTCTAAAACTCATTACCTACGTATATAGTAAAATATGATTTCTCCACTGAAATTGGCAAAAATAGTTTTCAAACAAGTATTACTATTCTTTTAAAAAGTAGTGTGTGTAATAAAAATCCTGTAACGTAAATTGAATCCAAAAACAAAAGGAAATGCTATTATACTTTCATCAGCAAAAAAGAATACTCTTTCTCTCTGAATCTGTATTTTTTCTGCAAGAACAGTATCACGTAATACATCTAACACTATTATCTTGAACTAGTAGGATTTTTTATGGGGGAAACCGAAATGAAATTTTTATCGAAACTTGAAGAATTTGATGTAGGTACTGAATTTTTTTTTCTATTTTCTATATTCTGAAATTTATCAGTTTTAAAATTGTATACCCACATTTATTGTGTCTTAGTTCAACTAAGATGACATACATTTTTAATGAAGATGTTACATTTGACGAAGGGAAAAACTTGATATTTGAAAAGGAGTGAAGATAAACTGGTATATTTATTTTTAAAGCGAGGAGTTATTTGTTCAATTTCATAAATCCAGTCTTATTTCGGCAGACAGTTATAACTTATTATTATAGCGTACGCATTTTATTGAATCTGATAAAAAAAAATGTGCATGTATGTTTATAGTTTTTTATTCTTACATCAGCAGAATTTTCACCGTTTGATTGCATTAAAATGCAAATCAATACGCTCTTTTGGTTTTATAATGTATATATCAATCCATGTCTTCAATGAGAAATAGTTTAAAGAGTGCAAAACAAACTTTATTGATCATCATGAGTAATAACAATTAAAACCTATATTACATTTTTGGGTTCTTTTTTGTTTTCAAATATGTTGCTTAACCTTTCCCAAAAAATAAATAGCAGCAAATAATCTCCAAATTGTCGTTTAGTAGACATAATACAATTTGTGGTATTATGCTACTATTTCAGTAACATAATATGAACTCTCAAACTCAAAATAATACTCAAAACTTTAAAATTACATTTTATTTTCTACAGCTATATTAAATTTATTTGCGTCTGCGCACTGAAGTTAAGTATTGAAAGCAGAGTGCAAACACGTGGCATGATTTTGGTTTGTTTAGACCCGTGTCTGAAGTCAGATTAGCTGGAATTGGCGAACATTTTAGTTCATGGATTTGATTGAAACTAATCACATGATGTGATTAGTTTCAATAATCTAATGTTAATTTTAAAGCAATCAATAACGATTTTGTTCTCTATATCAAATAGTGAGACAAAAGACAGCAAGAAAAAAATTACAAGACTCGTTGTATATAGTAAGTTTAGAATTATTTTTCTCCTTTTAAGTTATTTAAGTAGACGTTCATGAAATGATTATTCAAATAAATCCATCTGCTAATTTGGCAGGCTAATGAAGCAGCGTGGTTTTAATTTAAATTATTATATTGGCTGAAAGCATTATTTAAGATGTAATTTAAACATGGTTTTAAAATGTTAGTTATGTATTTTTGTTTCAATTGTCGAGTTAGAACGATGAAATAACAGGTGGCTGAAGCTTTAAAAGGGGGGTGGGGACTTAATATGGCTGATCCAATTCGTATCGAATCTACGCGGTTTTCTTATGTGTGTATGCATTTCTGGAAGAAAAGTAAATGATTTAAAAACTAATATAAAGATATATTTTATAATTAGAAGTTAATAATTATTGTCACATTCTATAAGGTATGCTTTTATATACTTTTATTTTTTTATTTTCGTTCAAAATGTAATCGAGAGCGAAGTTTGACTATGTGTAACTAGAATGAAAGAATTTATTTGGCAAAGAAACTAAAACATCGAAAAATATTTTTTTACTTTCCATTTGTGCGATTGGATATTTACTAGCTGTGGATTAGGCACTATTTATAGTTTATGTACCCTTAGTTTTTTAAGTCGGATAAAGTTGACTCTAATAGTTTGTTTGCGAAGCATGAATAAAATATTTGAACAACAACATTAAGAAGGCATATATTTGCAATGGATTTCATACAGTTGCTTCAGGGTTATAAGGTACTCCTTTTTTCAGCTCAAAGTTATGTGATTTCTATGATATAATGCATCCGACAACGGCAACAGTATATTTTGCAAATTTGAGATTTTTGGAAGTTTGTACGTTGTTGTTAAGATTTTTTTTTCTTTTTAGCAAATAAGAGTTTATTTCTTATGTATGAATTTATGAATGTTTGCGCTTTCTTATATTGGGTTTAAGAAACGTCATTTTGAAAGACAAGATACATTTAATATAACTAATTTCAAAATAGGAAACGAAAGGTAGTATAGGTAAAACTACTACTGAAAACTGGGGGGTGGGGGGGGGGGGCTACTACTAAAGAGCAGTAATTACACATTTTTCATTTTTCTGCATGTTTGTCATCTATTGTATGCTTGCTACAATAGATATTCAAACATTATTGTACAAGCTTGCTTTCTGTGTTTTCGTTGAAAAAAAAGCGTCTAATTCCAACATTTCTCTTTAGTTAGTATAGTGTATTAAAAACAGCATTCCTTCAAATATCTTAGAAAACTAATTTCTGTAGATACTACCGTTTACCTGCCCTGCCCACTGCAGTATAGCACTTAGGTAATTAAATATAACTGAGAAGAAAACAAGAATTTAATATACAAATATCATTTGTATTAAAAAAGTATTTATCTAGTGCAAGGAATCTTTCTTGGCATAAAAGTCGTTTGCTTAAATGAAAAGTTTCAGATATAAGTTATGATGCACGGTTAACTTAAATTCATGACTTCACTCGAAGTCATTGTCAACTAAAAATGTCTCAGATTTAGTGTGGTTTTTATCATTTCTTCAAAACTGATGAAACACATTTTGATTTTTTGTATTGTTCTGTTCTTTTGACCCATAAGATGAAAGAACATCTGAGACCAGAAGTTATGTCATATGTTCAAGAATAATTAGTAGTATCAGATATTCATCTTTTTTACGTTTGTGTTTAAAATGAGAGACATTAGGAAAAAAAGAATACCATTCTGAAAATTGAAAAAGATATAAAAGTATCTAAATGCAATTAAATTCATTCAAATGAGATATATGTGGTAGTACATTAGAAGATATTTTGCAATAGGAAATAAGGTTCAGTCTGACAAGTAAAAGTTTTGGTATCGTGATAAAATTTGAGACGTTAATCAATGACGCAAGACCGGAACAGCTTCTATAAGACAATGTATTCAGTGAGAGACACTAAACAGCATTTTATTACAGCACTTAGGCTAATGATAATTATTGATTAGATCATGTAATTTGGATTTTTCCACAATCCTGCAATTTCGAGGTAATCAGTAAAGCCTTGGTTTCCTAGAAGCGAATCGCCGATCTTCGACGTCGCTCATCGACGTAACGCTGAAATCAAAGTCAAGTGGATTCCGACGTGACCACTCAGAACGCCGAATTGGCTCGGGCGCGCATGAGCAGAAGAATCAAGTTTTCGCCTCGGCGAGGAACGACGCCGACGCTAAGCGTGTTCGCTTCTAGGAAACCAATGCTTAAGGCGTGCAGATACTATTGAAGATTTGTTCCGCAACTTATAGTGCTCATTTTTCATTCAGATCACGTCTTGTATCTTATCTGTGGAGGTTTATAATCGCATGCAGGAATTTACACGACTCTTGTGATGTTGTTTATTATTACATCAAATTAACTTTCTATCTTTAACTGATCCTTAACTAGCAGAGCAGTCTAATTGAGGCAGTGAGAAGCAAAGGGATGTTAAATGGACATTTTCAAGTTTTGAGTTAAACGACTATAAAGAAAACGTCCTAGGTAGGCTTTCATTGAATTTTTTTTCTAAATCTTGCTATACAGCAGCACCTACCAGGACTACTAGTGCCATCTCTTACTCCAAGACAGAGGAGATATTCAGTAAATTACCGCCCATTTGCCAGGGCTAAAGCTGAAATACATGAAATACACCGCCAGCTCAGTCATTTCCAGCCGATGACTGCAGTTTCGTGTTTATTAGCACTCATCAGCCCGGCATAGGAATGTGACTGAGCTGGAGATGGAAAACCTCTTATGGAAGCCAAGAGGACCAAACAAACTGGTAGCTAATGTAGAATAATGTATTCTACATTATTCTACATATAGTTGAAAAGTAATAGTTGTAAATAAAACGTAAAAGTAAGAATTTCTACCTCTTTCACGTGAACTAATCAGGGCTGCCAGGGGCTAAAAGGTGCCTAAAAGTGAGTAATTTTCCCTTATCGAGTTTCCGGGAATTGTTTTCATAAAGAAAGAGTAAAAGATGGAAATAATACGCTTAAATAAGGTTACCTACATTTTCCGGTCCCTAATCAGGGTTGTCAGGGGCTAAAAGGCGCCCAAAGAGGGAAATAATTTATCCCTCATCGACTTTCCGGAAATTGTTGTTATAAATGAAAAGTAAAAGTTGTAAATAAAACGCTAAAGTAAGGTTGTCTACCTTTTTCCGGTTCCTAAGCAGGGTTGCCAGAGGCTAAAAAATGGCCAAAATGATTAATTCACCCTCATTGAGCTCCCAAAAACTGTTATCATAAATAAAGAGTAAAAGTTAAAAACAAAACGTTTAAATAAGGTTGCTTACCTATTGCGTGTGAACTAATCAGAGTTTCCAGGGGCTAAAAGGTGCCCGAAAATGAGTAATTTACCTCATCAAGTTTCCACATAAGTTAAAAAAAATATAGGTAATAATATCGCAAAACCGATGATATAGGGTTGTCTTAAGCAAAAGTGGTTCAATTATAGGGTTGCCGCTATTCAAAGTTTCCCAATATTGAAACTTCGAACAACGTAATTACTTATTCTTAGGCACCTTTCAACTCCTGGCATTCCTGAATAGTTCACGTGAAAGAGGTAGAATTTCTTACATTTACCTTTTATTTACAACTTTTACTCTTCATCTATGGTAACAATTTCAGGAAAATTCGATAAGGGTAGTTCAAGCCTAATAGGATCTCGTCCTACAGTGTTTCGCAAAGGGGCACATCGTTATTACTAAACACTAGTACTGTACTTTTGAAGGGTAATCGTCCCACAGTATATGCCCCACGGTCCACATGGCTTTTTTCGTAGTGCCCTACATGGTGTCAGGGGTAAATATGGAGCATCATCAGAATGTATGAACATACTCATTACCCGAGTTCCTCTTAACGGCTTTCGCGCTGTTTCGTAAGCACGAAGTTCGTGAAAAAAGCAAAACATTCTTAAAAAAAAAAAAAAAAAAAAAAGAAAAGAAAAAAAAAGTCCCTGCTCGTTTTCTTAAAGCAACAACATTTGGGACACATATCGTACCAGTCATAAAGAAAATTACCAAGAAGAACACAGTATTATTAGCGCTTCTGTTATTATTGCTTTGAAAACATATTGAAATTTAAGATTATTGGAAAATAAAGCTGAGTTATGTCACTTGGTGAGTTTTTTGTACTAATGTCATTGTTTGGTTTAAACAGCATCGAAGGAGACAGCAGCAGTTGACTATTTTAACCCCAAAATATTTGTGCACAGAATGGACAGGTACTGAAGAAGGGCATGTACTGCTAACAGGTAGGGGAGACCGGGGCTAGACGTGATATTTTCGTAATTTTTGATATTACCTCTAAATTTGAACTGATGTGAAGCATTTAGTGCATTATATCATTAGAGAAAATCCTGAGCAATGACAGTTCCAACGCAGGTCACAAAATTTACTTTTGCTGTAGGAAACACAATAAATATTTTTATCTTGAAAACAGTCCAACACTATTCTCCCCCTACTGCAAAACAAAAATAAATAAAGGCAGGGAAATTTGGGACAAAGTGAAATGGTAAAATATTTACTCTATTTTTAGAGCCACATATCTGGTAATATTTTAGCTATGTAGTGGCACATGTATGCTATTCCAGTTAGGTAAATGTTATCTCTCTTAAAGGTAAAAAGATCAAAGCGTGTGGTATAAGAAGAAGTCAAAAATTGATAATCTTACTATGATACCTTATTGCAAGTAAAAACTTGTTTTTGTTATAACAGAATAATTAAATTCTTGTAATTAACATTTTAAATTGAGACCTATAAATATTCGCTGCGTTATTTATATATTTAATATTTGACTTTTATTTGTTCTAAATGTTTTTTACAATTATTTCGTTTATAAATTAATTCTTTCTAATTCTATCGCAAAAAATTTTATTCACTTATTTATTACTTCTAATATATTAAAAACTAATTTTATTTATTCGTTTATTGCTTAAGAATGTTTCATTTATTCATTCATTTATTTCCTCATTCATTTATAAAAAAAAATAATAAAATATAAGGTATGGAAAAATATTTTATTTTCACTTTGCCCTTGGGGAAAAAACGTGAAAATTTTCCATCGTTTCTTGAACGCATAAATTAACTGTAAAAAAAAAATGTTTCAATGTTTATCATGAAATGCTATATAAAATGTTTGTAAAATGCAAGTTTTATCATTAAATGCAGTTTTTTTCTTTGTGTACTGAAATTTTCAAAACAAATTTTCAATTTCTTCATTTTGATAAAATTAAGTTATATTAACTATATTACTCTGTCCTACATTCCCCTGGATTGTAAAAAATAAAAGTTTGCAGTGTTTTAAAGTAAACAATTCTGTTTTTCATTGTAAAGTTTCATAAAATATTGGATTTTGAAAACATTTGTGTAGTACTCGAATGTTTTCTAATTCGCCCCTCCTTTTTTAATAAAAAATAAAACAGTAAATAACGCATGTAAATTTGTATATACTTACACTCAAAAGTTAACTCAAACAGTCAATATTTAAACCCAGTAGTCAATATTTAAGTTTTGCGTGAAGTTTTACGTCAAAGTTTTACAACATCACTAATCAAATATTAAACCGACAGTTTCGTATTTATCGAAATCGTATTTATTCTTTTAGTTTACATACTGTATGTGCTGTCAGGAAATCATTCATCTGATATGCACACACCAGATATATAAAGATAAAATCACACATGAAATCTATTCACGTATTTTGTTTTTCCTAGTTTTAATTATACTTAGAGTAATTTAAATTGACAAACTTTTACTTTTTTTTGTACATGCAGTTAGTGAATTTCTTTTCTTTTCCATTATATATATATATATATATATATATATATATATATATATATATATATATATATATATATATATATATATTGCTATTTAACATGAATTTTAGCAAAATGTTAGATGGCAGATTAGCACTAGAATTACAACGTTCTTCGTATAACTAGAAATAGGGTAGAGGACGTTTTGACCCTCTCAGATAAATTCTGCATAGTTCCCCGCATAATGTGATATAGTTGTGAAAATTAATTTAAAATAAACAAATTTATATCAAATTCAGTTTATTTAAAGAATGTAGATATTTCAGTTATTTGTAATGAGGTAAAAGTGTACAGAAGGCCCTTAGAATAACCTGCGTTGTTTCAGTTGCATTTCAGAAACTAGTGGGTAGTGCTCCCATTTATGTAAAGAAACATTTTGAATGCTTTAAACTCTAGCAATGGTATGCTCCAAGAGGCATTTTTCAGTTTCTGCTCTGTTTCAGCATCAGTAAATGCACTTGGATTTCTTTTTTTTTTCTGAAAAGGGTAAAAGTGACACTTTTTCACGCTTCTTGGTATAGCCCTATAATGCGTGTTTTCAACAAATATTTTTTAAAGCTTTATATTATTACAGAGAACGATGATTCAGGATAATTCAAGGAAAGATTAAGGTTTTTATGAAAATACTTAGGAATCAGTTAGCAAAACAAGCGTGCTTGGGGTCTAAATGACCCCTCCCATTATTCTAGTGTTAGTAAAGTAGTTTGCGTTACGTGATAATGTTTACTGTAGTTTTACATTTTACATCGGTTAATCTTAGTTTTAATCGAGAAAGTTCTATTTTATGAAGGTTATATAAGTAATTTTTCTGTCCGCCTGTTGTTTAACATTTTAACATAAGAAATTGCGCATCAATATGATTTGTTTATTTATGTGTGCTTCTGCTTGACTGTTCATTTGTATGTCTCTCTGTTTCGCCCATCATTTCCAAAATAGCAACTGGGAGTAAAGTATCGACGTAGGTATCAGAAAGTTAAAAAGTTCCAATCAAATATTTTCATCTATTCTCATCTTCGTATGGTTTAATTAACATACAGATAAATGAATACCTGCACCATCATCGTATTACTAATTTAGAAGCAAACAGGTTATAGTTTAATCCATTAAGGGCCGCTATATGAACCACATTAAAAATACTTAAGTTTTCATATGTTTTAATGTTCAATACACATCTCTAATATAGCTGAAATTTCGCAAAAATATTTATTAGGTTAGGAGATATAATATGATCCCAAAATGGGAGACTTGGCGTTTAATGGGCATAACATCCATATCCCTGCCACTATGTTGATACTTGAATAATTTCTGGATAAATGCAGTTAGAAAGCCCTAAAATCATTTTTATGTAATTAATACAACTAGGTATTGGTACTTTAAGTACATATTTAACATATTCAAGCTTTAAAATGTAGAACTTTTAAGTTTTCATGAGATCCAAAGCTGTAAATTTTGGGCCCCCTTGCAACAAAAGCTGTGGAAACCAGCCCCAGAGGATAGCAGTGTATATTTGCAACGCTAATAAGTATTAGTATGCTAGTTATTTTCAGTTTCATGAGCCGTTGGGTCCCTTAAGGGCGTCGCCCCCCCCCCCCCGTTCTGCCCGTACGTCACTCCGAATCTGGTTTTCATTCTTGTTTCATTTCTTCTTCTTATACATTTTTATACAAAACGGAACTTTTCCCACACATTTTACTACCTTTTAGCAAAAAGCCTTAGGATTTTCATACACAAAAAGACAAGAGGTAGGTTTTTTCTATTAACAATGTCGGGGATCGAGCAACGGTAAATGACAATGACCCGAAACACTATATAAAATACTCTTATAAAATGGAACTAAGATATTTTTGGGCTCCCTGACTGCGTATTTGTGTCAATATAGGCAAGGTTTTTTTTTTTTTTTACAGTCAATATTTCTGTTGTTTCACAACATGGTTTATGACATGATTTATGCATAATGACATAATTTATGCATCATCATAATGTTTCTAGAGATAAATATCCAGCATGCTTCACATTGAGGAATTATCAACGATTATAGTTTCTCCGATTTTATCCTACAAATTACGATAAATTGTACAAGTAAATTGAGGGTTATCGTATTATCTGTGACCTAAGCGATTTCCATTAAAGTTTTTTTTCTCAACTATCTAAACAGAATTTGGCAATTCACAAACAAGTGATACCGCACTCAACTTCTTGTTTTAAGCTTAAATATATTATTTTAAGATTGTTTGAAGCTCGTAGCAAAGTCAAAAATTTTTACGACTTCTTTTATTAAAAAAAAAAGTGAAGAAATTTCTCTATTGAAATTCAACCTCCCTTATAAAAGGGGAGCCCTGAAGGGGTAGGGGAGCATGGCGCTCCTTTTACGGGAATCTCTTTCGTGATCAGTAGAAATTCAGAGATGCGTCATCCTCCTTAGTAAGGATTGGCACCCTTGTTTTTCCAGAACTTTCTTCTAAACGAATGGAATGTAACTAGTGTTGATAAAAGCACCTGCTCTTGACCTTGAACAACAAAAGAGTGTTTACAATGAGAAAATACAAAGGGAGCTGTGGTTTCAACAGGGAAAAAAAGGGGAGGGTTAATTCATGCAAAATAGGTGAAGACAATTTCTACTAGGCATGACTTGCTCTGTTAATCAGAACACGCTAAGTCTCCCATTTTGGGACTTCAGTAAATAAAGTCCTATAAAACTCCTTTAATTTATTTTTCTTGGTCCCTGTTTGTGGTAATTTGAAAAAAAAAAGGTCTATTGAGCTTAATATTCCATGTTTCCAATTTCCTGCATTCGCATAAATTATTTTTAGGGAATTATTTTCCCGTGTAATGCGAAAACAAAAAATTTTTGCAAAAAAAATTTTTTTTTAAATAATTCACATTCCAAACTTTTTTGAAAACAATATCAATAAAGTTTGGTTTTCTATCATTCATTTTTAAAAAAATTCAAATAGATATCCTAATTACTCAATGAAGAAAAAAATCTTAATTGAAGGTTCCCAAAAAGGGAGACTTGGCGCTTAATGGGTTAAATGCCAGTAGAAATAGCAGTAGTTTACTTAAGACAAAATTTGTTTTTGGAGTTTAAGCCAATTACATATGGAGGTATGGCTCTTTTTAACTTTAACAATATCTAATTCCTAACGGCCTATTTGCAACTTCTTTTCGCAGAAATTCGAAAAAAAAAAAAAAAAACCGCGTTGTTTTACACTACTTAATGGTTCTTATTTATTCCGTTTATAATTGATATTTCTCTATTCGTAACGATATCACATTTTCCGCATCAAGCAAATGGTCGATAAAAGCATTATTTACCTTGAATTTCAATGGATATTTTTACTGATTTCATTTTTCTAATTTTGATTTTTGGAGATAAAGTTGTGTTATTTATAAAGGATAGGTATCGTATGAGACTGGTGTTATTATTCTAATATAAAGATACTAATGACGTTATTTCCACACCTCTGTTGATATTGTGCATTTACAAAATGAAAAGCGACGGACCGGCTTAAAGGCAGGAGAGGATATTTCTAATACCGCCTTTTTTCCCATACAACCTACGATTGAACAATGCAACATTTCTGAAATATACATCTTTCCTCCTAAGAGTTTAGGTCTAGAGACTAATGGATGCCCTTATTCTTACGTCTCTTATCTTATCTTATACTAGTACGTACTTTCTTGGCTGTGCTGTTCTTGTTGTAAAATATATATTAGCCAACTCTTGTCATTATCTTAATGAGGATTTTGAAACCTCTTTTTTTTAATTTTAATGTGTATTTTTCGAGAGTCCCTAAAAATTGTCTCTGCTTTCCAGAAAACCTCACGAATAGTGTAAAAATGAAAAAAAAAAAAAAAAAGAAAGAAATGACTTACAGCTAAAAGCGCACATTGAGACATTTTATGACGCTTGCCCTCGTGCCTCCGGTATCGAGATAAAAGGTCTTAAAGTCTTCCGAAATCTTAAGAAAAGCACCATATTTAAAGATTACGATAGATTTAGGGTACTCCGCGATTTCACTGTTTGCATGTGGCAGGACATCAATCTGCAAAGCGTGTGAAATATGCCTTCCATTACTCACCAAAACTCTCTAAATTTGGCTACTTTACTAAACATTTCGGCAGGCTGTAAGATTTCATATTTCGGTAATCGGGACACGAGGGCATGTTATTTTGGGGGCTAGAAACCAGAGATGGGCAGATTCGTATTCGTAAATCCGAATCCAAATTTGATTCACAGTACCTTAACGTGTCAATCCGAATACGAATACATTCGTATTCACAAGTGTGAATCCGAATACGAAATTCGGATTCATACCTATGAATCCGAATCCGAATCTATTCAGATTCAGACCTATGAATCCAAATCATTTCTGATTTACATCTGTGAATATGAATCCATTTGGATTCACACTTGGATTCACTGAAGAATTCAATTCAAAAGCCCAATATAAATAAATAAATGTCTGTCCTAAACTCGCTACTGGTCGAGTTTTCGGTGTTAGTGAATTTCTGAAGAAAAGTGACGATATTGTTATGGGTCCAAAAATTTTAAAAGTGGAATTCTACCAAAGTCATGTAAATTGAAACTTGATTTTTTTTTATATAATTTTACCACAGATAATTTATCTCAATTTCACAACTTTAAAATATAATGAATATACAGTGATTGATGTTACAAAGGACCAAATTTGATTGTAAAAATTTGTTGATGTTACAGATACTTGTACCGCTGAAAATGCAAATTCTCTCGGAAACGTTTCGTTTAAAAAAAAGAACAAATATATTTTGATGGAAGAAAATGGTTTTTTATTCAATAATACAAACATACATTTCAACACTTCATCTCCGGAAGGAAGCATCGATCACAAAGATAATTATTTACTAATAGTTCTACTAACCAAATTTCTCTCGAAAAAAACAGAAAATGCGTAAAAGAAAGCTAGGTTGTATTTTGTATTTCGCATTTATTTTCAACTATCGCAACTATTGACTATTGCGAAAACGTTCTTGTTTGTACCAAAGAGTTTTATAAAGAGGAACGACTCATATACTGCTTCCATTGGCCGCCATGACCAAGCACGGAGACCGGTTTGAGAGAGATTAGAGTGACAAGAACGGTAGTTTCGTTATGAAACATAATGAAAATTCAATCGGCGATAAATGTTTTTCACTGCGTCAAATTACTGATATTTTTCCTCAAATGTAATTTCAAATGGAAATAACGATGGAATCTTCTGGGAATTTTTCTCAAATAATTTTAGGTTAAACTGTATAAAAAGTTTTAATGAATGATGTATAAAAACATAATGCACTGACAGAATACAGTAATTTTCAGCAGATAAATCGGGAAATTTTTAATCAGTACTCAAGAACAACAAAAAACTCTGTATATTTTATTAAACAGATTATAAAATAGTGTTTAAATTGTTGGATCTTACTTCATAAAAGGGTTGAAAAAATCAGGATTTTTAAAAATATGTATATAAAAACTCGTTTTTTTTAAATTTAAATCGGATTTTTTTAATTTAAATCGAATTTTTTTATTTAAATAGAATTTTTGAAATTTAAATTTATTTAAATACAGTATTTGATATTAACAAGTTAAAATGCCCAAGTTAGATGTTAAATTAGATAATTCTTTCCTATAATAATTAAAAATTCATAAAATCTATGTTTGAGTTATTCAGAAATCAGTAAAAAATAATTACACATCTGAGCTTGATAAAATCTTGCTACAATATAAAGTCACATATCCATATGGGTGTTTTCCCAGAAATTTTTTAACAATCAAAATAAATAACACCTTTCTTTTTTCTAAGGGAAAAAAAAAGAAATAATATGGAAGTACATAAACTGAGAAAGAATAAAAATAGCGTAGAACATCGAATTATTTTCCTTTTTTTTTTTTTTTTTTTGAAAAATAACACCTGAAATAAAATGCATGAAGAAAAAAAAGGAAACCATATGCTTCTTGTATTTTAAATATTTTAATAAAACTTATCAAGGACTGAAAAGAAGACTGTTTTTTAGAATTATCTTATAAAACGGATGCATATTTTTTTTTCTCACTGTTTTGACTTACTGTAAGTTGAGGAGGATTGTATGTTTATTTTTTAGTGAATAAGTAAATAGCTTAACTACGGTGGTTCAAAAATACATGCAAAAAAAAGTTTCTGATAGATAACAGGACACCCCTCAATATTTTTAGACTTGTGGATAGTAATATACCGGAAGAATTTTGACTTCTTATTTCAACTGAAAGGGAGTGCTCAACTCCCTCCCCCAAACATCGTAAGTATGGGGAGGGCGTTAAAAATTACATTGAACTGAAATAACAATGCTACATATTATAATATACAAAAGTAATATGCATATACATTGCAAAAAAAAATATTTACAAAAACACAGCTGGGGAAATTAAATGTTTCCAAATTTGTGACATTTTCCATGCTACGACTAATGTTAAATCGAGCACCCTCTTAAAATTTGAGTAAGAAACTGAAACTTTTACAGCATAATACTATTAGTAAGTCTGAAAAAAAATAGGGTGTGTCCTGGACTCTAGTTAAAAAAAGTTTTTTTGAACCACTCTAAGCTTAACTCTTAATAGGTACGTATCCAATTTAATTTATTATTTTTAATTTCATTGAAAGGCAATCTCGTTTCATATATATATACTTTGCAAGTTTTTTCTTTTTTAATGTTAATTGCTACTATGATTTTATTATATTTTTCTTCGGTTTCAATTACATTTATTTAATAACAATATGATTTTTTTTTTGTTTCTTTTAGTAAGATTACTTATTATTCCGAGGACAATTCTTTGAATTCGGAATGCGAAGCTTTTCAGAAATTGCGATTCTCGCTTAGATCAGCACTAAGTGGTGCTTTTTTCAAGCCGGTGAGTGATAACGCCGATGCTATTTCCCTAGAGAGAGCCTCTCATAAATTTGTTCGAACTTTATGTTTAAAATGAGATGCGAATGTTCCCTCAAAAACTAAAGAAGTTCAGGCAAACATTTTGAATACTTCGAATTTAATACGCCATTTACAGCGATACCACTCCACTGATACTGTGGAAGAATTCAAAGCTAGTCTTATATCTGCTAGAGAAGAATTCGTTATCACGAACCCCCTAGGAAAGTCCCTAACTTGGGAGAAAGAACATTTTTTTTTTATTTTATTTTTAAAGGAACAAATCTACACACTTATACCTTGTCTTGAAGGGACGTAGTAAGGCATATCCTGAAAATAGAATACTTCGTTCGAATGGAAAACGTATGATTAATATGCTACTAGAGGTAAAGGTTCAAAAGTGTCCCAAGTATGGGCACTTGACTGTACAAAAAATTAGCGAAAATTTTTAGTGTTCATGACCATAAAATCATGATTTTTAACTTTTTATGGACTTCAAAAACCTGGGTCCAGTAGTATTCGATTTAGGGCTCCAAATAGTAGGAAGTTCATTTTCAGGTCAATTACTTAGTTTGACACCAAAAAATATACATACAAAAACTCGCTAACACCCAAAACTCGAACTGTAGCGAGGTACAAAGAAACATTCATTTATTTATATTGGTCTTTTAAATTGAATTTTTCAGTGAATCCAAGTGTGAATCCAAATGGATTCGTATTCATAGATGTGAATCAGAAATGATTTGGATTCATATGTCTGAATCTGAATCCGAATAGATTCGGATTCATAGGTATGAATCCGAATTTCGTATTCGGATTCACACTAGCAAACATGAATCTATTCGAATTCACACTTGTGAATACGAATGTATTCGTATTCGGATTGACACGTTAAGGTGCTGTGAATCAAATTCGGATTCGGATTTACGAATACGAATCTGCCCATCTCTGCTAGAAACATGTTTTACTACGCTCTTCTTATTGCTACTTTTTCAGATTTTTTTTTTTTTTTTACAATATCGTATGGTTTCTTGGTTAGGAACTATTGACTTCCAGATGAGGATGTTTTGGCACTGCTTTCCCGATTTTAGTTGCAGCCCCGTGACATTGTCAGTGCTACCAAAGGTCCGAGTTTAAATATCTGCTACGTCATGGGAGCTATTGATTGATATAGCAATTCTTTTATGATAAACTAATGCTTTGGATAATATATAAATTACATACGCCGATCCTTTACGCACTTAGTTCTCAGCTTTTTAAGATGAGTCATTTACGCTAGAACCAAGTTCGCATTCCTCATTTTTTAAATCAGTATTTGGGTGTGTAAGTCACACGCAAATTTTGATTTTTATGGAGCTGTTGTTCACATTTTACTGGTAAGTCTTAAGGAGTTGATGCTGTTTAGAAACAACTGGTCTCATTGTATTAAAAATTTTTAAGGACCGTTGTCCTAAATTTTAATGGCAATTTTAAAAGTTGTGTTCCTTATTCTAATGGAAACTGTTCTCCAAATTTTACCTATTCATTTATAATTAAGTGTTGCCTATGTTTTATGTTACGTCCTTTTGTTTTCTTCCCTGAGAATGACGCAGTAGTAGAACCAGTCTAAGCACTTCCGAGCGATGAAGCGAGTGAAACACTTATTTGTCGATTCGTACGGTTTTAGCGAAACGGTTTTTTTTTTTTAAATATTTTTATTTTATTTTGTTCATGACTTGGTGAATCTGCTTGGTATATTTCACAAAGATCAAAATATTAAAAATAATAATAGTAATAATCATTTGCATAATTGACAGATGACTGATTTTCTTAAGTACAATTATGAAGTTGTTGCAGGAGTATGATTATGCACTTTTTAAATTATGAATTCACATTAGCAATTTTTGTACCTTTAACATTAAACAAAGATAAGAATTATTACAGCCTTAATTTATTATTTTCATATTTAATATTATTGTCTTTAATGAGATGTGCAATCTGGTTTTTGTCCTGTTTCTTTTTTCCTTTCGTTGTTTTTGACATGTCCTGTCAACTATATAAACTATAAAAAGGAGAACAATTTGCACATATAATGACTTAAATGAAGCAATAATTAGGGGGAATTGGCCAGTATTTATAAAAAAATTAAGGAGATTAAGATCAACTGTTGTTATCATTTGTTTAATGCTCACTGCGAACCAGAGGTGAAAAAGTACGGAAAAAATATTTGGCTACACTGTTAAATAATCAGGGAATTCTTGTGGTAAATACTACTGTAAAATGGAGTGTTTACAGTGCAGAAAAAAAATGCAGTAAATTGTACAAAAAAAAAAAAAAAAAAAAAAAAGAACAAAAGCGATTTGCAGCACCAATTGATATACCATGTGACTTACAGTGCGCAGCAGATTACACCGTGCTTCCCCGCACTCTGTCTGTCCCAACTGGTATGGTGATCAGCTAAACCGCTAGTCATTACGAAGGTCCTCGAGTTCGAAGCGTTTTTTAATTCTCGTTTATTCTACCGTAAAATTTTACAGTTAAAAAGGTTTTACTAAAAAAGTTACTGGCAACCTGAATGGCAGCAACTTTTACCGTAAAATTTAAAGATTTTTTTTAAACAGTGTACATGTTATTCATATTTTTAACGATTTATTAAGTAAATTATGCTTTCTTAAAATTGTAGTTAAATAAAATTATTCTTTTTTTAATAGAATATAGGTAATATATATAAATAGGTAAAGAAAATATTATACAAAACTGTACTCCAAAATTGTTTTGGAAAACCGTTTTAAAGTAAATTAGTAATGAAGCATTGAAAACACACGAGACTGCACAGATGTGCGGCTGAAGTGGATATTCTTTATTCTTGTTCGTATTAATATTTAAAGCCAATCTTTCTTTCAAAAATTTTAACCTCTTCTAGGTTGGAAATTTATGTTCCTAACAATTGATTTCCATTCCATGTTTGTTTAATAATGCAAAAACCATTATTGAAAGAAGCCTTTTTTGCATCAAACCCTTGTTCTTAACAGGTTTATTTATCAAATATTAATGGACAACGAAGGGGAGATTTGCACTTATATTATGGGGAAAGAACTGGCTTACAATAATTTGATTTTGATGTATGTTAAACTAAAATATAGCATATATTTTAAATAAAGACTACTTCTTGCTGATATAGTTTTGTTATTTTACTCAAATTACTTTATTTCTTCTAAGCGTTATAAATATCCACACGGTATAGACACATAGAAAATGAATGAAAAAAAATGAAAAAAAAATGAAGATGAATGACAATATAATGAATGAATGTTTTAGATTCACTTGTCATTACATGTGTATCTAACGTGTAACTTGTAGGGTTAGCTGGTTACGGAACAATTCTTAAAAGCTGCTCTTAAAATGAAAAAAAAACCTATAAAATCATTTTCACCTTATAGAAGAGAAAATCCCATTAAAAGTTCAAGTAAATTCGATGGAGTTTTCTAGTCGATAAAAAATTAATTTTCAAAACAGCTAGAGATTTGAAAATTTGATCATAAATCCGAATCGAAGACACGTGCAAGAAATGATCCTAAGTGTTTTAAATTTAATTTTGGAGCCATAAAATTGCATAAAACTATTTTACATACAAAAGAAGCACTGCAACAATTATTAATAAGGTAATTATTCACTTTGAACACTAATAAAAAATTAAACACTTTCTACTAGCCTACTTCAAAATTACACAGCAATTGATGCATATGATACATAACACATACTCATAGTATTATCATGAAATATAACAACATAGCTGCCATGAAACTCGAAATAATTACAACTATCACTAACAAAATCGTCTGCAACCATTCTTCCTGCACTGATGTCATTACATAAATGTACCAACAAATGTATAGCCAGTAACATCACCTAACGTTTTGCATAAATTAAAAAAGAGGGGAAAAAACTAAAATATACTTTAAAAAACTAAAATGTACTTCAAGGTTAATAGAAAACTTTAATAAAGGAATATTTAACCTCCTTATGATAGCAAAGTCGACGCAATTACCTTACTGTAGCGGTACCACATTTTAAAGGAAATGTAAATAACTGAACAAGTTTTGATCGGGCAGTCAACATTTTTCTTCACATTAAAAATAACTGTCTGTCGGATATATTGAGATAACTGTCACTAACCTATAGCATCAATTAGTAGAAAAAATTGCGACTGACCGTTTTGCTTGCAGTGGCCGTTATGCATCACTTTTCCCAACGTTTAATGATTTATACTGTATTTATTAATCGGAATTAATACTTTTGTGTCACCTAGCTAACAATGCCTAAATAATGAGGGTTTTATGTATTGTATACATATACACTATGAGGAGATTGTAAAACATTAACTAAAAAAATAACACTGCTAAAGAAAGACTAGATCTGTTTCCACTACTTTTTTTCGATTTTCAAAATTCTGTGAATTTTTTCACATAGTGTACACATAATTTATTACATTATAACTTAAAAAGAAATGAAAACGGTTTGCAATGCGGAAGATTGTATTCTATTGATATAGCTATCTCGTTTTCTTGTCTAAAAAAGGCACTGGGCTGCACCAAAAATTAGATGTAAAAATTATAATTGTCTGACGTCAAGCGTTTCAACATTTTAAACCTTTTATAGCATATATATATATATATATATATATATATATATATATATATATATATATATATATATATATATATATATATATATATATATATTAAGGTGTAAGCGTTATATGCGTTCACCGATCAAATAAGAAACTTAATAAGCATATAATTTTGAGAATATGAATAAGTTTTCTAAAAATAAGAACATGGCTATTTATTCTGAATATCAAAGTCAAGTTTTTTTAATATAAAAGAAAGAAAGAAAGAAAGAAACATAAATACGATAACGCAGTGCATAATATGAAAAAAAATTTGAAAAAAAAAAAAAAAATAGAACCGACTTCAAAATTGCTCTAAAAAGTGAAAAATAATTTTATTCTTTAAACACCATCGATAATACTTTTCAACATAATTTTTGAAGTTGGCGCAAAAACGATCGATAAAACCATTCACAGCCATAACTCAACTACAAGTATAAATTTAACCACGTCCAGTTTCTTCACTACCACATGCATTACGCATTGACGACAGCATATTTGAGTAACGATATAAATGTTTCGTTCCTAAGTTTGGATGATTTTTTGATAAAAATATGAACGAAGCATGGTTACAATGGATTTTACTTTTTGTTTTTGCGCCAACTTCAAAAATTATGTTTAAAAGTATTATCGATGGTGTTTAAAGAATAAAATTATTTTTCACTTTTTAGAGCAATTTCGAAGTCGGTTCTATTTTTTTTTTTTCAAAATTTTTTTATTTCATTCTTTTTAGTGTAAATGTAGATATTTCAGTAAAAGTAAGAAGTTACCTAGTAAGAAGTGCGGCTCTATATCACTATATTGCTTTAGAAAAGCCTTTATTCAAAATTATCATTACAATTACTATTAATGTTACAGTTACATGGCACCAAACTTTTATAACAATGAGTTTCATATTGTCGCGTAGATGAAGATAGCGAAGACAATGTGAAAGCCAAATGAAGCGAATACTCGTTAGTCTCAACTCGAGATCTTAATTCAGAACCACGAATGAACGTTACATCTCCTTATATACAACTTGAAAAAGTGCTGGAACGTTCCGAACTTGAAAAGATACAGAAATTAATAGAACATTCGAGAAAATACGGAAAACAGTAGAAACGAAATTTTAGTAAAATTTACTTTGTCCTGGTCGGGATTTGAACCCAGGTTGCTCGTGTGGGAGACGAGAATTCTACCACTGAGCCACCGTTATCCACGGATGCCAAGTGCGAACTTTGCTACAATATCATTTTAATCATTTAATAGGGAAATTTACTGTTTTTTGCCCATAACGTTTTTTCTAAAGAACAAATATGGTCAAACAAAGTAATGGGACCTAAGTTGAGCCATCCTCTATCCATTAAAAAAAGAATCATCAAAATCGGTTCACTAGGTGAGACGCTATGAGTGGACAAACAAAAAAAAAACATACATACGGTATGAACTGATAACCGCCTCCTTTTTGAAGTCGGTTAAAAAGGTAGAATAATGATTGAATAATTTTGAATTGTGCGCTATTGTAAAATTTACTTCGATTCATCAACTTAAGTCTAGCAAGATTATGTAGAACTTTAGTAAATATATAATACGAAAATGAAAAAAAAGATTCCTATTTTATTGGAAAAAAAAAAAATTCCCTCAGAAAGCGTAGGAAATATTATATCAGTTCCAACTCATATATATGAGTGATTCTTGTTACGCTTACAATAAATTTTTCAGAAACAATGAGGAAAGAAAGTTTTACTCCGCGCATGACGCCGCTACATGTAATATTCATAAAGTTTTGGAAGAATAAATCCTCTGTTTCAGTTTCACTTTGTTCGTGTACAAATATAGGATTTTCTAAAATATACAGCTTTCCAATTACGACGGAAAGTTTCAATGTCTTTCTATAAGAAATGTATGTGATACTGCAAAAAGTGACGAAGTAAAAGAATTTACACGGAAAACTGATATTGTGTCAACCAGAAGTAAGCGTATATTTTGAAGCGAAATATATTTTCATAATTTTGTTCAAGTAATTATCGCAATATCCACAGTAAGCTGAATATTTTCTTTAAATATGAGTCATTTTTTTAATTACTCACTTGAACAGAAATTAGCATAATAACCGGAAATACATGTAATTATTTATGTAAGATATGGCGGAAATACATGTAGTTAATTATGTGAGGTATGAAAATACGTTGTAATTATATCTATAAGTTGCCGTATAGCTATAAAATGTATTACAACACAGTATTTAGAAGCAACACTTTTCTAGCTAACTATTAATCTACAGTAGTTTTATATAAGGTCAGTTGGGGCAAGTGCGGCTTAGGTTAATAATCAGACACCGGGAATATCTGCAAGTCTGCTGCCACCTGGGTAGCTTGGTAAACGTTATTACTTTGCACTGCGTGCGTTAGATCGCGCTATTTGAATGGTAACTCTACTCCCTCCCTCGTTTCCTAATTTTTCTCATTCCCACTTTACAGTGCCATGTTGTTATGGTTCGAGAAATCATCATTTCTTCTGTTGTTGTTCTCACTTTTTCGTGCTTCCAAAACGTAAGTACAACTATTTCATGTCTACTTTTCGTATTTTCAAAGCTGAGATTCATTATTTTTTACTTTCAAATCAATTAATTTTAGGGCTGCACTTGCCCCAGAAAATCATACGACTGGGAAAGTGCGGCCCGAAAAAAAGGGGCAAGTGCAGCCTCGCATTTTTTGGGGCTGCACTTTCCCATTAATGTGGCAATGTTCTTTTATGACAGATATAATTTGCTTGCAACGATTTAATGAAGCAATGTAATTAATTTTTAAACCCTGCATCATTGTCTAACTAACAATAAGTGTCACTATATTGCTATATAGTGTAATCTATATTGCTCCAATTTTTTTTAATATATTTTTAGTAAAAATGGTGCGGAATTACAAAAGAATAACGTCAAAAGCTGGCTCCTGCCGTCGGGAGGAACTTTCTGCTGCTTTAGAAGCGAAACGTTCAGGTACCCTAACCTGTAAAGGTACGAGCCGGCATTTCAAAATATCGCGGGCAACATTACAGGATCATCTGAAAGGTCGGCGTGGAGTGAAGTCTAAAACGATGGGCCGGCCACCTGCAATATCTGTTGCAATAGAACACATGATTGCAGACAATCTGAGGCACTGACGTTAGCGAGATCCAAGACGACGATATTGTATCAATCCTTCCAAATCCCTCTTCAGATCGTAGAGGAAATATGATATTCCAAGTAACGTTTTCAGAATGTAATATAAATTAAATTGTAAATTACTATACTAAGTGTACTTATACAAAAAAATATGTTCAAGTTCGCCAAAGACATGTTACCTTTTGTCAGTTGTATAGTTACCTTTTGTATTATTAAGTTTATATTTTATAAGTTCGTTGATATTCAAGTTTTAAAGATTATTCCTTGATATGCAAGTTTTGTTTTTGTTTTTTGAGCTTATTAACATAATAAAAGTTATCTTTCTTGTTCCTCATTTAATTTAAAATAAAAACTTCATAATTTTGTTTAATAATCCATTGTTCCTTGAACGTTCTTCATTTTACATTGACAGATTTCGTTAGGAGAAATGTAATTACTTCCCAATGAATAGGTGAAAATAAAAATAAAAAAATCGTTTTTAATTAGGAAAAAATATTCTATGGATTGCACTTACCCCTTATTTTCTCAAACGGTTTTTAAAAGGAATTCAGATAGGTGATGCTCTTTCCCCACTTTTTTTTATTGGGAAAGTGCGGCCCTAGAGCACAATAGTTTTTTTTAAAAAAATTTCATTTTTTTACCTGCAATGATTTGAACAGGCTCATGTCTTGGAAAACACACTAAAACAGGTAACATACGAAATAAAAATTAAAATTTTTTTATCAAGTCTTGTAATGTCTAGGCCTTAATAAAGTCGAACTGTACAATTTAAGGGCTGCACTTCCCCCAACTCACCTTAACTTTAATCTAAGTTTGCTAAAGATTTGTTAACAAAAGAAAGCTAACTAGGAAGCTTTGACCCTAAGCTAACTAGAGAGACTTGATCCAAAGACTAATTTGATGTTTTTTCATTGAATTTTTGTTTGTGAAGAGCTAAAATATTGTGATTTAGACCTTAATGATTTGCTTTTAGTTAAGCAATAATTTTAATATTGTGAATATGAAGGGAAACTTTTTTTTTACTTAAAGAATAACTAAAATATTTTGGTTTAATAAATTGTTTTCATTTGACAAATAACTAAAATACTAAAGATCTTTAAGGCCAAATATTTGTTTCTTAATGAAATAACTGAAATATTGTTAAAGTCTTAACTGATAAATTTTTGAATTAGACTTCTGATATTCTGCTGATGTGCAATAAGTTAATTAAAAAAAAAAATTGTAACACTTCACCTAAAGAGTGAACATTTATCCGTTCACTTCATGTATCACTTATTAAAGACAAAAACAACATCACACCTGCGTTTTTGATTTCAATATCTATTAGTCTTCTTACATTCATGAGGGGAATCGTGTCTCCCTAGGTGTTGGGTCAAGTCTCCCTAGCTTTCGGGACACTTAACCCATTTGCTGACGTGATGAATATAATTTTTTGTGTCATTTATACTTAAAATAATTCTATTATTATAAGCCATAATAATGCGCAAAATGGCAAACAATTTATGTATATTTTGATCTAACTATTCTACAAAAAAAAAAAAAAGGAAAATAAAAAACCGAAAATTGGGTCACTAAAAATATCTAATTCATAATACACAAAGTATCAACAATGCAGTTTATTCGACAAAATATATAATTGTTACAGGTATATTCGACCTAAGACAGCATTTCAATATTGTTGCAAAACTTGTTGAATACGTGAAAATAAAAGATTTCGTCACAATTTCTCTGCACTTGCGGTGAACAACAGAATATTCCTACAACTGTAAAAATTATAGCAATTTAGTACTGCTAATAACTTTTTGTTTTATCTATCACCAATAACAGATGACAAAACTTACGAAATATGCTAAACACATTATATATTTAAAAAAAAAAAAAAAAAACAGCTGCAACTAATTTCTGCTCAAATGCAGCGAATCGTTTTTTTTTCTACAAACTTCACGTTTTTATGTGCATTTTGTGGAAGAAATGGAAACGTTTCCGCACTACTTTTAATTGAAAATATGCATAGAATTATTTTCTTACCCGCTCAAGAGGTTGTAAACGGAACGTTTTTAAATTTATAGTCTGGAGTCACAGTTCTGAGAAGATGTTTAAAGTGTCAGCAATGAAAAAAAACACAATACTTAAATTCCTTGTAAAATATCATTCAATTTAAAACGCGCAACCAATAGGAAACACATATTTACTTAATCCTCAAACATATAATTGCGAATTCACTGATCGAGTAAAGCTCCTTACGTCACCAACAATGAAACTCTCGCTACGGCATGATAATTTGAAAATATGTTTTGGTAATGTTTGATATGCAGGGCAATGCTTTATTTTTCAGGGATGAACTGGTTTTATTGGTAAAACTATGTCATGTCAGGGGAATGAAGAAACGAAGATGTGGTCAACAATAAACAATATCTTCTGGAGTTCAGGGTTAATCCACAGGAAAGGGTGAAAAATTCAACTAACAAAATATCACTAAACAGGCAATTGCTTCGTTCAAATGTAGAAGCAATTTTCACCCGTCTTTGACTGGCGATTTTCTAGTTTTATAAAAAAATTAATTTGATGATGAACTTTTTAAAGATTAACCACTGACTGTTTAGGTAATCATAATAAGTTTGTTAAACCAAGTGCATTGCTGATGTTTTATTATTATTATTATTATTTCTCTTTCATTTTTTCTACACAAAATAACTTTCATTAGTTAAAAAGTACATTGGGGGAATACAAGAGGATGAATAGCTCAAAAAATATTAACTGTGAGGTCATAATTATCCATTTATCATCTTGATTTTATAGAAAGAGCTCCAACCCCCCCCCCCTAAAAAAAGTGCATGTCTTCTCATTGATTACGCTTCACGATGTCAGCTAAACGCACCGATAAATTGCTATTTTACGAAATTTTTGTGACTTTTTGCTTATCCTATTTCATACAAAAAACGATTTTGGGGTCATGTTACTGAAAAAAATATCTTAATATAATACAAATAATCTCATTTCATGCATCAAAAAGGTTGGTTCTTATCTAAGATATAAGTTCAATAGTGGCTGCTTATTACTGAATCAGCTGTTACAAGCAGCTGTTGTTGAGAAAGAAGTTATCAATTTTGAGTGACAGTTAGGAATAATCCTATTTGTTCCTTGCAGGGTAAGATAGCCAACTAAAGTATATATAAGCTCGTGATTAGATAATAAAATATTGACTTTTTTTTGCTAAACAATGTTGTAAATATACGTCGATGATTAAATAAATTAGTGAAGCAAGTAATTAGTTTTCAATGCAATAATTTCGTGAATTTCAAAATTTTTAGCTTTTACTTTGCTTTTTGGGCATAAAAGCATAAAAATGACAAGATTTGAAATCACCCCCCCCCCCCAAATTCAATGGTGAACTCTGCACCATTAATCCCCCCCCCCCCTTCTCCTCGGCCACCTCTATATTACTGATCTTTAAAATATAGGCAATATAAAATGTAGAGTAGACAAAATCATTTTCTACATAAAATAATAGTTCATAATAAATTAGTTAACCTTGTAAACAATGTAGCAAGTTAAACTCACATTGATGCTCAAATTCTGAAATAGAATGCCTTCTTAAAGTATAAACTCAGCATTTTTTGTTTTTTATCAAATCTTCATGATGAAAGGCAGTTGTTGCATCATCATGACCATTTTTAAATTTATATATTTCATAAAATATTGCACTCTGCAGTTTTAGGATCATGTTCGACTTCTAAGCTAATTAGCTGTTCTGAAACACCGGGATTTTGAAACTATATGTCAGCAATTAACTATTTATCACTCCTTCGAGCGCTACTGTTCAAAAGGAGAAGCATTAATTTCTCAGTGAAAAGATACACAGCATAAATGACAAAACTGAATAAATAAACATTTTGCTGATGGTAATTATTAGTAGTTGTGATGATATAACCTATGTGTCATACTAAATCTATATTTCTTTGAAATATTATATTTAAACAGATTAGTAAATGTGTGTGTGTGAGGTAAATACTGCAGTAGATTTAATTGCTAAAAACTGTAGTTGAGAAGTTAAACTAAACATACATTGAGATACAAACATTGAATTAGATTACAAATAATTTCCTTAAATCTCTTTAAAATCTTACATTTAAGCTATGTTTTAAACATTGACCTCGATAACTCATTTTGGGTCCTGGCCTTTTCTATAAGTTTCTTCCAGTTGGATTTATTTTTTTAAAATTATTTATTTATTTAATTATTATTATTATTATTATTTTTTTTTTTTGCCTGACTTCTCCAGTTAAATGATTTGATGATTTTGAAGTCATCTTCCAAACAATCCAGCCATATAATAAGTTAGTCTTCTTCACAGACGTTTGACATTTGACCTTGCATTTAAGATCATAAGCAGGATGGACTCGGAGGGTATGCGGATAACATGTTCGGCCCATCTCATTCTTTGCAATTGTATATACTGTTTTACAACTTCCATATCTTGATAGCATCTGTACAGTTCAAAGTTATAATTTTTGTCCATATTCCAGTCCTCTCCACTCCTTAGAGACAGATTTAGTAAATGGATGAAGCAAGTCCAATCATTGGCTTAGCAAAAGCTGGTGCAAAGACTCCAAGTCACGTGACTCAACAATGACGAAAGGTTGACACGTTTTACGTGACACTAGCGCGACATAAACCTGTTTTCTTCCAATGCTAAGCTTTAGAATTTATCACGTAAGTTGGGATTTTGTTTCAGGAAAGAAAGTCTTGATTTCCTCCATTTTATCTCTTCTCAATGCTCCATTCCCTCAAATAGAGCACATAGAATTTTTCTTTCTTAAATTGACAAAAGATACCTGTGCTTTTGGTTTATTGCCCATCAGGGTGGTTCAAAAATACATGTAAAAAAGTTTCTAACAGACAACGTTACACCTCTCAATATTTTAAGACAATATTTTACAATATTTTTATTTCTTTGTGGATGGTAATATAGTAGAAGAATTTTAGCTTCCTATTTGAATTGAAAGAGGGTGCTCAACCCCCTCCCCCAAACTTCATAAATGTGGGGAAGGGGGTTAAAAATAAATTGAACTATAAAAACAATGCTACACATTATAATATAGACTAGAGGAAGTGGTCAAAATACTGGCCATGGTCTAAATACGGGCCACCCACTGAAAATGAGTGAAGGATGTTGTGTGCGGTCGCAAACATGGTATCAATTGAATCAACAGGAAAAAGAAAAAGCGTAGTGAGCAAATGACCTTGATAGCTAAAGCACGTGCTTTGTCAGGAACTGTTTTATAAGAAACACTCGCTTTTAAAAATCTCAAAACTTTTCGAAGCTTGTAAAAGTTAACTTATATATTTCTAATTTATACAGTTAGGTAAGCGGTTTTTTCTTAAAATAAAGTAGATTATACGAGCTTTCTTTCAGTGTACTTGATTTGAAATATTTGTTTGTTTCGTGATGGTTTAGTATACCATAAACTTAAAGTACAGCGTGATCTAAAAACGGGCTACCGATGGTCGTCCAAAAACGGGCTAGCCCGTTTTTTGTAGTAGCCCACCATTAGTAGCCCGTTTTTAGACCACGGTGTGTTCGATACTTGAAAGTTTTGGCTTAATCTATCCAAACACGTCAGTCCATATGAAATATATCCAATCCCCACTAAGGCAAAGAAAAAGAACAATCGTGGCCGCAAGAGTACTAAGACTTGCATCATCACTGGATCACCTTAAAAAGACGAACTGGCGACTAGTGTGGAGCATGCATTGAAAAACAGTCGGAAAATTGTGAGCGGGGAATCAGTTACCCGTGAAAAGATAAAGCATCCAAAATCTTTAAGTCAAGTTAACAAGTCAAAGAGGAAATCCCAACGACAATAGTCGGACTCGAAGGGAGATCTCACTGATATGCCTACTGATGGCAACGACACGTATGACCATTTGTTGGTTCTTGTTTTTGATAAATCTGATGATGACAATGTAGTATGCATATTTTACGAAATATTCTTTCTAGATGACATTACAGGAGAAGTGTAGATTCTCTGTTGCAAGGCTAGACGTCCGAGTGCGTGGGATGGAAAAAAAAAAGGTTTGCTACATTTGTAACTTCTGCAAATAAAAAATGAAATAAATGATTTTTATTTTTCATAAAAATATCTAAGATGATATTTATTACAGTTTTTTAATTAAAATTTCAGGCTTTTTATTAATTTTTTCTTTATTAATAATAAAGCTGAAAATCTGTCGGTCCGAAACTCTCTCTGTCTGTCAGGATCTCTCTGACGCGCATAGCGCCTAGACCGTTCGGCCGATTTTCATGAAATTCGGCACAAAGTTAGTTTTTAGCATGAGGACGTGCACCTTGAAGCGATTTTTCGAAAATTCGATGTGGTTCTTTTTCTATTCAAATTTTTAGAACAAAATTATAAGATGGACGAATAAATTTCGAAATTATCATAACCATAACGTGGAACCGTAACATGGGCACAAGCCAATTGGCGATATACGAAATTATCATAACGTGGAACCGTAACATGGGCACAAGCCAATTGGCTAGAAAATTCACCATTCATTATTTGTAAATATACAGGTGAACCAAAAATCCTTTTAATTTTTCTATTAGGGGCAAAACCGTGCGGATTCACTAGTAAGAGATAAAATAGTTTTTCCTCAAGTGGCCCGTTTTTGGAAAATCTCATGGAAAAACGTGATTTTGCCTTTTTTCGTAATCATGAAGTTTTAAAACACTTAAAACAAGTGCAATGGTTTTTGAACCCTAAGATCACCTTCATGAATGTTTTTAAGAGTTATTGGCACTAAAATTATCCCTTTAGCGTGAAAAGGTAAATCAGTAGATTGAAAATGAAAGTGGTGGCCCGTTTTCTCTCTCGGACCACTTCCTCTAATAATATCTAATAATAATATGTACATTGCAGTAAAATAATTATTTACAAAAAAAAAAAAAAAACACACACACAGTTAGTCAAATTAAATGTTTCTAAACTTGTGACACTTTCTATGCTACTGCTAATGTTAAATTAAGGGGTCAATGAGCACCCTCTTAAAACTCGAGCAAGAAACTAAAACTTTTACCGCGTTACTCTATTAGTAAGTCTAAAAACAATAGGGGGTGTACAAGACTCTAGCTGAAAAAAAGTTCTTTTGAACCACCCTATTGCCCATGCCTCTGACCCATAAGTCCGAAGTAGCCTAAAGATGGTTTCGAAAAGGAAAAAAAATCACCTTAATAAGTTAAGATTTAGAGATAAAAGAATTATTTAAGATAAGTTAAGTAATTTTTCTTACAATAATAGGCTCGATTTGCAGCAATTAATCTTTTATTTATTTCTGGTCCTAAATCATTCTCTGTACTTACTTCGGTCCCAAGGTACTTAAAGTTCAGTAAATTACCGCCCATTAGCCAGGGCTAAAGCAGAAATACATGAAATACACCGCCAGCTCAGTCATTTCCAGCCGAGGACTGCAGTTTCGTGCTTATTAGCACTCATCAGCCCGACATAGGAAAGAGACTGAGCTGGAGATGGAAAACCTCTTATGGAAGCCAAGAGGGCCAAACAAACTGGTAGCTAATGTAAAATTAGCACTGACCAGCCGAGCGACCGAAGCAATGGTTCGGTTCAACTCGAAAATTGATGGCAAGGCATGGTATATTCAGTAAATTACCGCCCATTAGCCAGGGCTAAAGCAGAAATACATGAAATACACCGCCATCTCAGTCATTTCCAACCGAGGACTGCAGTTTCGTGCTTATTAGCACTCAGCTAAAAAATGACTGAGCTGGCTGTGTATTTCATGTACTTAAAGTTGCTTAAAGAATCAAATCTATAGGGGAAAAATAAATCACATTTTACAAATTTCTAAATTAAATAAGTAATTAGTAACTTTCTTTTTAAGCCCGTGGGAAAAAATGTTGAAAATTAATTCTCCATGAAGTAAATAAACACGTCATCAGTAGATATTTTCAACGACTTCTACTTTTAAAAATACGTTGAGTATAAAAATAAACTTAACTAAGTATATAAAAAAAATAAAGGTCAACAAAGAAAAATTACTTTTATGTGACTTTTGATTTTATAATTACAATTACTATGAATAAGGTAAATAGCATATGACATAATTGCTATATTAAGTGGCCAATAGAACACGAATTCCTAAATTTATATACTGCTATATATCTTCGTATAAGATTTTTTTTTCTCCAGCATAAAACTAAAATTAATTAAGTTTAATTATTGAATTAATATTTAGAAAAAAAAACTGCATTAACATCAATTATCATCAACTACAAGTTAAAAAAAGAAAAGAATATATATATATATATATATATATATATATATATAAACTTTAGTAAATGAATAAGAAGTGTTTTACTAAGAATTGAAAATTTGAACAAGATATATAAATATATATAGTGACTGTAGGAAGTAATAATAGGAATTGTTAGCATTAAGATTTGATCATCTGGGCTTAATTTCTTTAACAAGGAAAATTTTAAACTTTTGTGCACATCAATGGGGTAATTCTGATAAAATTTTTGCTGGCAGAACATTATCAGAACAAATGAAGCAACAATTTCTGATATATGGTACTGCTCTACTTTCAAAATATTTAATACGAGGTCGAAGACTTTATTTAATTTGTGCATTTAAATAACTTTGTGAAATATTTAATACATAGAAGAGGAACGTAGTTTTGTGCTTATTTATTTTCTAGTAAATTCAAATCCCTTAAGAATGTTTTCTGATACGTGAGAGTTTTAACTTAACATTTTTTTAAAGTCATAATGAATACTTCATGTTGGTTTTTCTGAGTAGTAAATTAATATTTCCAAGAAACAAAATTGCTTTTGTTTTTATGTAAAGAAAAATAAGCGCAGTTCTTCCGACAATGGGTTTCTTTAATTGCTTCGTATATAACTGCTGATTAAAGAAGCTCGCGCAGGAAAGATAAGAGCTTGCTGTGTTGTTCCGTGTATTAAATTGTTTCAGTATTTGTTGCTAATTAATCACAGTAACTCTTAGGAACTAAATTATAGAGTGTGAAACTTAATCTTTCTTCTCTATGTCTATTTTCTCTAGCACGTAAACGGAAAACACTTAAGGCATATTTGTATATGTGCCAGATATGAAGCTGAAGACTCGTTTCCTGTGATAAAACATGTGATTTCTTCCCTTTGCAGTATGATTGGTAGATAGCTAGTCACATTACTTAAGTAAGTAAACGTATGCAGGTTTTCATGTCATCTACATGAGAACAATGAGTCATGACTCATAATTGGAACAGACCCATTATGGGTCAAGATCAGGTTTCATAGGTTTTCTAAGGAACTTACTTACGTCGGTCTTATCTTTACAGGACTGTGCTTAAAGAGGATATTAATTTAAAAGGTAATTAGTTTTCTTTCACAATTTTAGCGGTTATAACATACTTGCAGCTTTAAAAGTTTTAAATCAATTGAAAGACAATATTGTTCTGCTTAAGATTAAATTTGTTTGAAGGTTCTAAAATAATCAGAAATTGAGCTAAATCGAGAAGCGTTTCGTAATGCAAATATTTAAATAGGTATTTTTCATTTGAAACGTTATAACTAGTTATCTCCCTTAACCAACCAGCTGCTTTATAAAACCATTATAAAGTATAGCAACATAAAACGAATTAATATTACGCAAAAATACCCTAATCTTCAAAGTTTTCTTCATTAGAGTCATGTGATGCCGTACTGTAGTATGCTGCCGTAGACAGGTAAAGGGCAGTAACTGCAAATAATTCGTTTTTCTTTTTTCTTTTTTTTTTTTTTGTCGTCAAGGGGTTTATGTTACCTTTTTTTTGCGTAGAAAAAAAAGCGCAAAAAAACGTCTAATTCCAACATTTATCTATTGTTTATATGGAATCCAACACGTATTTCTATATCTCGAAAACATTTTTTTTCAGCAGATACTGCCGTTTACCTGCCCATGGCAGTTTTAAGTTGCCCCTTTTTCTTAGTTGGTTTCCCTTCCTTACATGTACTATCTTGTTGCAACATATGTTTTGGCATATTTCTTCCTCTACTTAACGATCTCTCCATTCTTCCACGTTATTATTTTTTAATTATACTTTTCCTGTTCCGTACTCTGTTTCTTTATACAGTGACAGCAAATTTTTCTCTAGTGTGTCATAAAAGTTTCTGATTTGCAAGATCGGATTCTGATCCGACCTTGTTTGATTTCGAAACAGCAATTGGATAAGATGAAATGGTGTCGAAAGAAAAATTAACCTCATTGTGCGAAAGATATATGCTAGAACCAGCATGCACTTTATTAATACGTTCCTTTAATCATTACACTGGGAGCAGAAAACATTTTTCACAACAGTGAGAGGTCTGCATTCGTGCGACTTTTAGCAGTTTAGGAAACTTTTTGACAGTGATACTTGATTTATCTAGGAAGTGGAAAAAAACCCATTAAAAACCCGAAACGTTACACGGAAATATTCATTAACGTTTCGGAATTTGTTTTACAGTATTCGACTGTATTGAAAATCTACCGAAGTTAAAGTAACATATTATGTCAGCAAAAAAAAAAAAAAAAAAAAAAAAAAAAAAAAAAATAAATATTTAAAAAGTTGAGTACAAATGTATTTTAAATCATTATACTTGTATTTAATCAGCATCAGAAATTGCGTGGAGTAAGGCAATTCTTCGACACTGACATATTTGCCCAAAATGGGAACAGTTTCTGCAGATAACTGGTATAGTTAAAGTTTCTAATCAAAGCCTCATATTTTCATAAAAAACAACCAATAAAATATTAATCAACAATAGATCAACTAAAAATACTTAAAACTTGAAATGTAAATACAATCTTTGTAGAAATAGTTTCATAATCAAGCCTAATTTTCACTTTCAGAAATTAAACCAGTATTTTAGTTTATAGTGTTACCAAAATAATTAATACTTAAGAAATGATATAACTAATCATTAAATAACAAATAAGTTAGGTTAAGTATTTCTGCGATTTTTTTCGCTTTATTGAAAATATATTGCAACAATCAAAGGCATCTTGTTTAGAAATTACTTCGAGAGACTAATATGTGTTAAGGCATACTTTGTCCGAGAATCATATAACAATTAGAATGGAAGAGTAAAAAGCAAACTCCTTTTATTGTACGTGTTTGGAGTGTGACTGAAGCACTGCTGGTGTGCACCAGTTTCCCATCTTGTGAAGCCACAAATGTTAAATGAATATCTTTTATTTGTGATTACGTATAGAAAGAGCGCTAGTATTGAATATGCAATCACCCTCCTACTAAACGCTCGGTTATGGGAATAAGTAACTAGACAATCAGAAACTAGCTTGCTATTTGTATTATATGCGGTAAATGACTAGTTATGGGCATAGTTGATCGATATTTTTAAGGGTTGGATTGATGTTGAACTGTGATGTTGCAGTTCGAGTTCATGGGAAAACTAATTATCGTGGTGTTAGAATTTAGAAACTGCATCTTCATAGCTGTGAAAGTATTATTCTTTTTCAACTATGGGTCACACTTGATTACCTATTGGCATACTAAAAACAGTAATGATAATGCTAGCTCAATTCAAAAACTTTCAGGAACTACGCAAAAAAGTATTTAAAAGTATTAACACATTTAGCTTTCTTACAATACAGTCTAATTTAAGGTATCTTGACTAACCTAATCGAGCAACATTAAAATAGAAAAATGGGTAACTGATAAATAGCTTACCAAAGATTCAACTGAAAAACAACAGAAAAGATGAATAAATAAATGAAATAGAACTTTAAAACTGCTGCATTTTTATTTATCTTTTTTCAAATTTAGCTAATGTTTAATCATCAATTATAAATAAATATTTAAATTTAGAAAGGTCAAACTATTAATTATGGTATTGGCTCGCTTATTTATGGTAATGACTCACAAATAGAATACATAATTGTTTACTGATTGGTTTTCAAGCAAGTTGACATTAGCTTGAAATGATCTTAAGTATGTAAACTAATGGCAAAACTATGCTTGTATAATTGGAAAAAAATGAATAAGTACGTATCAAGTGAACTGGGATTTGATTTAAAAAAAACAGCAGCATCCGGAACTTAAGAAAGAACCCATTAAAAAACTTAAATGCAAAGAAAGTTCAACTGAGTAGCATTGCATTATAAATCACACTATGGATAAAAACTAATGTTTTGAGAAAAAAAATGCAGAGTGGGTGTTCTTGGAAGATACTTTTATGAATCCTCTGATGGTGCTCTGGAATATCGATTACAAACTTAATGCTGACAATACAAGGCAATCCTGCCAATTACTGATCTGGTGCCAATAACTAGTCATTTATCCTATGTTTAACATTTCATATTTTAAAATTTTGATATGCAGATGACTTTATATATTAACAATAAAAAATTGTGCTAGAAACTTGCGTGTCTCGTTATTTAGAATAGATCGCATTATTTAATATTTTATTTATTATTTTGTGACCTTTATTTCCTTCAACATTAAGAATAATGCACATATACCTTTTTTCACTTTTAAAATCCTACTTTTGGCATTACTTATAACATTCACATAAAAATATTTAACTCATCATGTGCATTAAACTGCTCAGAAGAAATGCATTTAAGTCATTTAAGCAACCTTTAGAAGTTTCCAACGAGAAATTTGTTGGATGTTTCAATAATCAAGATTAAAAGAAGTCCCATTTAAACAGAATTGTCCCAGAAGAACCGCAAAAGCTCTATAGGTGGTCTTAAAAAGTTTTAATAGGTTTTACCAAAAGTCAAAAAAACTACTGACATGACATAAGTATAAAAGTATCGTGCTCTAGATTAATAAGAGTAAAAAGATTTGATGTTAAGGAAGAAAATTACTAAAAATTCAAGATTCGACCACTGAGTGATAAAAGATAGAAAATGAGTAAAAATGTTTTTCCCAGAAATGTATTTATTTTTGTGTTTGATTGCGTTTGAACTAAACGGTGAGTTATGCATTTTTATCTTTCGCTCGCAATATGTACCATTCAAGGTACATAATCAAATATGTGTTAAATGAAATTTAAAAGAAAGCAAGAGTAAAGAAGATCATCTTGCTGATTAAAGGAGAAAAACTTATATTTTAATCTTTTTACCAGTAAGAGATTGTTTTAAATCTTTTGATCATTATATATTATACTTAATGACATTGTCTTGAAACAGTTTTCCAAAACACCATGGGTGCTAAAAATTTTGAATTTCTTCAATTTATTATAATCCTAGGTTCAGCTTAAAACTTAACAAATCAATTTTAATATTTTGCTTCTAAATCCGCCATGCTGAGCAAAAAAGTCGTATCTGCAAATTTTACCAAAATTGAGTTGTTGTTCCAAAGTGGCTCTTTATAACATATTACACTAATATACCGAGTGTCCTCTCCGCAGTAAACAGTAAGTAAATAACAAAAAAAAAAAAAAAAAAAAAAAAAAACAGATATTGATAACTCAAATAGAAACACATGTGTAAATGTATATTAAGTGTTAGTTTCGACATTTTTGTTACAAAAGGTGCTGAAAATGTTTTCATCCTTGTTCCATTTAAATCCGTTTAATTTTATTGGCAAACACAAAACGTAATGTTCCTAGTAGTACATCTTGCCCCAAGACAGCAGAGAGGTTCACCTACCATTTGTACTGGTTAACTCCAAATTTTTAATTTTGACCCTGACATCCATTTGATTCTCACTTCCTCATTTGTGAATGGAAGTTATTTTTTAAAAAAAATCTGAAAATTTGGAATTGGAATCTAATATATAAAGGCGTAATATGATAAAAAGCAATTTCTTATTTAAAGCTCAGCTGCAGATACTTCTGTACTTAACACGACCAAAATGCTTTCATTTCTAAAGCTGAAAATATGCAGTAATCCTATAAAAGTTCTTTAATTTATAAATTAAAATGGAAGTAAAAACACATTATGCTTAATTTAACTAATCCAATTCGGAGAAATTATTTTGAAAACCTTGATTTTCTTCCAAAAACTAGAAAGTTTTTCTAGATACAATTTTTTTCTTCTTGAAAACACTTCTCTTGGTTTTTTTTTCTTAGAAGAGAGAGGACCACTTATTTTGAGTTTCTGCCCGATTAATTTACTTTCAGCATACAATTGGTTTATCAAATTATACGAGTGCAACACAACATGTCATTTTAAATCAGTCGAACGATAGATTTAGAAAGCAAAGCACCGATGTGTTTCAAGCTGTAACTGCAGGTGTTGAAAGGTGGGCCACACTGAGACACTAAACACTGAAATACTACTATTTTAAAATTGTTTTATTGAACACTATCTAGCAAAAATACACATCTACAATATTAAAAAAAACTTATAAATTATATCAATATTCAATGTCATATTTTGGAAAGAAGGACTTTTTCGCTTCATAAAATGAAGAAATAAATCTCCTGTTGAGTCCCTGGGTTGTGGTTAACTCGTCTCCAGGATTGGACCACTATGAGATATTCTGTGGAGCACAATGGACATTTAAATGACCTTTAAAATGTGTACTAAGTTCACATAAAATGATTAGGGTAGTCCGACCAGTGAATGAACAGTTAAGCACCATTTCATTTTTAAAAAATCCTAGTAATTTTAAATTCTATACTATACAGATCATGATAGTTAAAACATTTTAATTGATCTATGTAAATATCTCAAAAAGAATCCCGGGAAACTAAATGGTACCGCTTCCGACTTTTTTAGGTGTTTGAAGAAAAAATGGCACAATGACCCAGTGAACGAACACCTCCAACCAGTAAATGAACACAAATTGGTCCAGTGAATGAACATGATAAATTTTGATTCAAAAAGAAACTAAGTTTCTTTGAAATCTATCTATCTATATAACTATCTATATCTATTTGTCTATCTATCTATTTATATAACTATCTATATCTATTTATCTATCTATCTATATCTATCTTTCTATATCTATATCCATCTATCTATATATCTTTGTATTTTTCTATCTACTAATCTATTTACCTATTTTTCGATATATATATCTATGTCTCCATCTGTCTATCTATATTTCTATCGGTTAATCTAAAAACATATATTTCTATCTACACATCTATCGGTCTATCTCTTTGTATATTTACCTATTTATCTATGCACTTATCTATTTTCCTATCTATCTATCTATTAATCTATCCATCTATATATCTAATTATCTATCCATCTATCTGTCTACTTATCTATCTATCTATCTACCTATCTATCTATATATCTACTTATCTATATATCTATCTATCTATGTATCTGCTTATTTATCTATCTATCTATCTACTTACCTGTATACTTATCTCTCTCTACTTATCTATATATCTGTCTATCTACCTAACTATCTATCTACCTATCTATCTCCTTATCAGTCTATCTACCTATCTATCTCCTTATCAGTCTATCTACCTATCTATCTACCTTTTTATCAGTCTACCTACCTATCTATATCTATCTATCCACCTATCTATATCTATCGGTCTATCTACCTGTCAATATATCTACCTATCTATCTATCTCTATATCAGTCTCTCTACCTAGCTATCTATCTATTAACCACTACCTATCTATTCTATCTCTATATTTATCTACATATATATCTATTTCCCTCTTGCTTTTAATATATCTATGTCTATATCTTCCTCTATCTATTTATCTATCTATATACAAGCATACATACATATCAACCTGCCTATCTATCAAGGGAGATAAAGATATAGATAGATAGATGTAGATATATAGATATATAGTTAGGTTGATAGATAAGTAGATAGGTACATGCAGATAGGTAGAAATCTAGACAGACAGAGACAGACAGACAGATAGATAGATAGATAGATAGAAATGTGGGTAGGTAGGGTAATATACAGATTGAGATATAGATAGATAAAAGATAAAACTCAGTAAAAAGTGCATTGTTTGCAAAGACAAAAATAAAGAAATTATAAAATATATAATGAAATACAGAAATAAATAAGCACATAAAACTATCTGCATTACAAAAAGTACGAAAATGAAAATGTCTCAAAGAAATTTCAAATTTATTTTTAAATCAAAAGAAATTTTGCCAGTGTTCATTCACTGGGTTTTCGCATTTTTTCGTACCCAGTGACTGAACACTCCTCTACGAAAATCTACGCATTCTGCATTGACTGAAACAATTTAAATCCACAGCCTAAACATGTATACTTAATTTTTCTTTCGTAGAGTTGAAAAATAATATTTATTAATAAAAATAATATTTATGAAAATAATTGATAGCACGAAACCAGCCTTATTATTTTGAAAGAGAAAAAGAACGATTCAGGGCAGTAAAAATTTCAAATTTTTTTCAGGAAAAAAATGCGTATCCAAACTAACCAATCAGGTGTCAGATAGCTTAGAATATCAATAAAGAACGCTTTTGTAGTGAATTTATTTAGAATAAAAAATTGGAAGCTTTTTTTTTTTGAAAAAAATGACGCGCTGTTCATTCACTGGGTGGTGTTCACTCACTGGTGTTCGGTCTACCCTAGTTCAAAAACTTAGTTGCTTCATTTTAACATCATTTTTCAGTTACAGCTTTTTGAAGTGATTATTTATTATAATCTATTCAAACTCATACATGCTGAACAAACCCGTTCATTGCTTCTTCAGAGCTCATAATTTTTTTAACTTTTTTTACTTTTAGAGCTGTGTCCAAAGTAAGACAAAATCAACACATACAATAATAATTGGACTAAAAGCGTTATCAATATCTACTAAAACAGGACAGTTTATCTACATAGTTCCTTTTTTACACGTTGATTGCTTTTAGATAGCCTCAAAAATGTGTCCCTTGCCACCCAAAACAGAAAAATGTTGTTCCATTTAAAAAAATACAACACAATGTCATATGGTCTAATAATAAGATACAATTCAAAAACACAAAGCTCACAGCACCAAATTATGTTATTTAGTTAAAACCTAGGAAACAAGAGAATAACTTATACATAAAAGTCAGTTTAAAAGTACTTATAATGAAACATGACCGATAATACGTGAGCTAGTAGCCACGTGAAAGATGAAATTCTGAGCAACATTTATTTTCTATTTATCTCATTTAAATGGCATAAAATGTTTTTTAGACAGTTATTTATGAAACAGCTATATATATATATATATATATATATATATATATATATATATATATATATATATATATATATATATGTGTGTGTGTGTGTGTGTGTGTGTGTGTATCTCATTGTGGCTCACTATCCCCTAACACAATTCGTTTTTGAATATATTCTCACCTCATGTATAAATCTTTAATATCATTACGAGAAAATAAAATGAAGTAAATCTGTTATTTCGGACTTAAAATTCGTAATAAGCAAACAATCATCCATAGTACTTCATGGCAGCATCCAAAACACCCAAAACGGTCTTGGGGGAAAAACACAAATCGTAGCAGCAACTATTCAAAAATATTTACGTACAGTAAATTTAGGATATTCAGAAATCCCCCATACATCCTAAATTAGATCCCTAACATGGTAAGCGCTTGCTTCTTTTTCTCTACTGTAATATTTTCCTTCGAAATAGAAGGTAGGAGTAGTATGCAAAAATTAAATCTATCAAAAAACCCTTAAAAATCAGTTCTCGTGAAAAATTGAGATGTACTTAGAAAACTGACTTCAACTTTTAAGACAAGAATAACCCTTAAGACATAGACTATTAAAAAAGAGGAATGTTTGCTTTAGTCCGTCGATAAATGACCCTTCAGCAAATTTATCTATATAAATTAAATGAAAAACCAACGTAAATAAAGCACAAATTTTGAAGAAAATACAGGATATAGCTATTTCAAGGCTACAATGGAGCCTCTTCCTCAGTGCAAAAAGCTCACCAACAACAACCGAAAGTCGCGAGAGATCTGACAAAAGTCAGTCATCAAGTTGCAAAGATTTTGAAGAAGTTTGGTTTCGATATAGCTTTTTCTCCTGTAAATAAGACAATGTTTACAAACTTGAAGCACCCTATTAATTGCCATAGCAACTGGGGTATTTATAGCATCTCCTGCAAGTGTGGACTTGGTTACGTTGGACAGACTAAACGTGCTCTCAAGCACCGTCTGAATGATTACGAAAATTATGTTAAACATAAAGAACTTGCTCGTTCTTCCATCGCTCTGCATTGTTGGACGTCTGGTCGCTGTTTTGATTTTTCATCTGCAAAGATTATTTGTAAATGTTCTTCGGTTTATGACCTCGATTTCTGAGAAGATTACTATGTTTGGAAAAATTCTCATTCTCTTGTCAATGATTTTTCCAACACTTCATTTTTTCATAATATTTGGAAGCAATTTTTATAATTGCTCTTTCCGTTTCTTCGTTGTCTCTCACTCCTTTTGTCTCCTGGCTTCTGATTGGTTGTCTCTCCCCCTTGCTCTGAGCCCGGGATTGATATGGCGTTTGCTGATTGGGAGTTTGTTGTCTTGTGTCCAGAATTTCTATTGGTTGGCCCTCTTTGGTATAAATACCGGTCTCCACGTGGTTGTTGCCAGTTCTCTCGCGACTTTCCGTTGTTGTTGCTGAACTTCTTACACTGAGGAAGAGGCTCCATTGTAGACTTAAATTAGCTTTATGCTGTATTTTCTTCAAAATTTGTGCTTTATTTACGTTGGTTTTCCATTTAATTTATATTGTAGAACAAAGCTTATAGGTTTAATTTTTCATATAAATTTATCCATATCTCTTTCTATCTATGTAGCAAATATATTTTTTTATGTACGTACAGAGCCTATAACCAAAAGTAATGCAATTATTTTTTTAAAAAGAAATTTATTGAACAGATTTGCACAAACACTTAAAACTCATCAAAGTAATACCCTTGGGCCTTGATACATTTTTTCCAGCGTTTCTGCCATAACTGCCAAGCGCTCTAAAAGGCGTTTTTGGGGACCTCTCTCAAGGCCTTCGTCAAGGCTGATTGGATCTCTCCTATAGATGAAAAACGGGTTCCTTTCAGGTCTGCCTTAATCCAAGGGAACAAAAAGAAATCTGCCGGGACGACGTCAGGACTATAAGGGTAAGGCAGCGTTGTCACCTGGTGTTTAGCCAGGAACTCGCGGACTCGCAGCGCGTTGTGGCAACTTGCTTTGGCACGAACTTGGCGCACACTTTCCTCTTCGCTAAATCTTAAGTAACAATGCGAAACACAGCAGTACACGACATGTTCAGTTCATTAGCAACTATCTTGACAGTCAATCGACGGTACAAGTCCAATAATTGAGGAACACGAGCCACATTGTTGTCCGTTATGCTGGCTGACGGCCGCCCAGGGCGTTGGTCGTCTTGAATCTTTTCTCGAGCCTCTCTAAAAGTCTTTAACCACCTTGAAACTTGTGAGTAGGACAGAGAAGAGTCCCAATAAGCCTCACGAATCATTGTTAGTCTCCTCAAGAGATTTTGGTGGTATAGCAACAAAACTTCATCGCATACCATTTTTTCCGTGACATGGTCGGCGCGCAGAGGTTAACATTAACCGACGTCCAGCCATTTCCACAGCTAGAGAACACTGAGACTGGTTTTCCAGAAAACCTTATCGTCCTCCCCACCTAATCCAAGTAGTTAGATCCCACTCCGACTAATAAAAGCGGCCCGGGAAATTCCATTGCACTACTTTTGGAATACACCTTGTATCTTGTTTTGTCCCCTTTCGACTAGTGAAAGTAATACTGATTGATGAAATAAATCAATTAAATCGACGATGCCGTAACGTTGATTGTGTCACAAATATTGCTTCTAAACTTTCTGAGTTCGCTGTTTAGGTTTTTTTTATCACACTTGTTAATCACGTTTTGCGTAAGTTTTCGGCGGAAAGAAACAAATACTCAATATCAAAATAAATGATACATAAAAGGAACGCCAAAACTTTATACGAAATCATGAGAAGCAATATGAATCAACTTAACTGAAAGCACACGTTAGAATTATAATAAAAAATTCGTCAACAGCAATGTTTAGGCTAAGACAGCGAGAATCATTTTCTGCAGAAAAGCTAGGTTTACAACTACCCAGAAAACGGAGAAGTAAACGCTAAGTTCCTTTTTTATTATTTTTGTTTTTATTCTGAATTATGTTGCGTCATTTTGCTTCTCAAAATGCTTAAAAATCGAAAGAACTGTCAATGCGTTTATTAACTAGACTAATATAAATATATCATTAAATAAACTCACTAAGAAATGCGTAAGAAGAACAATAACGTTTTCCTTGTTTAATATTTTAAACTGACTTCCTGGTTTTAAAAAGTCTGAAAGCTTTTAAGCTCTCACGAATATCCCAATTTCGTTCATGTTTATGAAAAGCACACTTGATGACAATCGTGATTAGCTGGGCTACAACACTTCTTTATTCTGTAATTTCTTGTTAGTTAATTCAATGTTTTAGTCTTCTAAATGGAGTAGGAATCTAAAGACGATTAACGAAGGCCAACTGAGAGTAAAATGCTTAATTGCAAACTTTAAAGCATCGTAATAATATTTAAAATGTACTAAACGCAAAGTAGTATTTTCTTAAGTTTATGTGTTTTATTTATGAAAAAGCATATTAAATTAAAAAGGTGCATTGAAGCTACAATCGTTTTACAAATCGTAAAAGAGAGAAAATATAAATGTCACAAGAATCATTCCCTACTTTTTTGCACAACTGTTCGTTTCCTTTAAGAAAGAAGATAATAAAAGGGAAATCATACCGTAAAAGTCAGTATAGCTATTTAAACGAAATGTTTATACGAAATTATTTTAGGATTACTTAAGCAGCTTTTGTTAAAGATGGAAATGAATACCAAAGCGAGAAAGCTATAAAAATGCAATAAGAGCGGGCCGTAAAATGCACTTGTCAATAAAAATAATTAAATCAAAGGCAATTCTTTTTCTCAAACTCATTTTTATTTTTAAACATTCCAACTGATTAAGCATATTTTTGAACTAGCATATCGAAAAAAGTAGAATCTCAACATTATGACTTTAGCCGTATGAAAAAAATAGTGATTTCTGCGAATGAGGACGCAGAAAGATTTCAGATATCTGAGTGTATGCTAAGCAAATAATTTGTTTAAACCGTTTATTGATCAACTCTACCACCACCTAAGTGGCATTAAGAAAATGGAGTTGGTATATGAATTGGAAGATAACTAGTAAAACAATTAAAACAATCGTTACTGTTTCTCTATTTTCAACACTTCAATGTGTTCAGTAGCAAGATTTCCATTGTAATAAATGAAATTTTATTTTTACACCACACAATACTTTCAAAATACTCTAACTCAATTGTCACATTTTAGTACTACGCAAGTCGTCGATATTCTTTCGATATCTTTTTTGTGCGAACTTTTTCGTGCGGTATGTGAACATTTCAATTACATTAAATAAACTCAAATAACGAAATTATTTATAAAACGGATGAATTTTTTTATAAAACGAAATATTTATTTTGATGCGAGTTTTTAATGTGGTCCCTATCCATTGCACAAAAACTGGTTTTAGTATACTAAACTTTTAGAGTACTTCCCACCATAACACGCTTTTTATTGGGCAAGTTAGACATGTTTGAAAATTTGCCTAAGGTTTTTTTTTTTTTCTTTCTTTCTTTCTTTTTTTTTTTTTTTTTTGCAATATTTGAGCTTAAGTCGTCTTCCCTTCAATCAATATTTAAGTTTTGAAATACTGGTATTCATTGGAGATAAACTATTTCGCATACTTTTTCTTTCATATAGATTGGAAATGATCGTTTTGCGTAACTATTAATGCATGAAATACAGTCAAAATCAGCAAGTTAAAGGTAACATTATTTTATTAAAATGCAGTAGTAAAAGGGATATACGTTTTATAACCTTCATTACTCATTCAACACTTTGCCATAAACTGCGAAAGAAATAACTGCTGTAAATAAATAATGTTTGTAAAAAAAGAAAAAAAAAACTAAGTACTTGTTCAAGTTTTATCTTGAAGTAGCTTTTAGCAATTGAAGAATAATTAGCAGAGTAGATAACAAGTAAATAAAGATAAATAAAATTTCAAAACAAATAAAAATATGTCATTCGTAGCGGTTAAAATGTAAAATGTTTTATAGTTTTTCCATTTTTAGTAGATAATGTGTATTTCACAAAGCATCCACAATTTGCGTGCTTTAGTAACTACTCCAGATAGTTATTCGGTGTAATATTTCTTTCCCTTTTGTCAGGAAACTTATGCGTGACATTTTCCTCCTTATTCTATTTTAATGAGACTTCTGGTTTAAGAAAATACATTAATACTTCATACATTTTTTGGCTTGTTACTGACTCAAAAGAATAAGGTAGAGCTGCTGCCCGTTGGCTATTTAGTTTAAGTTTTGAAGTTGTCTTTCATCACTGCCAAAAGCGACCTAGTCGATTGTAAATACGTCGTTTTAAGAACAATCAAACGATTTAGTTTTAAATTTTCATCATACAAACTAATTAAAACGCATACGAACAAAACAGCACAAGACGGAGAGATGAAAATAACGGTTTAGGATATTACTAGAAAAGTGCAAAATAATTTCCGAACTATATAAAGAAAAAAAAACGAGTTTAACAAGCTGAGACTTTTAAATACCTGAAGCACACTGTTAACTAAAGCTTGGTTAAATGCATCGAAAGTATTTTAGAAACATTAGGAATTCTGTGATTCAGCTTTGATTTTAATGTTATATGTATACGAGAGAAAACAACTCTCATTAGCGAGGCGGAAGACATATTGTTTAATGATACACCTGAGATTCTCAACTTGGTGTGATGGGTTTCTCTTTTCATGACCATAGCATCATAATGAGCAAAATATATTCCTTCGAGAGCATACCTTCTATTTCCCACCAGAAAACACAAATACTAGTAAAATACTTGCAGTATAGCTGTATAAGTCTATATTCTTCAGAAAATGCTTCAGATTTGAGACAAGTTGCAATACTTGCAATGAATGATCGCACGAAGAATGAATACTACTCCGATTCAATGATACATTTATTTACTAAAAGAAATGTCTCATATATGAATCCAAAAATTTATGGTGGTTAAATGTTTGACTCATTTTTCGGTCTCATACTAAAGCGCATTTGAGCATATCATAAATTTTCTTACTTACATTTACTGTTCATTTGTGCCGATAAATAGTGCAACGAAACCTGTTTGTTTTAAAAATTTGAAAAGTAGGTTTTAATTTTATTTGATTTTAGCTTTCTTAATGTACTACAAAATGGTATTAAAGTATTTAACCACGAAAATACCACCAAAAATAAAATGCTTAAGCAGTTTGTCGCATTTTATTAATTCATCAAGATTCAACATAAAAGCATAAGTTATAAATGAATAATCATTAAACCAAGACTTTCAGCTACTTCTAATTAGAAAAAATAACCAAATTGCGAAACATTGTTCATAATCTAGATATTTTCTCTTAAAAGTTAATAAAATAAATATAATAAATTGAAAAATATAATATGGTGTAGTAAATAAGTAATACTTTAAAAAATACATTTTTGATATATGCTTTAAAAACTTATTTTTTTTTTTAAATCATGATTCACTTTAAGCTGACCCATGCGAAGCATTCATGTTCGATAGAATAAATTCAAAACCTCGTTTTTTTAATAATTATTTTTTAATAAAAGCAGACATGTGAGTTTGTTTATTTTTCGTTGATAGCGGTAAAAATCTTGAAAATTATGTCTGAAATTTAAGTTTTTATCAATCACAGGAAATTATGGCGTACCCCCAAAGAAATACCGTTGAGAAGTTAGTATGTATATACGTATATATGATTTCACGATTTACCATGATATAAAATATGTTTCTTTTCTGATTTCAATGCAACACCACAATTGTGGTTTAGGATCACAGCATATTAGTTATTATATGAGTTAGGATTATATACTCATGGAAATTTAGATCAGAATTTACCTGAGGAAAATTTGTCATTTAAGGCAGGATTGCCAACTGCTCCGCAAAAAAGTTATCTTGCTTCGCCTTTCCCGGCCGAGCGTTTTCAAGCATGACACAGTGTTTAAAGTTATTTTCTATTTTTTTGATAGTGCTCAAAAAGGTTATCAAAGCTCAAGAGCAATTTTTGATAAGTTGTTTTAGTTTTTTTATTAAATTTTATGCAAAATACCGAGCTGCTCCGCAAATTTTCAAAATACTCCTCAAAATCACCACAGATGCTCTTCAAATTGTTTCTCCAAGGTTTGCAACCCTGTTTAAGGTAAACATGATCTGGTATATGGGATACCATGACCTTCGTGTTATTAGCAGGACGCTCTTACCAACTAAACATCTCGAAATGCTATACACTAAAGAAATATGTAAACAAAACAACAAAATAAATTTAAATCAATGCAATTTCGTTCAAATAGTTTTTAAAACGTGCGATTTACCACGCTAAAATTAATGACTTGTTTCCTAATTTGAACAGCGACAAAATTGTAGCTTAGAACCCTTCAATGAGTTTACATTGAAATTTGGATCATAATTCTGCTGAAGAAAATAGGTCTTAAAAACTGTTTTTCGGCCCATGGAGATTCAAACTCATGACCTTCGCATTATTAGTCTGACGCTCTAACAAACTAAGCGCCTTGTTCCCCATTTAGACACTTTATTCATTAAACCAATGTGTTATGAAAAACAGAGTAAATGTTTTTTTTTTTTCAACAAGACAACTTAAATTGTAATTTTTCTATTATTATTTCACCATAAGCGGTGAAAAAACAATCTTTAAAATGATGTCTAACTTATGGAGTTTGATAAATGATTAATAAACTTATGGCGTTCCCACAAAAACACATCTTTGAGAAATAATATATATGATTAAATTTCGCGTATTATATAATTAACTCGTAAAAAGCTATAAACTTATATATATTAAACATAAGTTAGCAATGCCAAGCAAAACATTAGAAAGCTTTCTAAATTAAAATATTAAACAATATATTTACCACGGTGGAAAACTAATAGGTGTCGCATCATACTTTTAAGGCATTTAACTGGCATCTAAAACACACAAATTAAAGCAATGTCATATACGTAATTAAACATAACATGAAATGATTAAACTTGAATATAATGACACTATTGCTTGTGGAAGAGTTTGCATTAAAGTAAGTTGTTTTTCTGAGCAAAAGATATTCGCAGAGTTACTGGTAATTTCGACCTTTTTCTTACTTACGTATCCACAAAAAATCAAGATTAGATATTTAAAAGGCAATATTGATTAGAAAGAAAAACAAAGCAACGGGTTTGCATTCTTTTGGTGGTAAATACTGTAAAGTTTGCTTATAATACCTTTTATGTAGGAGCTTAAGTAGTACCGAAAGAAGGTAAAAAATAATCAATTGCCATTTTGGCTGGAAAATTAAGTAAAACGATAAAGCGCAGGCGAAAATTCGATCCAATTTTTTGAAGGAAAATGATCTTTGCCGGCATGTATGTATATTAGGTGTTTACAAGTTACCGTAATGAATTTTATGCCTTGACAAAGAAGATATGACAACAAAAGATAAATCTAGAGATTTTCTGCCCTTTAGAGGGAAAAAACGTCAATCCATTGACTTTTTAAAAAGCATTTTAAGTTCTGTTAATTAAAATACGCTTTGTGATTTTACAAAAAAATTCATCTGGGATCCCTTTTTATATTTCTTATCCTATTTTTAGATATAATAATAATTATTAGGATTAGTATTGCTGGCATCATTATTATTATTGTTATGTTACTTTTGTTTTTTTTAATTATTTTATTAGTAACAGTCATACTGCCATTCTTTCTCTTCCCCTCCCCTATAAGGATTGTCTCCATGTCTCATCGAAAAATGTTACACGAGCATTACTTTTGGGAATAGAATATATATAACTATTTTCATTTCAAGTTAGAATGAAAAAAATAAATATTTTACATGCATGTATTTATACAGACTGTTTTTAGCCATACATTTAAAAATTTTTAAATCGTACTGGAATGCATTTAATTATTATTATTTTTAACCTTAAAATTTTTAACATGTTTTTCTCCATGATGCTATTTTTCCCGATTTTTTGCATTAAAAATCTTATAAATCAAGAACGATAAAGATAAAATAATGAAATTTGGAGCATATTTTTTAAAAACTGTTTGCTTTAATTTTATTCGAAAACATTGAAAAAAAAAGTTTACTGCAAAAAATGTGGTTTTTTTTTTCAAAAAGTATGTTTAGAATTTTTCAAAATTGTTCTTGAAAATTTGCTATTTTTTCTTGCATAATTATTTTTTAAGTTCCTGGATAAAAACTAAAGCTTAGATATTTGAGCATACTGTTTTGAAAACAAAAATGGAAATTTACCGAGTATATTTTCAGTTTATGCGATTTAAAGTGACCCCATAAAAAAAAGTTAAGACAATAAAAAAAATATGTAATGATTTTGCTTATCACACAGATGGTGAATCAGTGCAAAAAAAATTCAAACTTTAATCTGTTTAATAACTTTATTTTTCAAAATGTTTCTCAGATCTATAACGTTATTTCCATTAACTTCCATGAGAGTGTGTCTAGCAAGAAGAAACTTGTAGTTCATTTATTTTAAAGTAGACATTTTTTATCCATAATACAATATATATATATATATATATATATATATATATATATATATATATATATATATATATATATATATATTGGGGGTGGGGGGTGGACTGCAATTATTAGTCCATATTGTTAAAATTAAATAATTTCAGTAGGATTTTCAGAACTTTGAAGTCCTTCATTCGCCCATGTGGATAAGCATGATACAATTTTGTTTTCTCCTCGAACGTTTGGCACTTCAATCCAAATAACACACCAAGCTTTGCCCTTGATCATCTCAAGCATAGTACAATTTAATGTGCAGAGCTACCTTGAATAAAGATGTTGAGATACTTCAAATCTTCTGGAGTTGTAAGAGACTTTTGGAGATCAGATATAAATACCCTACATTTATTATCACGACTTTTTGCTATAACTTCTTTTTAAATCATTCTGAGTAAATCTTCTACCAAGTTTTTTTTCTTCTTAAACTTTAATTATATGTTTTTTTTTTTTTTTTTTTTTTTTTTTCAGTTTTGTAACTCAAAATCTAATTTTTCATAAGTGTCATTGTCTAGCGAGTGGAAAAACAAAGTCAAGTCTCAGCAGAAAACTCTTGAATAAACCCACTTTTTCTCTGGTTTATTTTTTTCCTTCCACGTACCAATCGACGAATAGTGAATGCATTGCAGAATTTTTTAGGTGATTTCTTAAGTTTCAGACGTTTGGATCTTTCCCTGCTGGAGTGGCTTTAATATACTGGAAGCTTTGAAACATGTTTCTTAAATCTTTCTAAGCTTTCACTCGTTAGCTTATTCGCAGGAATATGTTTTCCCCTAAGGTCTAGTGTCACCAACGTAGACTCACTGGCTGTTTCTAAGTAGACTCTCACAAATGATTCAGAAATAAACAGTGTATTGAGAAAAAAAGTTTTGCAAACTACATCCTTATTATTGTTAAAATAAATTTATGGGTTCTATTTTATTTTCTTTTGAGTCGTATCTTTCATGTTGTTCAGCAACCAGGCATACATTTTATATATGGAAGGAAAAATTGTAGTATTGAGTCCTAGCTCCTTTCAGCGCTCCAATATTCAGAGTGAATTTTAAATATATCGTCGCATCAGAGCAACAGTAAGACATCTAATCCAAGAAATAATACTAAGATATCTTACTGTTGCTCTGAGGCGACGATATATTCTTTTGTAAACCTGTGAAAGCATTTTTAATGACACATATAATTGCAGGGTGGCTTTATTGACTTTTCATTCGCATTTCACAACATTTTTTGCATTAAAAGAATTCTTTCCACGTAGCCTATTCTTCATAACATATTTTTTACATTTCTAACTGTCTTCCTCCCATTTATTTTATGTTGCTATTCTCGTCACTATGTGAGGAACTATAAGGAATCAGAGAAACTGCACTTACAATCTCACGCAAAGGCATACCTGATGTTATAACCGAAATATCTACTATTCCTTTTTCAAAAATTTGGATCATCATCCTACCGGATTTTTTTCCGGTCTTTATTGATTGCAAACAAATCATTGCGTAACAAAAAAAAATCGCAATATCTGTCAATAAATCCTATTAAAAAATATATAGAAAAAAACTTCGTAACTCTTTGACGCAGACTCATTTTAATATTTTAAACACAATAACAACTCTCACTCTTGTGTTCTCTCGCTCAACACGCTCACAAAATATAATAGAATTAAGTCTAAGCAGACCATTAATCAACCTATGCAATTGAAAAATAATGTTTATATGTTTTGACAATATTTCTTTGATAATAGACGCTATTTTCCACAATATTTCTTAAGTAACAATTCACAGCCATTTGGTATGAAACGGACTTACGCTTTTCTCACTCAAACAAAGGTTTTTGGTTTTCGCTCTTATAGCACTGGTCCACTGGTTTAATTATAAAGGATTTCATTTTATCGACTTAAGTTCTTCATGGCTCAATGCAAAATAATGTTCTACATATAATGCAATAATAAACAGAAAATCGCCCTTTTTGGACTTACTTTAGCCTGGCTTTAAGGTACTGAATTTTCGAAAGCTAAGGATCAAAAGCTAAGGAAAGTTTAAGGAGTGAAATTAATTTTTAGTAAACAGACTTAATATTTAAATAACAGAAAACATTTTAATATTCAACGGTATATCAACATGCTTTTTGTTAATTTGGGCACATTAATACTACATGATACACAAAAATGTGTTCCACAAATTATAATAGCAACCCTATTTAGCAATTTGTAAAGAGAAAAAAAAAATCATTTATTATCGTACAGAGAAAAAAAAGTAACAAATCTCTGAAAATGAAATATTTAGTGTGAAAAAGGCAACGCAATGACATTTTTTAAAAGAATAATAAAAAAATAACTCATGCTTTGTAATGAAAGAAAGCATCTGTTTTTGACGACTTCAATTCAGGTGAAAAGTTTTACTTGAGTTTTTTTTTCTCTGCGAATTTTAAATAAATTCTTAAAAGTTTCGTGCGTTTAATTAAACAAACTTCATTTCAATATCATTTTTACCAAAACTCGGTCAGATGTTTTTTGAAACAATGAGCAAACTTTTTACTGAATTTTGTAAATGTATAGAGCAAATTAGTACAATTAGGCAAATATTATAACCTGCGATATTCAAAAGATTAATATATACGAAAACTGTGTGCTAATTTTATTTTACATAGAAAAACAAATTTTAAGTTTCATCCATAAAAAATGGGAATTTGTCTTTGTGGAACTAATCTTATTTCTGTTCTCTTTAATTGCTTTTATATTTATACAACGTTACGAGTAAGTATTCTAAAATAATCTTTAAAACTCAAAATATATGCATGAGTGTTTTATAACAAAACACTATGTTATATCCCTGTGATAATAATTTCAGCATTGTCTCACAAAATTGCAATGCAGTCAATGTTTTTTTTTGTTACAATGTTTTGCTCAGCGATTTTTTGGGGGGTTCAACGGGGGGGGGGATTTCAGACGCTGTCAATAGTTTAATTGAAGTACATTGCGCTTCAGCAAATGAAGCAAATGAACGGCTAGTGATCACTTTGTTAAATATTGTCTTCCTAAATAACTTAATTATTAACAAAATACGCTACATTATATTGCAACTAAAACATTTTGATACACTCCACAACTTCTCGTACTGTGAGTCTATTTTTATAATAAACATTAAAATTAAATTGCAATTGAAAATGTAAATCAAATTAGTTATGATTGTGCTGTAACAATTGAAAAATGTGTGTTCTTAAATTGAAAAAGAAGCCCATAGATGGTAAGTTATTCTCTAACATTTTCCACATTATTCAAAAATGATGTTCTTCTGATAATACCTTACTTTAAAAATCTGTATGGAAATAAAACTAAATATAGTTTGATTCCTACCCCCACCCCTACCTTTTAGCGTGAAACCTTTTCGTAAGATTTCTTAAGATGACGTATCGCGGGGAAGAAATATATTGTTTGTTTATCCACTGTCTGGGATTAAGTCCGGGGCTTCTGTTTTGAAATACAAACATCTTTACAACTAGACAAAAATTAAATATGCTGGACAGATGATCACGTACTTTAGGACTATAATAGAGAGCCCAAAACTTTTTACTTCGTCACAAAGTACACTTTCGTGAGAAACAACCCGCATTATTTACTCATCTCAACTCACGATTATAAGCATCGTATGAATTAGTTTCACGCAAAGTTATACTTGAGGATTTTAAGAGAAAAACTTACCTTTCACTTCCTAAGCATCTTGCAAATAAAATGTAACCCAGTACATAGTGTAGCGTATAACTGTGCTAAATGTTCACATTTTGTTTTAATTTTATTTTCCCACTTTTAAAGCTCAAAAATTCAAAACCCATAAGTACTTCTGTTTCTGCACTTTTTCTTCTTGATAACAAACTACTTGCTGAAAACGCTTTATCATCAGATAGGCTTTCTGATGACGATAAAAGCGCGAGCACGCAAATTTTTGCTGTCCTACATTCAAAAATGAGGGATTGGCCATATTGGTCTGCATGCTCTTATTTGGCGCCCCTACCATGAAATAACAGTTTTCAAAAACCCTAGCGTCAATTGGATCGATTTATTCAAATCTTTGGGAAAATGTTGACTTCGTAAGAATCAATTTGTCGCCTCAAAAATTGTTGAGGTCTGGGAGGGAAGAAACCGAAACTAACATACCCGCCGCTAAATAGATCGAGTTTCCACCATTTCATTCACCAATTTCATCCATCTCATAAGTTCTCTTGAAATTTTTATACTAATCGCTGAAATGGCATTCTTTTGTGACCATTTTTTTTATTTTTACGTTAGTTCGTACATAAAGTATTCTTTACAAAATTGAAAATTTGAAGAGGGAGTAGGCTAAAAAAAACGCCTTTTCTGTGAAGAGTAGAATAAATGTACAAAGTAACAAAGTAAAAGTCAGCTTAGCATATCTTCGGCAAGAAAGGTGAAAAAGAGAAGAAAAAAAATCTTACGTCTATACGCTAAAATTCAGTTATGGTTTCAGTTTGCAGGAGGTATTCGAATGCATAAAATATTTCAAAAGTTGAAGCAAAGTTTAAATCAAAAAGACAACAGTAAATTTTCTTTCTATATCACTCATATGTATTGAGAGTAAATGTCAATATTCATGCTCGATTCTACACTTCCAATAAATCCAAGAATACTTTCAAGGTATATTTTAAAATAGGCTTTAGTCGAGTACTTATTTGAATTTGAGATATCAAAGTGACAAAAAAAAAAAAAAAAAAAGAAAAAAATATATTTTGAGAAAATGAATTTGCTTTTATAAAACTGAAAATTTATTGGATCTTATGGTGTGGTGAATAGTTTGCAATCTACTTAGCGTACACTATACAAAATGGCTAATTGTATTACATAATACATTTACTTATTTACCAAATACTTTGCAAGCATGCACAACGATAATTTTACTCTTTACGCAGTGGTATTTTTGTTTTAATATAGTACACAGTATTTTAAAGTTTATTTAAGAGAGGGATAAGTTTAATATTGTTTGCCATTTACATGAGCCATTATTTGGGGCTAACATAATAAAATAAATCTCAGTTACTGCATTCTATTTGCACGATGCATGGCGAAATAAAAAAATAAAAGTATATGTTATAAAATGTAAAGGAAATTACATATATCGTCGCCTTAGAACAGCAGTAGGATATCTTAGTGTTATTTCTGGTATTAGATGTCTTTCTGTTGCTCTGAGGTGAAGATATATACAGGATGGGCCCAGTGAAGTCCGTTGCCAGTGCAATGTATTCTGAACGACAAGAGCTATCGTCAAAAAGTTTGGTCTAAAGTTGAAATACGCTACGCAATGAAAACTCTACAGCACCACGTGGTTTCAAAACCCGTTTTCAGTGTTACTATCAGAAACGAAGAAACGTCAGCCACAAAGTTTTTCAGCTTCATCCAATAAAGAAGGAAAAAACATTTTCCACACACTTATGTTAAAAATAGTGATGGGAAATGCATTGCAGATGCAAGTCTTCGACTGCAGTTGCTGTGTAGAATACCCTCCACGTTAACTGCAACTGAATTCTTACACCTTTTTTGGTTAGACTACGTCACACAACGAGAGTATACAACGTCTTGATCAACATTGTAGGAACTTTGAAACCGTAATACGGATGTTTATGCCAGTGTGTCACCTATCATGTTGCACACTGTGCAATTCCGATTGTGAATTTAAATTTTTTATTTTAATTGTTGTTCCTTATTTATAAATGAAGGGGAACGGTTGTCCTCAATATTCCCTATAAATTCATGCAGTCTTCTCGAGAGTCGCAAAATAAGAAAAAAATGCAGTTGCAAAAAGATCTAGCTCTAGTCTTAAACAGTTCACGCTTTATGAATTTTTTGACCTATTATCACCAAGAGAAAAAAATATAAGGACGCATTTGAAAAGGAGTACTCATATATATAATTGCCAAAATTACTGATCAAGAAGCATTCTGACATCACCAGCAAGGAAGTTATTTTTAAAATGAATCACTTTACAATTGAGGTAGTGACATAAAAAGGAATGTTAGTGCCAAATTCAAAATTTGGGGATAATCAGTACTCATGGTAGGAGAAACTCTCCTTTGTTTTAGGGCAAGAGATGGTACTAGTAGCTCTGATGGGTGCCGCTACACCGCATGCTTTGGAGAAATAAATCAATGAAAGTGTATCTAGGATCTGAACTTTAAACGTGTTTTACTTAAAACTTTATAAAGTCTAATACTCACTGAGAATGTTTATTGAACTTTGTATATTTTTACGAAAAACTAGTAGAGATTCATGATATATTTTTCAGCTGTTGCCAATTTTTTGGCACCAAAATGAGGTAACGTACTTTGACCTCGCTGATTTTGCCAGAAAGGAGCAATGGCCCGAAATAAACGACTCGAAATTTCAACGATCAAAATATCCCCAAACAGGTAGTTGCTTCATTGAAATGAAAAAGCCATTTTCATCCGTCATACCTGGACGAGTAATTTTCTAGCTTGATAAGAAAAGCCAAACTTAAACAAATAAATTGTATCTTGACTATAAGTTGCAGCTATAAAATTAAAGTTAGAAACCACTAATGATAGGTTAAAATAAATACTCTCAATAATTCACCAAATACATTTAAATACCAAAAGTCTTAAAATATTACATTGGAAATCAGTCGACTGTTTTCATTTAGTACGTTAACAATTTAATTTTTAACAACTGAATATTAAAAAAAAATCACTTTACGTATTTTCTTTTTAAATTTTTATTATTTTGAAGCGCATTAAAGAGTAAATAACGTAAAGTTTTTCTCGCTGAAAAAAAAAAGACTCTCCTGAAGCATCAAAGGACGATATTGCTTGTGGTATTGATTTACCATTTAAGCAGAAATCATACGTTTGTTCTAAGACACTGCAAGAATGAATTTGAAGAAAAGAAGAGAAACTTGCTAAGTAATTTTATACACAAGAAAGCTAATGGAAGGACAGAAAAAAAATCTTGACGGATTCTCAAATTGTATAAAAGGTTAATTATGTTGCAGATATAGTTAGTTCAACTTGTAATCTTGTGAAAAAGTAGATGAATATATTGATGCTTTTCAGCCAAACGTTGAACACGAACCATATGTTAAGTGATACTAATAAAAACCTACACATTTCATGAATATTCTATAAAGTTTAATTTTTGGTAGTGAAAAACTAGTATTATAAGTGAAATTTTTGGATAATAGAGACAATAACACCCGGTATCAAACAAAAACGAATTTTGAACTTATAAATGTAACAGAAAAGGAAGATATTATGAACCACAGAAAGTGCAAAAATGTAGTGGATTTACGTGACTTTATAAATATTTATGTGTTTAAGTGCTTGTGTTCACTGTGTGAAAGGCACGCCCCTTGGCGTGCTGGAAAAACGTTTATTAAATGTTACCCTAATACACCATAAGCTTGCAAACCCAGACAAAAATTTAATTGTTAACTAACCTTGAAGGTTAGTCTGAAAACTATTTCGTTTCTTAATTTTCAAGTTTGTTTTCAATCTTGTTTTCATGTCCAATTTTCCTCCATGGCTATCGGGGAGGGCAGCACGTTATTGGGACCTTCTCTCTTGCTAAACAGAAAGGGCCTTGTGAACTTAGGGACCGGTCCTTCCATTGAAAAAGTATCGGTAAAATTCACCTTTTTTCATTTTGGTGGTTTTCTTTTTTCATTTTGGTGATTTTTTTTTTTTTTTTCATTTTGGTGTTGTTTCTGAGTTTTGGCTTTTTGCACTTTCCAATTTATTTTGAATGTTTATTCTTGAATATGTTTGTACTGTTTTGAAAAAATCCGAAAATATCCTGGGGCTTCATCAGGGGGTACTCTCAAAGGGTAGGGAAAAACCATGAGATGTTTCGTGAGTGTTGCTGGCGAAATTGCCTAAAAAAGCAGCACTAGCCCCCGACATCTCACAAAACAAGCAAATAGGGGTACCGCAAGTCCAGAATATCAACATGACAGAAGTAAGAACATTTACAAACCAAAAATACAAGTTTTATATAAAGATAATTAGAACAATTTCATAACTAATTTAAACTATAAGAGAACAAAATTCACAATTGAACTCAATATCAAAAGAAAGAAAGTATAAGAATCAAATTCAAGGAACAGAAAAATTGACCTACCGCTAATCCTCCACAAGCTTGCAAATGAAATGTTTCGTAAGATGCTCCGGATATTGGTTCTCAGTTAGGGTTGCAGTTAAAATTTAAATCGCTGTTTTCAGATTTGTTTTATTATTGCAGATTTTTTTACATCTAGTAATTTGTGAAATAATTATATTTTTGAACACTTTTTTACTGACACAACTGTGAAAATGAATTAAAGAATACACTTTAAAATCAAAATCCTGACGTTTATCATGCAAAGCTATACTGGGATCTTTATTATTTAGTTGAATATTGAGATTAAGAAAATTAACTGACTCATCCTTATTTGTTTGTTTTAGCAGTAGCTCATTTGGGTAAATGTCTTTATGTAAATTGTGAAAATCATTGTTGTTAAAAATGTCATTAGTATATCTAAATGCTTCTATACTGTTGTTTATTTAAAAAATAGATTCATAATAATGCAAAAATAGATTGGCAAATGCACTAGAAAAAGATGTGCCCATTGATATTCCATTGATCTGTCTGTAGAAAATTGAACCACTTATAAGTAAGTCTCAAAAATACAAAATTTAACAAGGTTAATCCAAGAGTGTTTTTCTAGATTGATGTATTTTTCATATTTGTCAAAAATCCTATTTGAAACATCGATTATGAGATTGTGGAGAATGAATGATGTGGAGAAATCTCCATAGGTACATAAACTGGTAGATATATTTCCTGCAGTTATTTCAATGTCGTGTAAAATTTTCTAATTAGTTTTTTTCAGTGATAAAGTTAGCCCTTAGGCCTTTCTGTGGCTCAGCATCTCAGACTCATACATTTACGATGATAAAACATTTGAACGGTATATTAAAGATTTATAGTTTGATCCCAAATTCGAGAGATTTTGTTCTTTCCATTTTCATTTAACGTTTATAACTACGATTTGTTAAATTCACCACTGTTGAGTTAAAACAACATAATATGCTTGCACTCCGTAATTCTTGGAGAAATGTCTACCTGCGTTTAAAGTCTAGGTAGTTCAGGTTGTAGACAAATCTTATGCCATTACAAAGGCATCTCGTTCAATCCCCGGTATACACCACTTTTCTCTCTCGCTTTTCTAATGCATAATATTTATGTGAATGAGTCAAATTTAATTTGACTGTAGAAGTGTAGTTCAGTAAAAAATATTCATAGCAACAAGCAAAACGCAACTTCTATTAATAAAGGGGAAGATTGCCATCAGTGAACCGGCTTCATGACTAGACTACGAAGGTATTTCCCGTACCAGAGTTTTTGCAGACGCGTAATCAGTTTTAGTACTTTTCTTTGTCTACAAACAATCTACTGCAGAGTTCTTAAATAGTTTAAATTATCCTTATATATATATTATTTCTGTAGCCTGTTTTTGGTTTCTACGCGAGATCTTCTTCAATTCTTGATCGATTTCTTTGATTTACCCCTTTTTTAAAGCTTATTGTTTAGGCTACTGACGAAAAATAGACCCAAAGTCTAAAAATTATTTTTTCTGTTAAAAAAAAAACCTGTTTTAAAGCACCGGATTGAGGTTTTCGGTTAAATTTATAAGTTTAACTTGCTCCGTTATCGGCAGAGCAGAATAGCTCGATTGGCAGAGCGTTCGACTGGTAACCAGAAGAACGAGTGTTCGGGCCCCGTCCTGGGTGATCTGCATCGAAAAATTAGACAAATATCATGCATTACATGGACAATTATAAAAAATAAATAACACAAGTGGGGGAATAAAATTAATGTGGTAAGAACGCTCCTTGATATTACGAAAAGTTGATGCAACCTGTAGCTCACTGGATACTTAATTATAAGGTTTTTGTTTTGTTTTTAAAGCTTTGGCTCTGGTCAGAAAAATAAAGCATGATGTATGCGAAAATATAAGTATCAGGTTTAATATTTCAGACTTCACTGGAAGAATTTTTTTTCAGATAAAAAATCGTATACTAAAATGTAGATCTTGTAATGACAGTTTTTGACTCTTTGGACAAAAAAAAAAAAAAAAAAAAAAATTATTACCCCAAATTGAAATTACGCTTTTCATTTAGTTAACCTATAAATATGTATTAGAATACGAAGTAAAACATTAAAATTACTAACAACTTGACGGGTAAAATATAATTTTTTTTCCCTTCTTTCGGCAAAAAACAAACAGCCAGTCACATTTTTACTACATTTGAAAAGCTGCGCTTAAAAAACGAACATAGTTCAACTGATTTTGTATTTTATCCGATCGTTTAAATGATGAGCACGTGCTGCCATCTAAGCCATAACGGTTCAAGCAGCCTGCGATAACAAATTGTATAAATTTTTAAAAACAAAACCTACGGTCGTAAAATCAATTTTTCGGAAAGGCCCCTTGCTCTTGCATAAGCTTTATGCAGCCTTTAGTTCTTATACAGATTTTTTTTAATTCAAAATTCTAATACAATTTCCAATTTTTTTGCACCGCTCGCGGCGAAAAAAAAATCACAATTAAGCCTGTTAATTGGCTGAACTTCGGGTCCACCATTATAGCTAATTTAGATTAATATTACGCATTACAGATTAATGTTACGCATTACATGTATAGTGCAGCTCTGTTTAGTTGAGCTGTGACCTTGACTATGTTTACCTGTTTTAGGGGAGTTTAGGGAAAAATAGACGTGTTATTGGCTCGGATTTTAGTTGGAATATTTTTGAAAAAGTACTAAGAAAGTTTCTCAGCTCAATTTAGCACCAATTACCGCTCCTTATTTATCGAAACAAGGGTAAACATTGTCAGAGTCGGAGCTCAACTTTTCAGAGCCTCACAATACTCTTTACAACAGATAACACACGTAAGGCAATAACATAAACGCGACGGGAATGCTCCTTGGCATTTCAACTCTTTTATGCAGGCTACAGTTATTATTCAGATAAATTAACTATTAATCAAAGGGTATTCATTCTTTTTTTTAAATCTTTAACTCCATTCAGATTATTAAGCATAATGTAAGCAAAAAAAAATATTAGATTAAAAAATTCAGACCTCAAGGGAATCCTTTTTGCGCAGAAAAACTCTTCATTGTATGCTGAAATGTAGATTTTGCTGTTAGCAGTGTTCGACCTTTTGTATGAATAAAGAACTACTATGCCGAATTGAAATTACGAGTCTCACCCACTAAACCTTTAACTATTTATTCGAATACGATGCAAAACATTGAATTTATTATCAACTTCAAAAGTAAGAAATCCTTTTCTTATCCTCTGCTTTCGGCGGAAAAAAAAATTAAATTTTTCTACGTTCGAAAAATTACACTTAAAAAACGGATTCAGTCCAACTGGTTTTGGTTTTGAATTTTGAAGTGTTCGATTAAAAGAAAAACATGTGCTGGCATTCAAGTCGTAACGGTTAAAGCAGTCTGATATGGGAAATTGTATCAACTTTCAAAAATAAAAACATTTATTTTCAATGTAACATATTAATTCTCTAGAATGTTTGTTTCAATCGCTACGCGAGATCTTCCTCAAATAATTTTAAAGCGTATCAGCTGGCTAATGACAAAACATAGATGCATGGTCCTTTTTTTTTGGCAAAAAGCTTTTTGGCTGTTTTTTATTACACATTGCTTCAATGAATAGTACTCGAAAACGAAGGCAAAATTGCTCGGTTGGTTGGAGTGTCATGCTGACAGTCAGAATGGCGCCAGTTTGAATCCGTGCCAATACATATATCTTTTATGCCCTTTTTTTCCGTCACATGCTCACGTAGGCAGGATTGTATTTGCTGCAACCCGTTTTTTCACATGCACAACTACTGCTTTTTCACGAGTCACTCAGTCACATTTTTAATGATATTTATGTTTGCATTGAAAATACGTATAACCAAAAAGTGAGCAAAAATTACATCATAACAACGTTGTATTTAACGAGGTTTTGTAGCTGATGTTTTTAAATTGCATGCCTTCTTTTATGCCTTCCCTTTTTTCCGCTTACTTAAATCCGGTTACTTTTTTCGATTCTTCTTCATAATGTTCTTCTTTGAAATTTTTAAAAAGAAAAACGCCACATGTGAAACGATTCGAAGTAGAGTGCGGAGTTCCGCACGGGTCAACTAGTTTAATCATATTGTTAATCGGTCAGAAAAGATTTCTATACCATTGTCTTACTAATTATTGAGATTTTCATTTACTTATAACATGCTTTGAACATTACTGATCAATTAAACGCGAACATTGACTTAAAAGAGTGCCTTTTCAAGTACAATTCCCCATGCTTCATGTTTCATCATAATTTGTCACAGCAGTAACAACAATAAGAATATTAAAAATGATTCAGTTGCTATCATTGGACCACAAGGTGTTTCCACGAATGAACCACCTGACAAAGTGGTTCATTCGTGGAAAATCTCAAATATTATTGTAACTTCAGCTCAATTACCTTTGAAAATTGCTCAATTCTTTTAAAATAAATATGACCATGAAAAAAATAATCTCAGTAAATCAAGAAAATTTTTATACAATCATAATTTCAAGGCAATTTTTATAAAATTGATTAAAAATTCAAATTATAATAATACAGTTTCAAGTACTTTTGCCGTGCCAAAAAGAAAAAAAATCCAAAGATAGTAAAATATGGCCAGTGGACAAGTGCATGTAACGTGCTACAGTAGCTTATAGAAATGGAGGCATGAGCCTTAGTGAAGTCTACCTACAATATAGAGTCCGTAAACCAAATTTAACAGTCGCATGGAAAATAAAACTGGTTTGTTGTTGCCTTAGTCACTTATTAAAAATTAAGGAGATAAGTCCTCCTAAATAGGAATATGATTAGTGAATCATATTTTGAAACTAGAGCAGAAGTTTTTGGAATTACTTGCGAAAAATTGGGGGGACTTGGCCTTTCAAGAGGCTGAGAAAAATAATATGTTTCATAGATTTAATTAAGAAAAAAAGGCTGTTAGTACTATATTATCCAGTAGTTTGAGACTTAAGCTTCTGGTTTTAATAATAAAATGGTCAAAAATGTTCTCTGACATTTAAGAGAGCAAATTCAATCTTGCTTCGAACGAAAATTCTCAAAATCGATTAAAAAAAAATTCTTAACAGTTCAAAAGAGGTTGAAAAGATTTTAGCTAAGTACAGTGTTGCGCAGGTTGGGGAAATATCAAGTGGAGAACCAGATGGGATGCCAACAGCTGTGTGTTGTGTGAGTGCTGGGTATTTTATGCTCCTCTTATCCAAAAATAAAACATTTTAGAAAATAAATCTATTTTTCTATCACTTATTGTCACTTGTATTGTTTATTGATCACCTGTTATAAATATTTGTAAGTTACGTATTGAATTTTTAATTTGACAATGCGGTCCATCGATGGAAACTCGATGGTTCCTCCATAGCAACCGGTAGCCATGAATGGACCACATGCTAAAATATTTATTTTTAATTTTCATTCTTTATTGTGTATATTTATCGTGAAAATGAATATTACTTTTAAAAGAGAAATATACTGAGAAATTGTTCCTATAATTAACGTGAAATAAGAGTTGGATTTCTTTCTAAAAAAATTGAAAACTGCTATGTGTTTCACTGATGGCAACCTTCCCATATATATGTATATAGATAATTCTCGCCTTAAAATGCCAAAATAATATTCGAGTAACGTGCAATCGATGCAAGTGTTGTTTATTTGTCACATTTAATCTTAAATGCTACATTCAGTCATGTCAAGTAAAATTAAACATTCCAGTGTAGATTCCAACTCTAAGGATTCGACAATAATGCCATTATATTTGAATTACAATCCAAAGCAATTAGTTTTGGCAATTTCTTCTTTCTTTCCTTAAACAGTCCTTCTTAAAACTATGCCTTTTTTTAAATATTTTTTCTTTGCTGCGGTAAATAAATATTTTGTTTATCAGTGTGTAATGCAATCATAGGTGTATTGTTTTTATTATTATTATTTTTTTAGAAACGTTCCTTATTATAACAATGTATGTGATTGTTGCACTGAAATTGAACAGCGCTAAAATTATTACTTCTTTATAAATAGTCCCCCCCCCAAAAAAAGGGTAGTTACTGGTATAAACTAATCAATGAGTAATTATGATGAATTTTACGTGAATACAGTATATGTGCCTAAACTAGGCATTTATAAATTATGATCTGAATTTGTGTCTACTAACCAACGGGACAAAATTGCAATACGAAATGGAATTAGTGTCACACACAATGTGCGAGTACTACGATATCTCATTCCTAGCATACAGCAAGATAACTCTGACCCTCTCATTTTTTGAAGTCCTTCAGATGCTCTTTTAAAACTTCCTCTAAGTGATACAGAATGTGACGAAGCTGGCGATAGATCAGCAAAAAAAAAAAAAAAAAAAAGTTCTAATATGTGTAAAAAAATGTATATCACCAGTATTTGACCAGTATCCTTTGATGCATCTCTTGGATGAACTGCAAAGGGATGTAACACTTATAGGTGGACGGTGTTAGAGTATCAACAGCTCTGTCAAAGTGATGTGGATCACTGTTAGAACTTTAGAACTTGCTTCAAAACGAGTAACCTGCGAACACACAAGTGAGAATTTTTCTCAATTCACCCATTTCCCTCAAAATCAACAACTATAATATTTAATTAATTTATTCCTTTATTCTTATCCGTTTAGGTATATAACTTGTTTAATATTTCATAATATGAAATAAAAAATTTTGGAATGTACGCGAGCATTCGCTTGATGACGAAAATATTCACATTCGAAAAAAAAAAAAAAGTTCACTAGAACTCGCGGATGAGAAAAATGCTCACACTTCGTCAACTCCAAATAACAGACCCTCCCTTTTCCCCTTGACCACAAGAAAAAGAGTAACCGTTGCTAAACATCTCGGATATCAAAAAAAGGTTACAAGAAGGAGCTAGAGAGCAGCTCTTACCCCCTTTAGTGTATAGTGCCAGATGTACTTCTTGGTTGAGAATTTTTCTCACAGCGCGAGTTCAGAAGGATTAAAAACCATCGGAAATCGAATAATGATACCCATTTATCTCACCATCAATAAACGTAAGGTAAAGCTTGAAAACATAAGCAGGATTCATAATTTATTTCATTGTTTTTATTTTGGTTGACATGTAAATTTCTTTCACTATGATGCGTTTAGGAAAAATGTGAAAATAATAAAGATTAATAAAAAATAAATAATAAAGAAAAAATGTTTTAGAAATTAATAAATCAATTAGTTAATCAAGAATTGAATAAGTTTTTTTTTCTGAGGCAAAGAACTTATATTAACTTAAGGACTAAAGTGGGTAAAAATCCAAGCAAATCACTATGCTAAAATACTTTTAGCTTTACTTGTTTTTTGATTGGTTGTTATGATTACTGAATTAATGATTTCCCCAAATGAATAAGTTTTCATTGTCAAAAAAAAAAAAAAAAAACGATTTAATTAATGCACATAGATTTGTAAGTAGTCTTAAATTTCACAGCCTCTAGCAGTTTCATTTTAATCAACTAAAATATGATTCATGTTAAGTTGAAATTATTCATGGCAGAGCTTGTTAACAGAAATGAATTAAAACGTATAAGCATAAACTACCATCACGTAAAGACCTAGTTAATTATATGAATTCTGTTATATTTAAAGCGTAGTAGACGTAGCATATTCGATCAAGGCATTGCTAGTGTGTTTAGTGCCTGGTTTAAACGAGCTGTAACCTAGCTCAGGGACTGGAATGTGAAAATTGGAATTGCGTTTGCAAGAACCAAATTACTATTTCGAATAGATATTTTAGTGCACAATTTATGGATCAGTCTATGGAGGATTCCAATGCAATAGATCTCAATGGATAATACATCAAAAATGTGTGTAAATTATTTATACTTGCATCATCCCTGAACATTGTATCCATTTTCTAACGTTGCTGTAATAATGGAGAATAATGATAACTTATACACTCTTAATTAAGACAAAAATCTAGTAATTTACAGCAGAATTTAAGTTTCAACACTATTAAATGCAAACATTAATAAAACAGATATAATATCCAACAACATTCTATTACTTCTACTAATGTATGAATTTGATAATTAAAAAAATCCGTGAGTTTAATCGTGGCCTCATACAAAATATCCAATAAAGTAAGGGTACTTGGGGGGGGGGGCAAAGCGAAATGGTTAAGATAACTTGCTTATTTTAAAATAAACAACTTTGAAGTTTGTTTTGAAAATGACATAAACATTGTTAATTAAGAATTAACAATGTTTTTTATAATAAAACTGGCATTGAAGCATATTTCTATTTTGGCTGTAAATTTGAACTTTTAAAAACTGGGAAAAAAGGGTAAATGATCATTTCATTTATTATATATTTCCAGGTTGTTTATTTTGAAAAAGGTAAGTTATCTTAAACATTTAACTTTGTCACCCCTCCGTACCCCTACTTCATTAGATATATTGTATGAGGCTACGATTTAACTCCCGGAATTTTTTAATTATCAATTTCATACATAAACAGAAGAAATAGAATGTTGTGGTACAATGTATATGTTTCTTCTAATGTTTGTTCTGTATATAGCATTTAATGATATTCAAACTTAAATTCTGATGTACATTACTAAATTCTTGTCTTAATTAAGAGTATATAACTGTTATCATTATCCTCCACTAAAACACAACAACTTTAGAAAAGGGGTTCAATTTTCAAGGATGATGCAAGTATTAATTATTTACATACATTGGATAAATATTTATGTGGTACGCATGGAGCTATAAGGGCAAATACATGAATTATAAAGTTTGAATACTTTCGGGACACCGTAATATATATGGGGGAAGGTTGCCGTCAATGAACCGGTTCCGTGACTAGACCGCGAAGATATTTCCCCCACCAGAGTTTTTGAAGACGCGTAATCAGTTTTAGTACCTTCCTTTGTCCGAAAACAGTCTACTGCAGAGTCGTTAAGTAGCTAAAATTATTTAATCATATTGTTAATCGGTCAGAACAGATTTCTACCATTATTTTACTAATTATTGAGATTTTCATTTAGTTATAACATGCTTTAAATATCCGTGATCAATTAAACATGAACATTGACTTAAAAGAGAGTGCTTTTTCCAGTACAATTCCCCATACTTTATGTTTTATCATGATTCGTCCCAGCAGTAACTGTTAGAAACTGTGTATGTTGCCCACTTCCTCCACTAGACGGCGCTGTCGCCAAACAGCAAACCAGGAACTTTAATTCCTTGTAAGAACTCTACTCACTTCTCTCTTACTGCTTTTACTGTAAACATGTAGTGCTGTAATACATATATTAAATTTGTGTTTCTTAGTTTAGAAGGAGTAATGTTTTAATGAGTTCGTGAATATACATCGATGGATATCAGTCTCATTTAGCGGAAGATTCCTCCAACATATAATTTGGACTATAGATATACAAAACAGATGAAGAACATATATGATAAGGTAAGCTGTATGCTTCCTTAACTGCATTGATTTAGATGGCTCTCTAAGAACGAGTTGATAGACATTTTATGTTTATTTAATTCTAATAGATTATGAGACTGAAAGTCTATTAATAAATGCAGCATTAACTATTTAGATAAAAATAAGTTATATTCATATATAGTTTAGCATCTAGTTAAATTATCTATAAAATGTCTCTGCTAAAAGATAACAACCCTCAAATCACTAAGCTAAATAATTCCAATTACTCCATATGGAAGTTTAGAATGGAAATGATATTGATTAAGGAAGATTTAATTGATTTAGTAGAAGATGAACCACCCACATCACCAGATAACAAGTACTTAAAAAGAGACCGCCAGGCGCGAGCACTAATAAATCTTTTTATTGAAGATGCTCAAGTAATTCACATTAAATATGAAACCACCGCAAGAAATACTTGGCAAAAATTAAAATCTATTCACGAAAGAGTCAATTTATCAAATAAGCTATTATTGTTGCGAAAGTTATATGCGACAAAGATGTGCGAGGGAGGAGACATGAATAAACATGTTGCCGAAATTCTCGAATTAATTGATAAATTTAAAGCAGTAGGAAAAGACATAAAAGATGATGAAATAGCCGCTTTACTATTGATATCTGTCCCAAAATCGTACGATAATTTAATAACCGCTTTAGAAGCAAGACCGGAAACAGAGCTAAATTCCAAATTGATAAAAAACAAATTAATCGATGAATATAATAGAAGAAAGGAACAAGATGTGTCAGAGAATAGTTATACGCAAGCATTCAAATCTAACATGTCATTGATGAATAAGAAGCCGAATAATGTCGGAAAATACTGCACTTATTGCAAGAAAAATAATCATACAAGAGATACATGTTATCATCTTAAAAATAAAAATAATCTCAATCGCAAAAATAAATTTTCACAAGACGAATCGAAAGTAAAACGCAATAACGAAAGATCTTCAGTTTGCATGAAAGTAAAAAATAAAGATCAATTGCATTCAACTGAGATGAGTAATCCGCAAAATCCCGTCTCAACGCCCACGCGTTATGAAAAAGAAACCAATAAATTAGACGGACAAGGAAGTAGTAGCTACATCGCACGCTCGGAAAAAATCCCAGCAATTAACACCGAGATTTGTCTATCTTCAATGCTAAACACCGCTAAATACCCATTTTACATTGATTCGGGATGCACGTCGCATCTAATTAAAGAAAAGGAACTGTTTTCATCACTCGTAATTAATGATGATCCTGTTAAAGTTATAATCGCTGATAAGAGAATCCTACACTCGCAAGGAATAGGCGAAGTTAAAATTACAACGAAAACAGAAAGCGGAGTATTTGACATAACCTTGAAGAATGTATATTTTATTCCTGAACTTGAAAGTAATTTATTATCAGTTAAATGTATGACTGAAAAAAGATTTCTAGAGCATTTCGAAAGAAAAAAATGTTATGTTAGAAAAAATGGCATTATTTACTTAGAAGCAATTTCTTTAAATAATAGTCTGTACGAAGTAATTTTTAACGAAGATATTAAAGTAAACTACGTATCAAACTGTCAGAATAATAATTGTATAACTCTATGGCATAAAAGGTTAGGACATAGAAACACCCAAACAATAAAACAGTTGGTGAAAGAAAATTTGGCCGATGGAATTCAAATTGATAGTTGTGAACAGATCAAGGACTGCCGTACTTGCATAGAAAATAAACTTAGTGAATTCCCATATCCTAAAGAATCTAAACACAGAGAAAAAGAGTTAATGACCCTCGTCCACTCTGACTTATGCGGACCACTTCAAGATGCAAGCGTTGGTGGAAAACTTTATTTCCTCACTTTTATTGACGATTTCTCCCGCTTTACAATGATTTACCTTCTTACAAGAAAGAGTGAAGTCTTATCTAAACTGAAGGAATACATTGCAGTAACAAAGAATAAATTTGGGAAAACGATGAAGATTTTAAGAACTGACAATGGCGAAGAGTACACAGGAAAAGAATGTGAAGAATTTCTTAAAGAACAGGGAATAGAACACCAATTAACGGTACCGTACTGTCATCAGTCAAATGGGGTCAGTGAAAGAAAGAACAGATCTTTGACAGAAATGACAAGATGTCTTCTTTCAGAAGCCAAATTACCAAATCGTTTTTGGGGTGAGGCAGTCTTAACAGCCAACTACCTACAAAACAGGTTGCCAATCAAAGCAAACAAAAAGACACCGTACGAGCTATGGACCGGAAGAAAACCCGATCTATCAAATATAAGAACATTTGGATCAAAAGCCTATGCTTATGTCAACAAATCTAAACGAAGAAAATTAGATAAAACATCTGTAGAAGGAATTTTCATTGGATATGATAATCGAAGCAAAGGATACAGAATATTAACTTCTGATCAGAAGGTAATAATATCAAGAACTGTCAGATTTGTTGAAGATAATCGAGATGAGGTAGAAACACCAGTTATTTCTGCGAGGAAAAAAGAAGAGAGTACAGAAAATGATCTGGAAGAAGAAAATACAGAAACTGATGTGGAAGATGAAACTATTGAAGAAGACTCTTCAATGACACCTCTACGAAGATCCGAAAGAAGCACAAAAGGCATACCACCAGAAAGATTATGCTATTACTCCAATACTGATATCAATTATACACCAAAGAGTTGGAAAGAAGTTCAAGACTTGCCAGAAAAGCAAAGAGAAAAATGGATCCAAGCCACAAAGGAAGAAATGAAATCTTTGTATGATAACAACACATGGGAGTTAGTCGATTTGCCAGTTGGGAAGAGAGCAATTGGATGTAAATGGACTTTCAAAACAAAATTAAACTCCAAGGGCGAAATAGAACGATTTAAATCTAGGTTAGTTGCATTAGGATATAGCCAAAAATTTGGTGAAGATTTTGAACTGACATTCGCGCCAGTTGTAAAATATACAACAATTAAAGCATTTTTCTCATTAGCAGCATACAAAGGTCTGAAGATAAAGCATATTGATATCAAAACAGCATTTCTATATGGAGACTTAAAAGAAGATATCTACATGAAACAACCAGAAGGATATGTAGATCCGAAACAAAAGGATAAAGTGTGTAAACTAAAGAAAGCCATATATGGAGTAAAGCATGCAGCAAAAGCATGGAACGAAAAGATTGGAGAAGTATTACTGAAATACTCTTTTGAACAAAGTAAATCCGATCCCTGCTTATTTATTCACAAAAACAAACAGTTGTACATAATACTTTATGTAGATGATATCCTGATTGCCGGGAAGAAAGAAAAAGAAGAAAACATGAATTGGATAACTAACATGCTGAGAAAACATTTCGAAGTAAAAGACCTAGGAGAAGCAAATTACTATCTAGGAATAAATGTTGAAAAGAAAGAAGATGGAAGCTATTGTCTAAGCCAAATGAACAAAATAGAAGAAATAATTGAGAAATTTAACTTAAGTGACTCAAAACCAACTTATACACCAATGGAAACTGAATACTTAAAGTTAGAAGGAGAAGATGACTTACTACCAGATAATACAGAATATAGACAAGCAATCGAAGCCCTACTATACATATCAGGTGTAACAAGGTAAACGAAAAACCAAGACAACGAGATTGGAATGCAGTACAACGAGTCATCCGATACCTGAAAACAACAAAATATATAAAGCTAACAATTAGCAAAGATGAACCAATTCTGACTGCATATGCAGATGCAGATTGGGGAAATGATTTCACAACAAGAAAGTCGACAGGGGGAAATGTCTTCAAAATCGGAAAAAATTGCATCGCATGGAAATTAAAAAAGGCAAAATTGCGTTGCTATGTCATCAACAGAAGCAGAATATATATCAGCAGCAAACGCAGCTCAAGAGTTACAATGGCTGATCAAACTCACTGATGATCTGGGACTTTCTCAGAAACTGCCCATCACATTATTTGAAGACAACATTTCCTGTATAAAATTATCACATACAGATAGAAACAACTGTAGGACAAAAGCAATAGACGTGAAATATCATCTGTTGAGAGACCTTCAAGAAAAAGGAGTGTTAAAAGTCATATATCTACCAAGCCAAGAAATGGTTGCAGATGCCTTTACAAAGCCTCTAGCAAAACCTCTATTTGAGAAATTCCGCTCAGAACTTGGACTAATGTAGTGTTCAACACACAAGGGGGAATGTTAGAAACTGTGTATGTTGCCCACTTCCTCCACTAGACGGCGCTGTCGCCAAATAGCAAACCAGGAACTTTAATTCCTTGTTAGAACTCTACTCACTTCTCTCTTACTGATTATACTGTAAACATGTAGTGCTGTAATACATATATTAAATTTGTGTTTCTTAGTTTAGAAGGAGTAATGTTTTAATGAGTTCGTGAATATACATATATGGATATCAGTCTCATTTAGCGGAAGATTCCTCCAACACATAATTTGGACTACAGATATACAAAACAGATGAAGAACATATATGATAAGGTAAGCTGTATGCTTCCTTAACTGCATTGATTTAGATGGCTCTCTAAGAACGAGTTGATAGACATTTTATGTTTATTTAATTCTAATAGTAACACCTATAAGAATATCCAAAATGACGCAGTTGCTACCATTCGACCACTAGATGTTTCCACGAATGGACCGCCTGACAAAGTGGTTCATTCATGGAAAATCTCAAATATTGTTGTAATTTCAGCTTAATTACCTTTGAAAATTGGTCAATTGTTTCAAAATAAATGTGAAAATGAAAAAAATAATCTCAGTAATTCATGAAAACTCTTATACTTTACTATAATTTTAGGGCATATTTCTTCATATAAAATTGATAAAAAAATTAAAATATAATAATACAGTTTCAAATACTTTTGCTATTCCAAAAACAAATGCAAAAAAGAGTCAAATATGGCCAGTGGACAAGTGAGAGCATGTAACGTGCTATAGAAATGGTGGAATGAGCCTTAACGAAGTCTGCCGACAATATAGAGTCCTGAAAGCAACTTTAAATAGTCGCATGGAAGATAAAACCGGTTTGTTGTTACCTTAGTCTGTTAGTGCTATAGTCTCTGGTAGTTTAAGACTTAAGTTTCTGGTTTCGGTAATAAAATGGTCAAAAATGTTCTCTGATATTTTAGAACACGGCTCTTATTGTCCAGAGCGGAATTGAATTACTTTGGTTGAGGGGGGCGGAGACCCTTAGGTTTGCCGTGAAACCGGTCCCAGTGTTCTCCGAGCTGTGGAAGTGGTCGGACGTCACTGTAAATCTCCGCGTGCCGACTTTGTACTAAACTAAAAAAAAATCTCTTGCGGAGACTAACAAAAGGATTCGTGACGCCTATGGGGACTCTTCTCTGTCATACTTACAAGTTTCGAGGTGGGTAAAGGCTTTTAGAGAGGGTCGGGAAGAGGTTCAAGACGAACAACGCTTTGGGTGTCCGTCAACCAGCAAAACCGACAACAATGTGGTCGTGTTCGTCAACTGTTAGTACTGACCATCGATTGACTATCAAAATGGTTGCCAATGAACTGAACATGGCATGTACTGCTCTGTTTTGCAATGCTATCCAAGATTTAGCGAAGAGGAAAGTGTGCGCCAAGCTCGTGCCAAAGCAAGTTGTCACAACGCGCAGCGAGTCCGCGAGTTTCTGGCCAAACAACATTTGACAACGCTGCCTCACTCCAATTCTCCTGACGTCGTCGTGGCAGATTTCTTTTTGTACCCTCGGATTAAAGCAGACCTGAAAGGACACCGTTTTTCATCTATAGAAGAGATCCAATCAGCCGGGGAAGACCTTGGGAGATGTCCCCATAGACGACTTTCAGGACGCTTACCAGTCATGGCAGAGACGCAGGAAAAAATGTTTAGAGGCCAAAGGCCATTACTTTGAATAATTTTTAGTGTTTGTGTAAATCTTTTCACTAAATTACTTTAAAAAAAGGAATTGTATTAGATTCGAGATGGACCCTGTGTATATATAAACAAATTTTAAAATTTTGCGTGTACTAATTTTTTTTTCACAAACTTTGATTTTTCGTTTTTTGCAAATAGCTTCGTGTATTTGTAAGAAGGAATAGGAGACACACAATAATAGTTAATCAAAGCCAACTTTAGATCTCTTTAGGGATAATGTGAATAAATAGAAAAGAAGCAAGCAGAAACTTGTTAAATAGCGTCTTTAAAATAAGGGGAGATAACATTTCCGGGCTTATTGGCCGTGGTCTAATTGGAGTAGAAATTCCAGACGTTTCGGCTTGCTTTGCTGCAGTCATCATCAGTGGTTTGAGTTTGGTGGGACTGATTCCTGGCTTCGTTGGCTCCGGTATTTAAGCAAACTGCTGCTGGGCTGCTGGTCCTGATTTGGAGGCGTTCTCAAGCCGCTGGTGGAATAAGGTTCTTGATTGGATGAGATTCAAGCCGCTGGGTGATCCTGGTACCTGATTGGATGGGAGTCACAAGCCGTGGTGGCTACCGGTTTCTGATTGGATGGGACCACAGTATGTTTTAGACTGTTGTGGCGAGCGGATCTAAGGGCAGGGTGCCATGTTTTTGGTAAATTGAAATTCTGCTCTTTTCTGTTGAAATTAAAGGGGTGTTTGAAAATTTCTATAGCTTCGCGATGAAGACGGGCAAAATAATGAGATGTTGCAGCCAAGATTTCTGTGTCTTTAAATTTGATGTTGTGGACTCCTTCTTGTTGGCTGTGTTCGGCTACGGCTGACTTATCATAGTTTCCTAAACGGCAATGACGAACATGCTCAGAAAGGCGTGTCTTGATGCTGCGCTTCGTAGTTCCGACATAAACTGATCCACAGGAGCACGGAATTTTGTAAACTCCAGATGTGGAGAAAGGGTCACGGGGGTCCTTCAGCGGGCGATAACAATTCCTAACTTGAGTGGTGGGCTTGAAAATGGTCTTGATGTTGTGTTTTTCAAGGAGTTTTCCAAATCGGTCAGTAACTTTGTGTAGGTAGGGTAAGAACACTTTCCCTAATGGTTCAGATGGGGTAGACTTCTGTTCGTTATTTAGGGACCTCCTGGGATGAAGGGCTCTTCTAATTTCTCCTACAGTGAATCCATTGGCTTGAAATGCTAGCTCAAGGTGTTTCATTTCCTCCTTCAAATGTGTCGTTTCGCAGATTCTTTCTGCTCGGTGCATAAGGGTATTGATGACAGCCATTTTTTGTCTCGGGTGGTGGTTTGAGTTCTTATGAAGGTAACGGTCTGTGTGTGTGGGCTTGCGGTACACTTGGTGGCCGAGCGTCCCGTCTTCCTTTTTCGTCACAAGAACGTCGAGGAAAGGCAACTGATTATTGCTCTCCTTCTCCATGGTGAACTGAATTCCGGGATGAATGCTATTCAGTTGTTGAAGAAACAACTGCAGGTCTTCTTCTCCATGGCTCCACACCGCAAAGTGTCATCAACGTATCGGAACCAAACCTCGGGCTTCTTTGTGGCGGAGGCAAGGGCTTTCTGTTCGAAGAACTCCATGTAGAAATTAGCGACGACAGGGCTTAAGGGGTTGCCCATGGCAACTCCATCCCGTTGTTCATAGAATTTTGTGTTCCACTTTAAATAAGTGGTCGTCAGGACGTGCTTGAAATGGGCTGCGATGTCGGGAGGGAAAAGTGGAGTAATCAGCTGTAGTGCATCTTCAACTGGGACTTTTGTGAAGAGTGAGACAACGTCGAAGCTTATGAGCAAATCGGATAGCTGGAGAGAAATTGACTGGATTTTTTGAACGAAGTCACTGGAATCTCTAATGAAAGATGATGATAATCCAATAAATGGTTTCAGAAGACCCGTGATGTACTTGGAGACTTCATATGTCGGTGAACCAATGGCGCTTACAATTGGTCGAAGGGGAACTCTAGACTTGTGGAGCTTCGATAGTCCATAGAGTCTAGGAGGGAGAGCTTCTGATTTCTTTATGGTGCGTTGTATCTCGGGTAAGATTGGCGAATCTTTGATGAGTCTGTATGTCTCTCGCAGAATTTTCGCAGTTGGATCTTTAGTTAGGGACCTGTAGATATCGGGTTCTAACAATTCTTGGATCTTGTCCTGGTAGTCCTCGGTGTTAAGGACGGCGGTGGCATTTCCTTTGTCAGCGGCTAAGATGACAATATCTTGATTGTACTTCAGCTGTTTCTTCTCCAATTAGACCACGGCCAATAAGCCCGGAAATGTTATCTCCCCATATTGACGCCAGCCGTGAAAGCCTTAAACAGTATTTAGCATTTTTAAACTTTCACATTTCCTTTAAAAATATTTCTAGGCTAAAAATAATTGCAATTTTACCCCCTCTATACTGACCTTTTATTCCAACATTTTATGTCCTTTATTTTCAAACAAAACCAACGACTTTGATCCAACGATATTTCCGTCAAGCAAACATTATGCAGCCCAATTCATTCTGTTTATATAAAGTCAGTAAAACGTGAAAATGAAGTACTGCCGCAGATTTAATAAAAAAAAAAATCATGTTTGTTTCGCTATTGGATCCACATTCTAGTTTCATAAAAGCCATGTCAAGTAACAAGTGAACCTGGGATTTTAACCCTTCTATGCAATCTTCCTGTTTGTTATACAAGTTTTAAAGTTCTTTTTTTCTCTCGCTCTCTAAATATTTTAGAAGAATAGGTGTTTGAAATGCATGGAAGAAAGCAAGAACAAAGTAATTATTTTACTGACGCATCACTGAAACTTTTAAATCCGTGCCGCGTGAATAAAAACTCAAATATGTTTTTTCCCTCCTTATCTTATTCACCATTTTTAAAAATTGACACACAACTGATAGAAGCACACGATAAAGTAAGTCATATAATATTGTATTTTTTTTATTTGTTAATGGATACTAACGATGCATTTGTAAGTGGTTTTAATGTATATTTTTTTCAAATTGCCAAGGCGCGTATATGAGATAAATAAGTACATCAATAATTAATATAATACACTTGCATATTACTTTCCTGGACATTAAAAACATAGTAAATGAGGTTAAAGTATCAAATCAGGCATATGAATCATTATCATTAATTTAAAAATACTGTTAGTCAATTTAAAAATGCTTTTGAAAAGTCGTAAAAGTTTAATTATTAATATTATTTACATAATAGGTACAGGGTTGTGATTCTTGTTATTTAATGGTTTTACGTCCGTAACTATAAGTGGGATACTAAGACTATAATAAAATACGATATATTTTTAAGTAAAACTTTTTAAAAACTGACGGGGATAATCATGTAGTAACAAGAAATATCTTGTACATTGGTCATTAGAGGATTTTAAATAACATGTTTCGTGAAGTCCATTAAAAAGTACCCCGCGCTCTCATAATGCTTTATTCTGGTTGTGCACCACACAACGATTAGATAACAAGAATTTTCCTAATAATTTCGTTAGTTCAATTTTCAGGTCCAATTTTTGTGTCTGCGATACATGAAGGCCCATGATTTTAATATCAAGTGTTTTTGGTTTAAAAAAAAAATCCAATGATTTTAGCAGGGTGGGTCTTATGTGACATAAGAAAGTCGCATAGTATATTCATTGCGACGCAAAATCAAAGACATCTCTTGTGTACATGGTTATGAAAATATAAAATTTTCAAATTGCTTGCAATACTTTTAAGGGCAGATATTGTACACCTAGACGATGGGAAATCACATAGCAATGCATGGTCGCAAACACTTTTTTGACGCGATAGTGACGACACAAAGCACAAGAAAGACAAGACGTGAATAAGAGGAGAATAGAGAGAGAGAGACGATATTATTTGGTTTGCATTTACTATACAATGCTAATGCTTTTAAGAATTAATCAAAAAGTATACCTTTGTAGAATCTATTTTTGTCTTTCTCCCATCAGCTAATATACTCAAAAAATTGACTATTATTATTGTAAAACCAGATCGCTTAAATATCCTACATGTTCTGCAACCATGCATATAATTAAATAATAGTTAGGATTATTTAATAAAGCGTGTATCGTTTTGATGTAAGGAATAATCATAGTTTTGAGAGCAAAAGAAGCATGTAGCATAGTCACAACAAGAAATTAATATAACCTTAATTTTCTACATAGTTTCAACCGCACTTTTCTACTGGTGCTTGTTTGTCTTTTAGTGGAAAATTTTCAGGTTTAATTAGTATGGAAATACTGTTACGTGCAAGATTGTGAATTTATGATAAACCGCTAACCAGTGCTAATTAAATCGGAACTGGTACAGAACTGTACCAGTTCCGATTCAGTTAGCGCTGGTTATCTTACATTTAAGTTTGAATTTAAGACTAATATTAGTTAAGTATTAAAGACCCTGCAAAATGAATATTTGAAATGATTTAAGTTAACCAATATGGTTGGTAATCAATCCTTCAAATGTATTTAAAATCGAGTTATAACAAAGTAAATATTTTTGAAAGTAACACCTCCCCCCCCCCCAAAAAAAAAAAAAAAAACAATGAACTTACCATCAATAAATGTTTATTTGCTGTTGGTAAGTTCACTGTGCAAAACTCATTAAAATGTGTTATAATGATTTTGCAGAAGTTCCGTGGAATTGTATGCTAAGTCTTTTAATCAGTTTGCACCGGAATCACCTTTAAGGGCGCCACTATAAATAGCATTCTGAAACCAATCATTAATTAAGTAATAATTAAATTTAGATTTTTTACGAGATCTTTGGAACTCTTTATTCATGGGAGATCGTCTACGAATCCACATTAGTCACTAATGGGTAAATTACCAAGGTTTTTTTTGTATGATTATACACGTGTCTTTAATGACATAACAAATGGGTCTCAAGGATAATTCAACACACATCTGATCTAACGCAAATTTGAACTAAACTCAGTGTCGCAAAGTGCATGGGGATAATGTGTAATGTTCCCGTCCCAAGCAGTAGTGGTACTCATTTTATCGCCCCACTGCAGGGATAAAAGACATATCTAAAATGTCGAGAATGTAAAACTGATATGTAAGCTTTCATGTACATTACACATTACTCATTCTGATCAAATGTTGTTGTTCCTTTCCTCAAATATCTACTGTATGTAACAAGTCAAAGCAGATTTTTTTCGCTAACAATTGGATTGTTTTTACGAATTCAAATAAGTTTTAAAGCCTAGTATATCATTATTACATAAAGAATCCTATTTTTAAGTTGTTTTTGTTAATACGCAAGAAAATGAGCTTCTATGTGATCATTTGGTGAAATGGAGTGTTTTTTTTCCGAAAGAATTAAAATTTTGCATTAAAATGTTTCATAATGTTTACAGTTGTGTATACAAGTCACTGAAGAATTGTAATAGTTTTATTTATATTAACGTAAAATAATAATAAAAAAGAAATATTGGGCATGCAACTACTTTAGTTTGTGAGATTTTCTGGAAACCAAAACAAAACAATCTTGGGGTTAAATTCACCCACCTTCGTCATTTTCATCACAAAAAACTTACCTCAGCAGTTAAAAGTTTATGTCCTAAATCACTTATCTATTTCTTACCACCATTCACAATGTTCGTGGCAATGACTGGGATAACAAGAGGGGCAACATCTCGCCGTTATGACTTGGTAAATTACCAAAGCTTTCAAAAGTTTTTACACAAGCTTTTCTTTAAGCCAAGAAAGCAACTATTTCTAGTGGAAAACATTTCAAACATGATCTTTCATATTTCATAACATGGTCACAGCTCTAAAAATATTATTTTTGAGCATTGTTCTATGCATAATACAGCACAATGTTTCTATACCTCGTTATGGAGAAGCGTTAGAAGACAGCTGAAAAAACATGGACAATCCAGACGACCGTACTGAATAGTTGATAACAATGTTCCATAATGCTCTGCCCATTCCTCCTAGAACTGCTGACTACAATATAGCCTGAACAGTAACTCCTGCACGTTTGAATCCATTGGGAGACCCGGAATCCTAATTTTTAAAATATAAACCTTTAAGTAGGCACTACTGGTGTGTTTACCTTACATCCACTTAGCCTATAGGTATGTACATATTTTAATTTTAACATATAAAGATGAGTTGAATAAACATAATACAGTTGATTAGTTATAGTCCAGTCAATAGATACATTTTACCTTGCAAAAAATGGGGTCAAAGATTTTATTTTTTTAATTTGTACATATTGGTGCCGACATGGAAAAACCAAGTTATCCAACACGAGAGACCCCGGGAGAACTTTTGGGGGCCGAAAAACCACAAAAATTTATGACTTTTTTTGTTTTTTCCAAAATATCTCCGAAATGGTTCAACTTAGAAAAAAGTTTTAAATGTAAAGTTTAAAGAACATAAAATTTCCTACAACATTTGTATTTACAACTTTTTTGTGGCACAAATAACAAGCTTGCTATAGCTCTTTGAAAATAGGCAGTTTTCCTCCACTCCGAAAA